>NC_140521.1:6306073-6756073 GCF_964339955.1 Pipistrellus hanaki | reverse complement strand
CTGTTTATGAGGACTCAGGACAGAATCCCAGAGTTCCTATTTTTATAAACTTTAGTTGTTCAATAAATTTTTGTACTAAAGAGTTTTAAACTTTACTTTTAATTATCCTATAACCAAAGTATTAAGAAAATAAAAAGCAACAATAAAAACTCTAGCATGACCATCACAAAGAGAATGGGCCATAAAGTCTAATAATTATTATTCATCAATTAGAAAAATGTTAAAAATCTTGAAATTATTTAAAGAAAATTAAAGATAAAATATTTTTTTACTATACATTTTTAAAGGGCATCTCTGTGATAGTTTACCAATTATTTAAAGCCTATAAAAGTAATTAAGTCTATATCTTATTTGCCTTCATACTACTATACTTCAACTAATCTGAGTGCACCCACAGAGATTTTTGTTTTAAAAAAACCCATCCAACCTGGCCAGTGTTGTTCAGTGGTTGAGCATCAACCTATGAATCAGAAAGTCACAGTTCATATTCCTGGTCAGGGCACATGCCCGGGGCAGGGGCTCAATTCTGGGTGGAACATGAAGGAGGCAGCCGATCAATGATTCTCTCTCATACTTGGTGTTTCTATCTCTCTCTCTGTTCCTCTCTAAAATCAATTAAAAAAATAATAAAAACCCCATCCTTTTCCTACTCTAAACACTGGTAAGTTGCAATGTATACAAGAAAAATCAAGTAGATGTAATCTCTAGTTCAGAAGCTGCAAATAAAATTTAAGAACGTTTAATTAGAAACATTTTCCTGCCGAAACCGGTTTGGCCCAGTGGATAGAGCGTCCGTCTGTGGACTGAAAGGTCCCAGATTTGTTTCCGGTCAAGGGCATGTACCCTGGTTGCGGGCACATCCCCAGTGGGGGGTGTGGAGGAGGCAACTGGTTGATGTATCTCTCTCATCGATGTTTCTAGCTCTCTATCCTTCTCCCTTCCTCTCTGTGAAAAATCAATAAAATATATTTTAAAAAAAAAAGAAAGAAAAAAGAAAGAGAAAACAACAATGCGGTACCATCTCACACCTGTCAGAATAGCCAACATCAACAAACGACAAGTGTTGGTGAGGTTGCAGAGAAAAAGGAACCCTCGTGCACTGCTGGTGGGTATGCAGACTGGTGCAACCACTGTGGAGAACAGTGTGGAGTTTCCTCAAAAAACTGAAAATGGAACCCCCATTTGACCCAGTAATCCCACTCATAGGAATATATCCCAAGAAACTAGAAACACCAATCAGAAAGGATATATGCACCCCTATGTTCATAGCAGCACAATCTTCAATAGCTAGAATTTGGAAACAGCCTAGGTGCCTGTCAGCAGATGATTGGATCCAAAAACTATGGTACATCTACACAATGGAATACTACGCTGCCATAAACAAAGAAGGAATTCTCATCATTTGCAGCAACCTGGATGGAATTGGAGAACATCATGCTGAGTGAAATAAGCCAGTCAATGAAAGAGAAACACCACATGAACTCACTCATTTATGGATAATAAAGAACATTATAAACTGAAGAACCAAAAGATAGATATAAAGACAGTAAAGCAACAAGCAGACTGTCAAATTACAGCGGGGAGGTTGAGGAGATCTGCGGGAGATAAAAGATCAGCCGAAGGACTTGTATACATGCATATAAGTACAACCAATGGACACAAAACTCTGAGGGAAGGTGGGGGGGGGGGGCATTGGCATATGTACAAAAATAATAATTTAATTAAAAAATATTAAAAAAAGAAAGAAAAAGAAATATTTTCCTTTGGTCACCTTCTTGCTTAAAAGATATAAAGCAAGTACCTTATCCATGAACTCCTTTTCTTCCTCAAATACAAAAACTGAGTGGCTAGCTAATTAATTCAATATAATTAACAACAAAAATATAGTAGCCCCTCCCCCCCCCAAAAAAGGATTCACTTTGAATAACTATAAAGCAGTGCTTATTAAAATATATTTCATTTCCAAAACTGAGCTATCAGCTATTAATGTGTGTGTAGTACATTTTTTGGGGGACAACCTGTAGTATGGTTCCTTGAAAGGCCAAAAGAATGAGACCAAAAAAAGGTAGACAAAGGAAATTAAAAGCCTGAGGGCCCAGACTTGTGGCTCAGTTGGTTGGAGCATCATCTCTTCCACCAAAATGTTGTGGGCTGGATCCCAGACCAGGCCACATGCCCTGGTTTTGGTTTCGATCCCCGGTCAGAGCATGTACTGGGGACAACTGACCAATGTTTCTTTCTCTCAAATCAATAAAAAAATATACATAAACTTACCCCCAGGTGAGGATTAAAAAAAAAAAGGCTGTGGGGGGAAATATTGGAAAGAAAAGAGACAAGAGAAAGGGAACCAATATAGAGTAAACAAGAAAAAAATACAACAGACTCTGAGAAAAAGAAGTGGAGAGCAAAGGACAGTAAGTTCTGAGGGTTACTAAGTGTATCATTTAACTGCTTTTATTATGCATGCTCATTAATTTTAAGATTTCAGATTGGTTAACAAGAAAATTCATTTTCACCTGGTCCAAAAGTTTCCTACTTGTTGTGTTCCTCGATATAAATGTTCAAAATTATAAAGACATGATTTTTCAAATCCTCCTAGCACTAACCACATTCCAAAAATAGTTTCCTAAGCCATGATCTTACTAAAGCCAATTCAGTCCAGAAAGCTGTGTGTTTAATTTGCAAGTAGGTGTTTTCATTTTGACCTTGGATGCACAAGTCATGAGAGATCACCCAGCACTGCAAAACTTTAAAAACAAAACAAAGCAAAACAAAATCTTCCAACTTTTAAAATTGATGTTAAATTTAGAAAAAAAGGAAGTGAAGGAAAGTTGAAAACTCTTTAAAAGGGGAGTAAAAGTCAACTAGACCAAAACCATGACAAAATGGCAACAAATTAAATTACAAATAGCAGCCTCACTGTTAGTTTCTTTTAAAAAGTACTGACACTCTTTTTTAAGAGAAGCTGTGCTGAGGCAGTTAACGCTTAGGTGTGATGATTAAGGACCTTTTAGCTACTTACCAGGAAATGGACTCCAAAACTAACAGAGACAGTAAGATGGTGAGGATAACTACATTTGAGACCTCAAACTGAGTACATAATAAAATTACTGACACTGTCTTTTACATAACTATATTACATACAGTTTCCCTTTAATAGTATATATATATATATATATATATATATATATACACACATAAATATATACAGTAAGACTCCTTTTTAAAGAGCATCTATTAAAGGATTAAATTTGTTAACATTTCCTAGCACCACATAAATAATATTTATACACTTATTTTTGGATACCAAGTCATGGCACAATTAATGAAAATTTAAGTCAAATGTTTTCTAAGTTATTTTTAAAATCTGGCATTTAGTAGATTCAGACATTGAGTCATTCGAAAATAATTCAAAATTTAGTCCCTAAAGTAAAATTTTAATGTTTCCTAGAATATATATTTCACATAAAGTGACACATTACTGGCATAAAATTTTAAAGGATTTCTACAAGTTAGTACCATTCTATTCAAAACCAAAAGTCCATGACCAGCTTTATTTGAAAAATTGCCCTACAAATAGAGAAAACACACCTTCCATGTTCATTTCCAAAAGAAAGCTCTGTGCAGACTTTCTCCCTTTAGGAGCAATCCTTTACCTTTTTCACTGGAGGTGAGAGGAGCTGGTGTTGCCAAAGATAATCTCTGCTAGGTCATGCTTTCCTGCTTAAGCTCAAGACATCCGAGGTGTCTGTGTGCTACAAATACTGTAACCCTTCAGGCATGCCAAGATTAAAGAGACAGAAAGGTTTCCCCCTAGTTTTTCCATCCTATTCAACTCAAAACCCTTGTAAGAATAAATTTCTTATCAGAATATTAGAAAAACTAGCGTTGTTGTTGTTCTTGTTATTAATACTAAGTTTGTGGCTTGGTTAAAAAAAAGTGATTCAGGAAAAGTTTTTCACACAAGGAAAATATTAGGCATTTCCAAAACAGTCACATGTTTGCTTGGTATGCAAAAATTAATTTCTGAAACAACTCAATTTTTTAACCCAGCTTTCTTGAGCTGGGTTATATTTCTTTTTTAAAACTCTGAATTATTTACAGATACACATCTCTTTAATAATTTTGTCTGGCACAAGGAAAATATTGTTCAACAAGTCTAGTCCCTTAACATGTATTCTTTAAAAAGTGTTTTACTGTTCAATTAAAATTAGTATAAAAAACCCAACTCACTGGCAAAGTAGAAAGAAGGGCTTGTCTCCTTGTTGTATGGTAATTTGGGACATGCTGAATTTGGGAAATAGAAAGGTAAATTAGGCTTTTGAGGTCTACATTTTCCTAATTTTCTGGAAAGGTTGACATATTTAGTAATTTCTTCTTTTATTCATGCATAATTCATTCTTATTTTACAAGAGATGACAAGCACTTTAAACATTGCTACAAAATTAAATAAGAGAGGGCTGGAGAAAAAGACACTTTTCTTCTGTACTGGGATGTCCAGTTCTGCAGGCTGACTTGCTTAAATAAAAGGAATAACATTATTATCTAATAAACAGACCAACATGGCATTCCACTGAACCTTGATATAAAAAATGTACCAAAATAAAAATTACACAAGTTTAATTCAAAAGACAAACAATTCTGCAAGTCACTATTAACAGAAGTAAGATGTTTATTAGCATCTGATACTGGATCCAAATTTTAGAAACAACAGTAGCATTAAACATGAATATCTTGCTTGTTACAATGACTCCATAAAAGTGTGTGTGTGTGTGTGTGTTTTTAAACACGGCTGAAAAGATATGCACCAAAATGTTAATAGGTGTTGTCAGGTAGAGGAACAACAGATGCATTTTAAACCTTTTGCCTACTATATTTTCCAATATATCTGCATTAAATTACCAAAAACAAACAAAAAAAGGGATTCTGGATCTAACTCTTCCTGTAGAGAAAGTCACAGAACTATTTCTGAAAGGTAAATAAAACACTGCCACAAAACAAAGGAGACCAATTTGAAAACTAAATGTTAAGGAACAAAAAGTAACTTAGGAGGGAGGGGCAGAGGCAAGGATAAAAGTTAGATTAAGATCAAAGAGATGAAGTTTGTGATTAAAGTCCTTTTTAACACAGCTACAAAGAGAACAAGGTCAACAATTACTTAGAATATATAATATATATATCACACACACGTATACATATACATATATCCTAATAATTTAACTATTTAGTAATTTGTTAGTATATTTATATTAAATATACCCAAAATTTAAAAACAACAATCAGTCTCTCATTATTAGTCATTAGTGGTCCTTTCTATTCTCTAAGCCTTTGCCTACGACCAGTTGATGAATAACAAAAGGTGACATAATTGTCACTAACATCTGGATGCATATTCTTTTGTTTACATAAAGTTTTAAAAATCTAGATAGGATGTCACTTAAAAACAAACCCAATACATACTCAAAATATTTGATTCCTTTGGGAATACAATATATAAACTGTTCAAAGGAGATGAGTACACAATTACATTTCCATGTAAGAGTTTTGTCTTAGTTTAAAATAACACTTAAAATTTGTCTGTATGTGGCATAATTAGGATTTAGAATATCTAAATGACTGAATAATAAACTTGTTTTAGCAGATTAAAATTATGGTTTATGACAGCAAAGAACAAAATAATTCCCTAGTGTTCTTTTTAAAGTATGAAGTATCTAAGAGAACCTCCATTAACCAATCATACCAAGTTCACAGCCTTGCCCCTAGCCAGCGATCATCAACAGATATCAAGAAATACAACCTGGGTAAAATGCAGGAGAGCAGTTCAGATCTGGATGAACAACTTTCTCCCGGCACCAAAGAGTGGGCTCTAATGACCAGCACATTAAGTCTAGTGATTTGTTTTGTTTGCAATACTTCCTATTTACCCAACTTGAATGGACTTCAGGGTCCAAGGCCAAGTGCTTTTCAAATGAAAATGTTCTGGGGAGGCATAAAAACCACTGATGCCTCAAATAACAGTATTTATTGTACGGGCTGTTTTAAGCCAATGAGATTCTTTCAATCCAATGAATATCCATCCAAAAGTCAAAGCCAGATGCTGGCGTTGAGGAGAAAGATCCTGCACAACATCACAGTATTGCTACGAAGTCTCAAAATCAGGGGTGCACAAATAGCTATTATCTAAAAGCAATGGAAATTTTAGCTCAAAAGTTTCAGATCTTATTCCAAAGGAGGATGTGAGAAAATGGAAGGAAAGAAATGTTTTCCGCTTGTTAAATCCTGATGTATTCAGCAGAAACATAAAATAACCATAACGAACTTTTCACCTAAGCTTTTAACAAACTGGAAAAGTTGAAATATATACAAATTGCATAAAAGCCAGTGTGGGAATCAATGGGGCCTTTCCATACATACTCAGTCCTGGTCAAGACAACAGAAGACAAGCCAATGAAAGGAGATCATAATCAAAATCATAAGTCAAATGGGTCTGTCAGTTTATTTCTCAATTAAATTATGGATGGGCTTCTTGAAGGAAACGTAGCAATTACATCACTTTTACTTAAAGCACATAATCCTCAATAGAAAGCGTTAAGTGATAATGTAGTAAAGTAAAATCAGACTTCTGCACTTGGTAACTTAGTGCCTTTAACCACGTGAAGTCTGAGCTGGGCAGCAGGAGCCGCCTCCGGGACAGAGGCTCTGCTGCCCCGGTCCCGTCCCTGTTCACCTCGAAATGTGACCAACTGTTATCTAAAGTTAAACAAATGAAAACCTTTACATTCCTAGTCATTCAAAAAGTTGAAAGAGGTTTAAAAAGTGAAATGTCCATGTAGTTACATACAATTGTAATTTCATTCTTTTAAATTGTATGCAGAAACTTACATCTCTCTCCTCACACTCCAAAAAACTAAAATGCCAAAACAGCAGAAAAGTGCAAAAAACAAAACCTACTTCTTAATAAGGCTGGTACTTAAAGTGCATTTTAAAAACATAAATATAGAAAAACCCATTAATTTTATGTTACACAAGATATAAAGTGGAAATCTGTTTTAAATCTCAACAATGAAAACGATATTATTTTAGAACTTTAGATAGCTGCTAAATTAACCTCTAGCTATAAAACTAAGATAGTAATTTTTGCTTAATTATTCTTACATATATTTAATTTCATTTTACCATTTTTAAAATTGATTATACTTGAAGTGTAAATGTCTAAAGCAGACCTAATATTATACAATTTCAACCACTTAAAATACAGCATGATGCAGAAACACAATCGTATATAATAAGACTAATATGCAAATTGACCGAACAGCAGAGGGAGCAGTCACCATGATGCGCACTGACCACCACGAGAGGGCGCAGTCAGGCCGGACTGAGGGAAACCTCCCAAGTGCACGGATTGTGTGTACCGGGCCCCTAGTAGCATTATAACAATAGCATTATAACAAAAAGCAATAAAAATACGTAAAGCCAGTGACCCCTGAGCAAGAGGTGCGGTGCTGGCCAGGGCTTTCGCTTTGGTGAAACTTCCTGGCGTGCCTCCTGCAGGCACATCAGATGATAATACTGACGAGGAAGAGCAGACAGACACCTTTCTCCACAAAAGATGCTTCTGTTACATACATCATTCCATTTAGTTAAAAGAAAAGACATTTAAACAGAGGAATTTCAGGAGCAAAAGCAGAAATAATCAGCCAAGGCTTACAGCAGGTAAGAGATAAAAATGTGTCCATTTTCTCTTTAGATTCTTTACCCTCAATGTCTTTAGGCCAAGTTATTCTTAAACAGAGTAACTTTTCAAAGCTTTAAAGCACATTAAGAATGGTCACACACTGAGAAAGACAAACAAAGTGCTTCCTACCATACATCGCATGTGTCTGCTCGTGAGCCCCGTACTGAGCAGGTGAGGAAGATACGAGGCCGGGCTGGGCGTGTGCTGCTGGCGCCATCATCCTGGCATTGCCCTGGATTACAGGACTGTAGACATGAGGATGCTACGTTCAAAGACAAAATAAAGAGCAAACATTCAAATGCCAAAAAGACTCACTCAAGCAGAGTTTAGTGAGATGTCTTAACCCGTGGTGTCCAGGTTTCTAAAAACAACTCTGAAAAATTAAAACTTCTTGGCTATTTCATTTGAAATATTTTAAATGACCAACTACCTTCTAATATATATTAAAAAGCACCCCCATCCTTAGCTATCAACCACAGCATAACAAAAAGCACCAGATATAGAGAGAAACCCAAACCCCTCTACCATATTAAACGTTAAAATTAGAAATTATTTAAATGAAACAAAAATTATGAGTGCCATGGGCCTTACCTGAGACTGATAATGGGGCACGTGCTGAACAAGAGGCTGATTTGGAAACTGCTGAGGACTATAGGCGACGTACTGTGCGGAATACGCTGGGGGGGTGGCCACGATGGGCGGGCCTGCCGCGGAGGCGGGGTGCATCATGCTGCTCTGATGGTGCTGGTCCTGCCGCTGCTGGGGCAGGTTTGGTACTGCGGAAGATGCCAGTGTAAGAAACAGCATCGCGGGCCACAAGGCTCTGCAGGATCCACCCTCCCGTTTGCCTCTCCAATGCCATTTCATCACCCCACGCCCACGTCAGCCGCTCTGCTGGTCTGCCCATCAGACGTGCTACTCCTCACCCTCCAAGACCAACCACCCCCCCACCCCCCACCCCACCCCACCCCGCTCCCACCCCGCTCCCAGCTGCGGTCATTCTGACTGTCTCCCAGGTGTCAGCTGGAAAGCAGCTTCCTTAGAGAGACCTCCTAGGAGGAGCCTCCAAACTGGATCACACTATAAAGCTTTTCCTTCAAAACCTGTTTTATAACACCACATTATGCCACTTGCTAGAGAAGGGCAACGGATTTAATAAAATAAAAACAAAAACCCTCACAGACATACACCAAAAAAACAAAATAGACCAACTCCAGCTTTCTTCATTTCCCACCACTGAATTCTCCAACAATTTCCTGCTTTTTCCCAAATCCAGAATCACACACTATCTTGTAGCAAGTGTCCAAAAAGCAGCTCTTTTAAAAAATTAACTTATGTCTTTTACTATTCCACACAGATATCTGCCTATGGCCCTTCAGTTAAGAATTCTGCTCAAATGCCATTTTCTCGTTAATGTCCTCCCAGAGCCGCTGAAGGGATCAGCTGCGTGCTCTGTGCCGCTCCCTCCCGTTCTACGCAGCCCTGTTTCTACGATGGGTTTGTGCTGTGATGGTAAGCCATTTGAGGGAAGAAATCATGAACCACTGAGGAACAAAAATATAGCTTAGTATGTTCATAAAGTCATCAAAACTTTATGTAAATGTAACTCTATTTATGTAAATAGCTGCTAGTTTAGAGATAAAATTTCGTTTTTAAATATTTGAATTTTTTGCTAAAAATATGACTGTTGCTAAAATTTAGGAGAACCAGTTTATCCACTTAGAAAAGCAAACTTGAAAACCAGTACAGCAATATTTTTCTGAATTTAATCCTGAGATGTCCCATATCAAAAAAGCATCCTTTAAAAAAAAAAAAAATCCTCCTCAGAGTATGTATTTATTGATTTCAGAGAGAAAGGAAGGGAGAAACATCGACAGGCTGCCGCCTGTGTTTGCCCCACAATCTAGATCTGTGCCTGACTGGGAATCAAACCCACAACCTTTTGGTGTACTGTATAGGATGACATTCCAAACATCTGAGCCACCCGCCAGTACTCAAAAAAAGCATCTTTTAGTATAGAAAAACCATCCAAAAATCAAGTATCTTTTTTTAAATGAAGTTCTTTATTGATTTCAGAGAGGAAGGGGAAGAGAGAGAGAGAGAGAAACATCAATGATAAAAGAGAATCATTGATTGGCTGCCTCCTGCACACTCCCTACTGGGGACCAAGCCCACAACCCAGGCATGTGTCCTTGGCCAGAATCGAACCTGGGACCCTTCAGTCTGCAGGCCAATGCTCTATCCACTGAGCCAAACTGGCTAGGGCTCGAGTATCATTTTTATCAAGTGAAAGTTTGTCTAATTAAGCTTACTGAGTTTAACCTATTCACTATCACTATTACTTTTGATACATATTATGACCCTTATATATTAAAACAAATTTAAAAAGCTAGTCAAGTTTACCATCCTTTTTTAAATTAAAAATTAAACATTCAGACATCTTGTCTGAAGCTTCCCAAGAGACTGAGAAGCCGAACCACCTGGCTATGTCACTCCTGGATTACTGACCCTCAGAAACTGTATGAAATAATATGTTTGTTGTTTTAGATAGCCAAGCTTTGCAGTCATTTGTTGAAAGATAGATAAAAGAGTTACTATTTTTGCCAGTTTTTGGTGTAAGAGAATAAGATGCAAGCAAAGAGAGTAAAAACCTTGTAAAGTTAACTTGAATTAGATATATCAATATGGGTTTCTGAATTTTTTAAAAGAAAAAAAAAAAGTGGTTATTTCCCAGGTTAGTCCCCTGAAAAGGCTCAGAAGCAATAACTCAATAGCAGTAAGTGTATCCAATGACCAGCAAATGGTTTTTACATACTATTACCCAGGAAAATGAATCAGGGTTCCTTGGAGGTTTGAATGATCAGGGTTTGAGTTTGAAGATTAGCCTCAGATACTTTATTTGTAAAGAAGATGAGCACTACTAGCTCTCGCTGGTTTGCTCACTGGATAGAGCGTCATCCTGTGGACTGAAGGATGCTGGGTTCAATTCCAGTCAAGAAGCACATGCCTTGGTTTCTGGCTTGATCCCTAGTTGGGGGTGTGCAGGAGACAGCTGATCAATGAGTCTCTCTCATGATTGCTGTTTCTATCTCCCTCTCCCTCCCTTTCTGAAATTAATTTTTACACACACACACACACACACACACACACACACACACACTTTAAGATGACCACTGAAAGGACCCGGGAGCCAATGTAAATGGATTGCCATTTGTCAAAGGAAAATCAATGGGCGCAGAAAGGATAATCACCACTGAAAACTGGCACTTGGGCCCATTTTAAGCACTTAATTGTAAGCATTTACCCTAACTTTTCTGTACAAATTCTTCAGGATAATCAAATAGCCCTTGTTGAGAGTTTCTCACAAAATGATTCTAGCTAATAAATGGAAAAGAAATATAAGAATACACTATTTTCAAACTCCTAATTAGAGTGGTTTTTCAGAGGATAGCAGTCCCAGATCAGCAGCCTCACCTGAAAAGTTGTTTATAAATTGCACGAGAAATGTAAGTTCTCAGGCTATGCCCCAAACCGACTAAACTGGAAACTCTGAGGATAGGACCAAATAATTTGTGTTTTCAACAAATATTCCAGTGATTCTGATGCACACGAAAATTTAAGATCCACACCCCCAATTTTTAAAAAATAATGTTAAGTGTCAATCATCAATGAATTAGATGAAAAATTAATATAAAACTTTACAATTGGGGAGGAGAGAATCACTGCCTGACCCCTTAATCAGTTGACTATATATAAAAAAAACTTGCATACTTTAAGTAGCCAGACCCCAGTATGAATGAAATGGCATGATGTCTGGGCATTGTGCTAAATGTGCAAAGAAAAAAAGCACAGGTTAAGTAACTATAACAAAGTTTTTCTTTATTATATATATATATATATATATATATATATATATATATTTTTTATTGATTCCAGAGAGGAAGGAAGAGGGAAAGATAGAAACATCCATAAATAGAAAGAATCATGGAGCAGCTGCCTCCTACAGGTCCCCCGCTGTGGAACTGAGCCAACAACCCAGGCATGTGTCCTTGACCAGAATCGAACCCGGGACCTTTCAGTTCACAGGCCACAGTCTATCCACTGAGCCAAATCAGCCAGGGCACAAAATCTTAATAGCAGAATCTGAATGATAGACAAAGCCGGTATCTAGTCTTTCCCTATTTTCTTAGGACCGCCCGGTTTACTGTTAAAGCTCTCCGCAGTGCCTGAGATACATATATCTCTTTTATACAAATCACTCCATTTCCTACTGTTTCTCAACAAAATTATAGCTATTAATTACCCTCCATTACCTCCTCAAAAAAAGAGGTAATTTTCAATATTAATGGTAAATGTTTTCTTCTATGAAGGCTCTTAACTACACAAGCATATAATACTATATTATAAAACACTTTAAATTTTTTATTGAATTTGTTGGGGTGACATTGGCTAATGAAGTTATATAGATTTGGGGGGGTAAAATCCTATAATACATCATCTGTATACTGTACTCTGTGTTCACCACCCCAAGTCAAGTCTCCATCCATCTCCATTTATCCCTTTACCCTCTTCCACCCCCTGTGCCTCTGTCTACAAGGCAAACACTCATTTTTAAAATGAGAAAACACCCTTCTAGTGGGATTTTGGTGGTTTCTAAAATGAGCTGCCCTGTGCTTTAAAATAAATTCTGGATTTTGGGGGGAAATTATATGTTAATATAAAATAAAAATGTCTGGAACCTTGGTAAATTAATTTAGCAAACACACTTTTTAAATTTAACATTGAAAACTTTGAAAGTCAGTTATTTTTTTATTTGTTATTTTTTATTTTTTAAATATATTTTATTGATTTTGTACAGAGAGGAAGGGAGAGAGATAGTCAGAAACATCGATGAGAGAGAGTCATCGATCAGCTGCCTCTTGCACACCCCCCACTGGGGACGTGCCCACAACCAAGGCACATGCCCTTGACCGGAATCAAACCCGGGACCCTTCAGTCCCCAAGCCAACGCTCTATCCACTGAGCCAAATCGGTCTTGGCTATTTTTTTTATTTTTTTTTAATTTTAAATATATTTTATTGATTTTTTACAGAGAGGAAGAGAGAGGGATAGAGAGCTAGAAACATCGATGAGAGAGAATCATCGACCAGCTGCATCCTGCACACCCCGCACTGGGGACGTGCCCACGACCAAGGCACATGCCCCTGACTGGAATCGAACCTGGGACCCTTCAGTCTGCAGGCCGATGCTCTATCCACTGAGTCAAACCGGTTTCGGCAGTTACTATTATTATTATTTTTTTTTTAAAGAACCTGAATAATCACAACTGATGAGTATTTCACCTGGCTGGGCTTGACACCTGGCCCTGCATCTGAATACCTTATGTAATGCTGGTCATCACAAGTCAAAGTTGAACCACAAGTATTTCTTCATTATAAACTGAGTGACTTACACATGCATCATGCAGACTACAAGCAAACACAGGCAGCATTATTCTCACCTTTACCTGCTCTATATGTCTTGGCTTGATTCACGGGCATGGGTGTCATAGGTATAGGGTATAAAGGCTGAGGGATTAAAAAAAAAAGAAGAAGAAGAAAAATTAGGCTCTCAAGATAAGAACACATTTTCCCAGTCTCTCAATAGTATATTGCTAGAGAGCTAGATCTGAGGTTTCCCGATTCTCTATGAATCATTAAAAAAAAAAAAAAATTACACCACAAGCCCCAAACTACAGTAGATCTAAATCATCTTCCTCACCAGAAACATCCTCAGACTCAGCTCCGCACACTAACAACACACGGCCCGGCTGCGCCCCCTTTCCCAATACTTCTGTTATGCAACCACTGCCTCAGGTCTCCGCACGCCTCCAGAGCTTGCTGTCAACTCCCACAGCCAAGGAGAGTAAGGGAACAGCAAGTTCTCTGACTTACTTGCACGCCTGGGCTCACTGGGACTGGATACATCATATTTGGTGCAAAACACACAGGCTGAGTATACACCGGAGTTGGCTGCTGATGGCCCACCATGGATGGGCTAGGTTGTGCTTGAGGACGAGGCGAAGTTGGGGTGGTAGAGGGCTTTGGCTACAAAAAACAAAAAGCAAAAACTGATTCTCTTAAGATGAAAAGCTGATTATTACTACAATCTGAAAATTGATTTTCTTCATCTAAGTTTTACTCATTTTTAATTAGTCCCTTTTAATGGGGAGAAAAAACTTATAGAAAATAAAATTCACTTACTTCAAATAAAAGAAAAATACTTTGGTAAGTTAAAGTAAAACTTCACCAATCCTATTTAATAAAGAAGGATATGCTAATTGACCATCGCTCTGTCACAAAGATGGCTGTACCCACAGCTGAGGCCAATTCCCATAAGGAGTCTTAACGAGCAATCAGCAGAGACCTGAAGCTAACACCCCCCCCTCCCCCCCCCCCCGCGTTTGATAGGGGACCTCAGACTGCACCCCCACCCAGCGGGACTTGACAGGGGACCTCAAGGTGCACTTCCCATCCTGGTGCTGGGCTAGGGGACCTCAGGCCACGCACCTCACCAGGTGGGCTTGACAGGGGACTTTAGGCCATGCCCTGTCCCTGGCACCAGGCCAGGGGACCTGAGGCTGCACCCCCCTGCCTGGCTGGGCTTGACAGGTGACCTCAGGCCCTGCCCCCCACCCAACGGGACTTGACAGAGGACCTGAGGCTGTGCCCCCCACCCAACGGGGCTTGATGGAGGACCTGAGGCTGCGCCCCCCCATGCCTGGCGGGGCTTGACAGGGGATCTCAGGCCATGTCCCTCATCTGGCGGGGTTTGACGGAGGACCTCAAGGTCTGGGCTGGGGACCTTAGGCCATGTCCCCCATCCTGGCGCAGGGCCAGGGGACCTGAGGTTACGCAGGGCTTGACAAGGGTGGGACTGGCCGGGTCTGGACCTAGCCCAATCGAGAGGGGGGCGGCTGGGTTTGGGTCTCATGCGATTTTGAGGTGCATGTGGGTGGATGGGGACTTGACTCTGGGTCCCGTGGTGTGCCCAGACTCTGACAGGAGGAAGGGTTTCATAGACATTTTACTAATTTTCTTTCATCTCTGACACTTCTATTATAGAGAAAGGGCAAATAGCAACATTAAATTATTACCTCTAATTAATCCCCTTTTAATGTGCACAAATTTTGTGCACCAGGTCACAAATTATTCAATAATACTAATAAAAAATAGTTGAAGTAACTTTTAAGAAACTAAAGAAAGTTTTACAACGTTTAAAAAATAAATCTAGCCTTAGCTGGTTTGGCTCAGTGGATATATAGCATCGGCCTTCGGACTGAGGAGTCCCAGGTTCGATTCTGGTCAAGGGCATATGCCCAGGTTGTGGGCTTGGTCCCCGCTATGGGACATGCAGGAGGCAGCCAATCAATGTTTCTCTCTCCCTCTCTCTCTGAAATCAATAAAAATATATTTTAAAAATAAATAAAAAATAAGTCTATTTTCTAATAAAGTCAGTAGAATCATCATAACCATGTAGCTAGCCAACCATCTTCAAATTCTGAGTCAAAAAGCCTGAAAGATTTGCCCAACAGTGTCTAACTGATGACAAAACAAGGGTCTTTTTCCTCTGGCTCAAACATATACATTAATGACCATAAGAAAAGGGAACTTAAACCAAAGTTATTTTAGAATATTGTACCTGAATTTAGATGTCAGGTAAGAAAAAAGAAATATTACTAATGAGAAAAAATTTATTTTTTAAAGAATAGATTACTTCAAAGAGAAAATAAATTTACCTGAGAAAAAGAACGAGGGTTGAATTCCTTTGCATTGGGATTCAATGTTGATTTCCTCACTTGCCTAAACCAGAACAAATATGTAAAGGCCAGTGAAATCTGCATAGAACTTGTTCTCTGAAGTCTCTTATACCTGACAGCTTTTTTTAAATTGCTAACCACATATTGCATTTAAACAATTCTCACTAGAAGATCATCAATCCACTTCATTAAAACACACACACACAATGCCTGGCCAGCATGTCTCAGTGGTTGAGTGTGGACCTCTGAACCAGGAAGTTCAATTCCCAGTCAGGGCACAGGCCCGGGTTGCAGGCTCAATCACCAGTGTGGGGCATGCAGGAGATAGCCTATCGATGATTCTCTCTCATATTTGCTGTTTTGCTGCATCTCTCTCTCTGCCTCTCTGAAATAAAAATATATTAAATAAAAATATATTAAACACACACACCCAGAGCCTCGGTTAGGTTGCTCAGTTGGTTATAGTTCCTGGTCAGGGCCCATATCTAGGTTTGATCCCTAGTCAGAATGTGTACAGGAGGCAACCGATGTTTCTCACATCGATGTTTCTGTCTCTCTAAAAATCAGTGGAAACATACCCTTCAGTGAGGGTTAAAATAAAATTAAAATATTAAAAAATAAAACAAAGGGGGGAAAAATGAGGAACTTTTGTAATAATATGAACAATAAAGATTTATTAAAAATAAAATAAAATAATAAAAAATAAAACACACACACACACACACACACACCACTCCTTAATCTGATAGACTGCCCAAAAAAGGACAAATATTTTTTTAAATTATAATATACAATGTCTCTCTCAAAAGCAATCAATAAGTACTTTAACTGAAAAGACAGCAGCCCTTATAAAACATCCTGAAATTCAATTCTTAACATATCAATTCCTTAGCACGCACTATTTTCTAATGTGACAAAGTGTTTCCCACATGACACACCTCGAGGAAGTATTATAAAAAATTTCTGTCTCAAATCAAGAATAAGCACTCCCCAATTTATCAACAAGATACATTCCAAAAGTTCAGTTGTAACTAGGTTGTATGGAACCCAGAACAAATAAGTCAATGAACGGTGCTTAGTTAGGTTCTGAGGCTAGCCTATAGAAGTCCATTTAATTGATGGTACAAATATTGGATGTGCAAAATTAAGTCAACCTTAACGAATCTAATCAGTAATAAAACACTGTTTCTGATGGACAATGTGAAGCGAGTACGGGCACCAGACCCTTCTTTCTCTCGCAGGCAAACACAGTTCTTACTCCTGGCCACACAGCCAAGAGGTAAATATGGACTAGCATCCAGGGGATAAAGGTCCAAAAGTCAGCAGTTTTCAACTCCCTGCACACTTACAGAAAAAAAGCTTTCTTAATTTATGCCTAGAGTTTTTTTGTTTTGTTTTGCCAAGGGATGCAAAAACGGAGAAGAGTCCAGGATACAATGACCTAATTTACTTACATAACATAAGATGTTATTTGTTTGGACAAGTTGTTTGTAATCTGAGAGCTACGGTATGTATGAAACAGTCTAGAAGTCCATGTAAATTCTTGAGTTGGAAAGCTCTGAACACCTTCAGAGAAAGTTAAGTAACAGGACATGCTAAATGCCAGGTCTACTTACTCAGCTGCATCTTTTTTCTCCTCTTTATCATCTTTCTCTTGTTTGCATCCGGGGCTGGAAGTCTGAACTCCTTGGGAAGTGACCTCGGGCCCCCTCCTGTGCTCCGCATTACTGAGGATGGAGGGGGAAATGCTGGGGCTGCTCGGCTTGCTGCTGCAACTGGTGCAGTTGCTGCTATTTTCAAGGAAAGAATCCTTAGCATTTGGTTCAATTTTGTCTTTGATCAAATCTCTTGATTTTTCTCCCTCTCTATTTTTGTTTAGCAGTTGATCCACAGATTCAGAAGTAGAACTTGGCTGTAACTAAATAAAGGAAATAATTATACTTAAATATTTTAAGTAATTCCAGAAATCAATTTTCTCCATAACACAAATACACTAACATTATTTGTAAGCATGAAATATATTGAATAAGGCTTTTTCATACTTTAAGAGTAATGTCTTTATTATAAGACAGTAACAAAACATCTATACCCAAAAGTGGAATTGCAAAATCATAAGGTAGTTCTATTATTAATTTTTCAAGGATCCTCCACATTGTTTTCCATGGTGGCTGCATCAATTTATATTCCTGTCGGCAATGCACAAGAAGTCCCTGTTCACACATCCTGGCCAGCACTTGTTATTCTTTTTTATAACAGCCATTCTAACAGGTGTGAGGCGACTAACTTATTGTGGTTTTGATGGTAAGCACCTTTTCATAGATCTGTTAGCCATTTATCTGTATGTCTTCTTTGGAAAAATTTCTATTCTGATCCTATGTCCATTTTTTAATTTAAAATATTAAAAAAAAACTTTTTGCTTTAAATTGTGGGAGTACTTTATATATTTTGGAAATTAACTCCTTATCAGATTTACAAATATTTTCTCTATTCAGTAGGTTGCCTTTTCATTTTATTGATGGTTTCCTTTGCTGTACAGAAAAGCTTTTTAGTTTAATGCAGTCCAACTGATTTATTTTTACTAAAGGTGCCTTTGCTTTTGGCTCTCAAAGGAAAAAAACAACCACCATCAATGAAAGACCAGATTTTTGTGAACCATCATATTTCAAGAACACGTGCATGTCATGAGGGTGTGTCTGATTCATTCGCTGAGCAATGCAGTACATTACTATGCATTAGCTACTGCCCAAAGCATTGATGGAAGTTCAAACACACAGATAGCCAGGCCTATCTTTTTTACTAGCAATGAGAATCTGGGAAAATTATTTAACTTGTCTTTGCCTTAGTTTCCTATGTATACATAGGGTAATAGTAAGACTTACTTCAAAGGGATGACAGGATAATAAAAAGTTTATCATATAAACTCTTAGAGCAGTGTCTGATACATAAGAAATACTAAATAAAGGTAAAGCTAATAACATCTTATCTGGATAGATTAATGAATTTGATTAATCAGGCCCCAAACAGCAATAGAACTGAAAATCCTAAAGAGATAAGAGTTTTAATGCTATATCTACCTGGAATTTAGAGGTCAAGTATTAAAAAAGATTTACAGAAAGTTGCGAATTGATAACAAAATGTTTCCTATTAAATGAAGATTTACAGAGAGTGTGTGGTACTGGCATAAAAGATAGACATAGCTCTATGGGGAAGAACTGAGTCCAGCAGCAAATCTTCACAATTGCAGTCAATAGATTATCAACAAGGGTACAATTCAATGAAATGTCTTTTCCACAATGGTGCTGGGACAAATCATATCAACATGCAAAAGAATGAATTTGGAGCCCTACTTCACACAACATAAAAAAATTACTCAAGCCCTGGCTGGTTTTGCTCAGTGGTTGGAGCGTCAGCCTGCAGACTGAAGGGTCTCGGGTGTGATTTGTACCTAGGTTGTAGATCCCCAGTGGGTTGCATGTGGGAGGCAATCAATTGGTGTGCTTCTCTCACATCAATGTTTCTCTCACTGTCTCTCCCTCTCCCTTCCACTCTCTGGAAATCAATGGAGAAAGTATCCTTGGGTAAGGATCAATAACAAAAAATAAATAAAATAAAATATACTTTTAACAAAACAATGCCAAAAGAAATTATTTAAAATAATCACAGCCGAAAGTGAAACTCTTAGAAGTAATGAGAGCAGCCCTAGCTGGTTTGGCTTAGTGGACAGAGCGTCGACCTGGGGATCGAATGGTCCCGGATTTGATTCTGGTCAGGGCAAATGCTGGGTTGCAGCCTCAATCCCCAATAGGGGGCGTGCAGGAGGCAGCCGATCAATGATTCTCTTATCATTGATGTTGCTATCTTTCTGTTCCTCTCCATTCTTATTGGAAATCAATAAAAATATTAAAAATAAGTAAAGAGAGCAAATCTTTATGACTGTGACATATGCTGCTGGTGGGAACGTAAAATAGTACAGCTGCTTTGGCAAACAGCCTGGAATTTTTCCTCAAGAGGTTAAGAACAGTTATCATATGACTCAGAAATTCCCTCCCAAGAAAAATAAAAATGTATGTCCACCCAAAAACTGCCCACTAATGTGTTCATAGCAGCATTACTCATTAAAGTAAAAAAGTGGTCGCAACCCAAAGACACCTCAATTAATGAATGGATCAACAATATAGCCTATTCACACAATGGCATCTGTAAAAAGGAATGAAGTATTGATAAATGCTCCTACATAAATGAACCTTGAAAACATTATGCTAAATGAAATAAGCCAGTCACAAAAGGCCACATACTGTATGATTCCATTCATATAAAATATCCAGAATAGGGAAATCTATGATATAGAGACAAAAACAGATTAGAAGTTAAGACCTGGGGGGACGGACAGCAGTGTTTGACAGCAAATGAAGAGTGACTGCGAAGGGGTATGAGGCTTCTTTTTGGGATGAAGAAACTTCTACAATTCAACGTGATGATAACTGTACAACTCTGAGTAAACTAAACCCACTGAATTATACTCTTTAAAATGGGCTAAATTGTATGCCAATTTTACCTCAATAAAACTGTTACAAAAATATACCAACTTATATGCTTTAAAGCAAAAATATTCTTTTCCTTCAAAACCTAATAAACTCAAAGCAGTGTACTCTAGGAAGGAACTGAATGAGTGACTATAAGAAATAAATCTGAAGAAACAAAAGCAAATGGACAAGTATATCTATTGCTAACAAAATGAAGATTATGAAAACTAATATTACCTTTGCTTAGATATCTACTCATATGCAGTGAAAAGAATTGTATAGAAACCTAACCTAGAAATCCTGTTTGGAGAATTCATACATAACGCAGAAGAAATAAAAAGTTATGGCATTAAATAAATACAAGAGTACAGGAAAAATACTCCTCCCCCTGACAGGAGAATGCAGCTGAGGACAAGTTCACAGGAGGACTTTTGTTAGGGAAAGGCTGATGATCATATTTTTTTCTCTTTGAGAAGCTAAGTTTCAGGATGATTTCTTGAGTTGGTCTCAAAATATACCTTGATATGCACAGTATATTAGTAAATATTGAGCAAAAAATGAAACCGTTATCCAGGTGAGTTTACAGTATATTCAGCAAGTCTATCAAAGATTGCTACCACATGCAGTTAGGGGTGACCAGGCCAGGCCTGCAGGGGAGGGCAGTTAGGGCCAAAATGTAAACCCCATGAGCGCACAAAATGTAAACCTGCAACTACATCACCATCCCAGAGTGCAGGGTACCTTCTACCCCACATCAGAGAGTGAACACCTTGGTCTTGCTCTGCTCTTCAGTGAATCAAGTAATCAAATGAACACCAAATAATAACTTATGGTAGCTTCAAATGTTAAAAATTATATTCCATTTTATTTTATATCTGTATTGTTCTTATAAAGCTTCATGATTATAGCTACCCTAAAGCATAGGCAAAGACAACTTTAAGAATGTTTAGCTTTTTATGCACACGGTTCAATGTTTGTGTTTGTACATATAAATCCATTTTTATAAACAGATAACATAAAAATTCTTTGTAACATTTAATATTTATTTTTTAAGATTCTAATGCAACACTTACCCTAAAATCATTCTTAAATTTCTTTAAGTCATCAATCTGTTTTCTATGCTCGGAAACAACTGGTGATATACCTGTAAAATTAATAATGATTGATTACAGATTTATTTCTAATCTTTAACTTGAATTCTTTTAAGATCGGATGCTAGAAATTAAAATAAATTCGCTCAGCTGGTGTGGTTCAATGATTGAGCGTGGACCAATGAATCAGGAGGCCACGGATCGATTCCTGGTCAGGGCACATGCCTGGGTTGTGGACTCGATCACCAGTGAGGGTGACCAGTGAGGGTGTGTAGGAAGCAGCTGATCAATGATTCTTCATTGCTGTTTCTATCACTCTCTCCCTTTCCCTTCCTCTCTGAAATCAATAAATAAAAATTTCTAAATGAAAATAAGTTATCAAAATAAAAATTTTAATACATAAATCATAGACTTTAGCATTTGTCACATTATGCATTTAAATATGCACAATACTAAGAAAAGGTGTTTAACAAAAATACTTTATATTGGGCATGAGATTAGACATACTCCTTTCTATTTCTTTTTTTTTTCTTTTTTCTTTTTTAACATGTTTTATTGATTTTTTATAGAGAGGGAGGGAGAGGTGTAGAGAGTTAGAAACATCAATGAGCCGGGACCGGTTTGGCTCAATGGATAGAGCGTTGGCTTGGGGACTGAAGGGTCCCCAGTTCGATTCCGGTCAAGGGCATGTACCTTGGTTGCGGGCATATCCCCAGTAGGGGGTGTGCAAGAGGCAGCTGATCGATGACTCTCTCTCATCGATGTTTCTAACTATCTCACTCCCTTCCTCTCTGTACAAAAATCAATAAAATATATTTAAAAAAAAAAAAAGAAAGAAAAAAAAAAAAGAAACATCAATGAGAGAGAACATCAATCAGCTGCTTCCTGCACACCTCCCACTGGGGATGTGCCTGCAACCAAGGTACATGTCCCTGACCGGAATCGAACCTGGAACCCTTCAGTCTGCAGGTCGATGCTCTATCCACTGAGCCAAACGGGTTACGGCACTCTTTTTTATTTCTATAGTTTTCCCTAAAGACTTTTTAAAGTTCTCACCTTTATTTTCAACTTTTGAGAAGCTGGGTGATGTCTCATTGGGCTTCATGTTTTCTTTATTCCCTGCAGGAGAGTTCTGCCTCTGATCTTGAAGCCTGGAATCCTTAGCTAGAATATAATTTTTAAAAAATTTAAAGTTAGATAAATGTTAGAAAAGTAAAATGGGGCCGAAACCGGTTTGGCTCAGTGGATAGAGCGTCGGACTGCGAACTGAAAGGTCCCGTGTTTGATTCCAATCAAGGGCATGTACCTTGGTTGCAGGCACATCCCCAGTAGGGGGTGTGCAAGAGGCAGCTGATCGATGTTCTCTCTCATCGATGTTTCTAACTCTTTATCCCTCTCTCTTCCTCTCTGTAAAAAATGAATAAAATATAAAGACATAGTGTTGGAGTTAAAAAAAAAAAGGAAAGTAAAATGGGAAAATATTCAAAATTTTTTGTCTCCTACTCTTTTGGAAAATAGTATTTCCATTTAAAGAGGCTTTTCTCTTTTGCAGACATATGAAACATCAATAATTTTATGTTAATACTAGAGGCCTGGTGCATGAAATTCATGCATGGGGTGTTTGTGTGTGTGTGTGGGTCCCTCAGCCCAGCCTGCACCACCTCCAATCTGGGACCCCTCGAGGGATGTCCGACTGCCCATTTAGCCCCTACCCCACTGGGCTGCTAGCTCCCAACCACTTGTCTGCCTGCCTGCCTGATTGCCCCTAAGCACTTCTGCCTGCCAGTCTGATCACTCCCTAACCAGTCCTCTACCAGCCTGATCGACGCCTAACTGCTCCCCTGCTGACCAACTGGCCCTAACTGCCTTCCCCTGCTGGCATGGTATCTACCTCCTCTCCCGCCAAATACTCTCCCCTGCAGGCCTGGTCACCCCCAACTGCCCTCCCTCACTGGCCATCTTGTGTTGGAGTGGTGGTCAATTTGCATATCACTCTTTTATTCGATAGGATTTACTATTCAGGAATGTTAACCCTCTTAACAAAAGACAGTCAATAATAACATATAAAATTGGTAGTAATAAACAGCTAACTTCATGTACATAAAACTTTAAATGTGCACACAAATACCTATCCTTGAATAAAGCATAGCATTTTTTGTATAATGTTCAACCTGTAACGCTGCACTCTGCAGACAACAGGGCGGATCGGAAGCCTTTTCTTACCCTCAATAGATGGGGTGACAGCTCTGTTAGATGCAGGACTGGCAGGCGTGGGAGATGCAGCTGGAACAGGCATAGCAACAGCTTCTGTGGGAATAACACCAGCTTGGGGAGAAGCAAGAACGGGTCCACTAGGAGTATTTCCAATACTGTTCTGTCTGGGAGACCTGGGTCTGTGAGTTTTGGGGGATAATCTTGGAACTAGAAGAAAAGAAAAGTTATCTATTACATTCTCAGCTCAAATATCACCTCCTCAAGGAGCTTCTCTTAAGATCTAGGTAAAAATAGTCTTATCTGACCTCCATATTCCCAATTACCCTATCCCATCACCCTGTTTTGCTTTTCCAGAGTCTTGGTAAGAGTGGTAATGATTGAGAATATACTAATAACTAAGTACAAGTGTAGTTTTTCCTTCTAACTGAATATATTAAGTCTAAAAGGCAATATTTTAAATGAAGTTAGAAACTGGATTTCTAAGGTAAGATAAATGCCACTTTAAAAAACAAAGATGGCAATATTCTCTATTAAAAAGTGAGACCGTTTCTTTTTTAAAAAAGGTGTGTTATCTGGCTGGTGTGGCTCAGTTGTTGAGCATCAACCTATGAACCAGGAGGTCACAATTCAATTCCCAGTTAGGGCACACGCCCTGGTTGCGGGCTCAGTCCCCACTGTGGGATGTACTGGAGGCAGCCAATCGATGATTCTCATCCCTCTCCCTTCCACTCTGAAATCAATAGAAAAATTTTTTTAAAGTGTATGTGTGTGTGTATCCCTAAGAAGCAGGCTTAGATATTTCTCTTTCCAATAACAAACTCAAACACCTTTTAGCAGCTTGCAACCAATCCTATATGTTCTCTCTTGCCACATCAAGATCCATTCTATAGTAACTAAGGAAACCGGGGATTCAATTTAGCCAGGAGGGGAAGATAACCAAGCAAAGGCTCATATGCATAGCTTCAAAATAAGTATTTAGTTTTCATATTCCTTTATAAACCCATTTGTAGAGCTCAGATTCAAAGGTTTAGAGAAAATGGTTCTATTTGCTTCACATTAGAGGTTCATTACTTTAAGTCACAAGGGTCAAGGAGGAAAATTATTATTCAACATTTGTAATTTTTTAAATTATTATGAAGAACAAACTTATTACACTGTCCTATATGTACTTATGACAAATATGTTTTCACTCTTTCACTCCTATAATCATGCTTTACTCTCAAAATTCATTTCTAGATCTGAGTATGTCACATGATTAATAGTAGAAATGGAAAATACAGATTTTTAGAAATCTATTTTGTTAATTGAATTATTTACTTATAACTGGAGACCAAAGAAAAAAATAGAAATTCCAAAGGAATTTACAATATAATTACATATTCATTAAGCTGAGAGGTATATATCAACTAAAGAAATTTAACAGAGTTTGGTATATTTTTGTTTGTTAAGCTTAAAGATATTTTTTTTTTAAAGGTTTGATGCACTGATTAAAATAAGACTGAAACCAAAAAACGCAATCATTGCCTGCAGCAAAACGTACGTAGAAAAAGCAGTCTTAGTTTAATTATAAGATCGAGTCAAAGTGTATGTACTTTTTATACTTTTATAGCTTCTGTCAGCACATTCTTTAGGCTAGTCACAGATAAATCTTGGGTCTCTCATATGTGTTTGATATTCCTTGTAAGGGAAGTATAATCAGTAGTTAGTGCCGTACACAGATGCCATAGAAGCAACATAGCACTGTGAGCCCAAAATAAATGTATGAGGAATGAATCAAGCTGCTGAGAGGATAGAAAATATGATCACTCCAAATGGCATTACATTACTTAACTTATATTTCAGTACTTTATATATAAAAAGGATATTCATACTTATAAGTAGCATATGAATCTCATCACAAGTCCATAAATAGACTAGGCAAAATTTTACTCACTGAGACACTGAAATTCAGAATGAACACAAATTTGCTCTAACATATGATGAGAGTAAGTTGTAGAGCCCAGAATAAATATATACATTTTCCAATCCCTGGTTACTTCATTTTTAATATATACACATTTACTTCCTCAAACAGCTTAAGTTACAATATGAACACTGTCGTCGAAACCGGTTTGGCTCAGTGGACAGAGCGTCGGTCTGCGGACTCAGGGGTCCCGGGTTTGATTCCGGTGAAGGGCATGTACATTGACTGCGGGAACGTCCCCAGTGAGGGGTGTGCAGGAGGCAGTTGGTTGATGTCACTCTCTCATAGATGTTTCTAGCTCTCTGTCCCTCTCCCTTCCTCTCTGTAAAAAATCAATAAAATACAAAATGAACATTGTCATCATGCTCTAATCCACGTTACCTACCCCCGCTGACCACAGATGACCACGTGCCCCCCGCTGGACTGGTCCTTGCTGCCGGAGGAACCACTGCTTCACTCGGTGGAGTATGGGATACAAATTCTAGTCCACTGGAAATGGAACCCCTTCCAGCAGAAACTCTATGATTTCGAGGATGACGCTGGGCCTTGGGGGACATCCTTGGAGGCCCTAAGAAAGGAAGAGCGAACATCACATGAATGCCACAATGTCCATCAGTACAACTTTTCTGCCAAATACACACAGCACCCCATTCACACACACCTGATTCTCTCTTTTCCTTGGTTTGGGGAGGGATGTGAGTAAATATATTTTTGGGCCATATTCTTTCAGAATTATTTTGTAGAATGCTACAAAGTTTTATAAATTTTATTTTATTTCTATTTTTAAAGAAAGGAAAGGATGAAGTTAATGGTAACAAATCACACAATAAGATGTCAAAACTCTTCAAAGATTTTAGCAATTTAGCCTATATCCATTTTGATAAGCATTTAAAAACATATACGTATAAAATGCTAACAGAAGTTATGGCTACATGATGGTATAATTTTTAGTTTACCATATATACTTTTTGCTTGCCCCTCAAATTTTCTATATTATTTTTTAAATTATAAAAATATCTTTAAACAAAAAACTAGTAATCCCTATATATCTTTGTATTATTAATATATATGTACATATTCTCCTTACATTTCTCTAAAATCTTCGTTTATCTACCTTTTCTGCCACGGTAATCAATTTTACAACCCATGCCTTAACCAGTTCTCCCTAGTAAGCAGTTCCTCACTCAACAGGCTATCAGCTGAAAATTCTACTGTTAAGGCACGACTTTTAAAAGCGGAATAATTGAGATTTTGGGAAGAAATTTCCACAATATGAATTATCAAAATTCTACATAATTAATTCTGTCACCCATTAATTTTATTTATTTCTTAAGAAGTCTACTGTACTTTCAAACAAAATAGGTAAAAACTGGACAGAACGGCTCTCACCAGAGAAGCCAGACAATGCCAACTCCTTCATGTCAAAGCCCAGGCTCCTCACCGCACCTGCTGCCAAACTTTGCATAATGTCACGTTAGTTTGTGTCCTCAGCAGGAATTTAATCATGGACATAATCTTAAAAAGGATGTTAATCTTACATACTATAGTCTTCAATGGGAGATATAATTGAAGTCTATCAAAGAATGATTTAAGAATTGGGGATGTGCATATTTTACATACTTTTTTATATCTCTTAGAAAAAGACTGATAAAGTAGGTTGGCATACCTCAATGAAATCAAACTGCAACTTTAAAAAAACTCATTCTTTTGGGTAATATAGCAAATACTTACAGAAACAAAATATACTCCCCTCTATTAAGCACAAAACACCACTCTATTTAATAGTGTTAATTTAGAAGTTCACACTTAAAAATGATTCACTGTCATCTACCTACGTGATTAGAAAACATTTTTAATTCCAATTAGTTAACAAGAAACCTGAGATGCAGCACCCAAACAAGCAGAAGGTGACCCTGCCCGACAGTCAGTCCACAAGCAGCCCATGCACCACACTGTCAACGCTCACACTCACTACGGAATCCTGCTCAGCCACGACAGTCATGACAACAACATCACTTATTTAAACAACGGCCTATGACAGTGTTTTGGCAGAATTTAAC
Source organism: Pipistrellus hanaki (assembly GCF_964339955.1). Classification (NCBI taxonomy): domain Eukaryota; kingdom Metazoa; phylum Chordata; class Mammalia; order Chiroptera; family Vespertilionidae; genus Pipistrellus; species Pipistrellus hanaki. The sequence goes on along the minus strand of NC_140521.1, from coordinate 6,728,689 downwards.
TTTTTGTTTAGTGGCCACCATTACAGGCCCTTCAGAGAAAGGAAGTCACCTTGAAGATCAGTGCAACCTGCTGTTGAAGGTTAGCCACTTTAGTCAAGGTCACACGACCTCCTTGACTGGAGGGCAACAATTTATTAAAAAGCAGGCAGCATAGTTTTCTCCGGGGAAGCACTTTATACCAGAAAACTGTATTAGTCTCAACAGAAGCCAATAAAAGGCCATTTTAATGAACAAATCATATCAAAATTATTTGATCAAAAGGACATTATCATTCAGAAAACAGGCTCTTAATGTATGTACTACATTTAAGTTAAAATGTGATCTTTCTACAACACATCCATATATTTGATGTGTAGCAATGGCAAATTAGCATCACATATTGACTGAGAATTATGTTCTTTTTCCCACAAGGGCAAAAATAAGAAATAAAACCCTAAAGATTAAAATTCATATATGGTTTTTATTAACAATTTTACTTTAGATCCAGAACTTCTTCCAGATTCAAGTAGACTTTCATTATAAAATATTGCAAAGCTAATTTTTTTTTTAATTCCCCAAACATAAAACCAAACACTATTGTAATCTAAGGGTTGACACAAAAAGGCAGCTAATGGAATGTCCCTCTCAAAAGTATCCGTAAGTCACCACTCCTGTCTCTGGCCAACAGGTAGTTTACTGATACCGTGGCCAGGAGCTATAAAACGATAGGTTCTACAGGAAGGCCAAGCCTGGGTGAGGAGCTCATTGTTCGCCATTAATCATCGTGCCCAGTGTGCACTGTGGGGAGAAGGCCCTGGGCAGACCTGCTGGGGCTGTACAGGAGCGTCATTACCAGGCAGAGATAATCCCCATTCTTACAATTCAGGATAGTTCATAGCTTCACACAGCATTTATCAAATTTCTCTCTAATGAACAAAAGGTTAATAGAAATAGTTTTAATAAACTAAAGTTAAAACACGGAAATTATAGGTTATCAAATAATGAAGAGGAAACTTTTCTAATTATAAACTCACATAGGAGTTAAACAAAGACAAACAAAAACATGAACAAATTGTGGTATTGTACCTTCTGAAGACATGCGTTTAGGCATAGTAGAGACAGGAGCTGGAGAACCATGAGCAGAGGGGTGAGACGGGGGTCTGGATGGCCGCGAGGGGGGCCTGGAGGGCGGCCGTGTAGGGGTGGCTGCCCGAGGTGGAAGAGAGTTGGGACCTGACTGGTAGCGAGAAGGTGGGCGAGAGGAAGGAGATGGGCAAGGCGATGGCCAGGGAACACCTGACAGAACAAATGATATGAAGGAAAGTATAAAAACTAAAGAAAAAAATGAGGGAAAAAGTAAACAGAAAAAAAAAGTAAAATGACAAAAATGATTTCTTGTACATTTTAACCCTTTGAGGACAGTCATTTGATTTGTGATAAGTTTTAGCATAACTTAAACTGACATAAATTCACATTTTACTTTAACCTCCTTAAAATTAATCTGTTTAAATGAATACACGTTCCCAAAGGGTTAATTAGGATCTACACATACTACTGAAGAAGACAGTTAAGACTTTGCCTATTAATCCTACTTCTACAACTGTTTCTCAATAATAAATAGATAAAAGAAGTATAACATATCGTAATTTCACACAATAAATCATAAAACTCAGGAATAACATTTACATTAGTTTTAGCTTTTGAAATATAATGAAAATAAGCACTAACTATAAAATCCCATTAAAAATGCTGGTTTCTCATAACCATTTGTGACTTTCATCTAGTTTATACTTGAACATAAGCTTCAGTCTGAAATCTCATTAAGCAAGTTCATTCAAGTAGAAATAAAATATTACTTCCACTATTTTCTAGAGTCATGGGAGTGACAAAAGGTTAATATTCAGTGCCTTCTCGAAAAACGCTTTAATCTTAACAAATAATAAAAAGGGAGACCTTCTGTATAATTATGCAGCTTTTCTTATCTAAATTAACTTATCTAAGAAACTGCTTAATAAACTACAGAGCAATCATCACCAAATAACTGCCACTGACGGATATGCACAGGTCAAAATACAGCTAACATGTAAACATAGCATATCACTTACCTCCGTCTTAGCAAAGAGTCCAGGTCTCCTCTCCACAGGCTGCCACACACTTGAGTATCATACATTTCCCAGCCCCTTCAGGATTTTACTTTGGAAATTCTGTTCATGAACAACTGAAATTCTTTACTCAGCGAGCAAAGAAATTTCACCCCCAATACTAAGGATATGAAATACTCAAGCGTGTTCATTTGGAGAGGAATTCTGGAGAAAGACTCAATAAAATGAAATTGGAAACTTAGTGTTCTCTATTTTCCCTCCTTACTTTCCAAACTTAGATACCTAAAATGGATTGCCCGCTTTCTCCCCTTAGTATTATTAATTACTGTATTTCCATACTGTCTACAGTACTGCTGTCTAGTGTGTACCAGACTTATATTAAAGATCCATGAGCTATATTCAATCTAGACTTAGAGGTAGAGTAGAAATATCTCTTCCTACTGAAGATGCATGCAAGTTTCTTTTACTTAAACTACAATAGCCATCTTTACACTAAGAGTTGTTTTGGTTGCTTTTTAAGCACATTTCACTCGTCACCTTCTTCACATGACTGTTGGTCATGTCTTGTCATCTCAAATCTTTTCTTGAAATAAGCAAAATATAAATATATAAGCAAACAGTAAGTGAAAATGAATATATATTAACTGCTGAGTGTTTCACACAGAATAGGATTTTCCATTGAAATTTTGTGTAAATAACTTTATCATCCAGTGTTTTTAAAATTGAGAACCTACCCAAAGTTTCCAATTTCTTTATATGTGGAGTGTTTTGTGTTATTTGCCAAGTGAATGTCTTTGGTTAAATTTAGCACTTTATCTTAACACATTATGCTAAATGCATTCCAATTACTTATACTAACTTTTACTAATTTGATATTCACAAAGGTAAATTTAAATAATTTTTTGAACTGAAAACAACTCCACAGAAATTAAGGTGTGCACTTCTTATTATGTAAACTTGTAATTATTTAGAAAGCGATATATTTGATTAATAACACTGAAAAATTTGGTCAAAATACTTGCCTCCATTAACTACTCTTTGGTCTGAACCAGAATTCGGGTTGAAATCTGACGTGTGCGAAGCGGATCTCGATGCCATGGAGCCCGATCCCGGCTGGCCCATTCGCGGTGAATTCTGCCGCCCACTTCCCCAGGACATGACTTCTCTATTTCTTTGTCCAGGAGGAATATATTTATTTTCCCTGAAAAGGAGAGATCCTCTAAATTATTTTATCCTAATAGGAACCAGGCCAATAAAACAAACCTAAAAGTAATTTAGGCAGAAGGGACTTCTTCTTATAAAAAGGTTAAACACTAAACCAAACTGCCCCACTCCCAGAAACCCTTGGCTTCCAATTTACTCTGAGTTCTAGCTCCCTATCTTTCATTTCCCTCAGATTCTCCCTCCTCAGCAAAGTTTAACAGACGTGTGTTCATTCTAATCTACTCTGCCGCTTCATGGCTGACTATTAATCATTGCCTATCTTCTTCTTCGTTGGCTTTCTCTGAGATCTCTTCTCTCTGTGCTTATTCAAGGTTGTTCATGACTTTAATATCAACGATGATGATGAATCCTAAGTCCCCTGCCAGTCTCAGCCTCAACATCTCCCACTTACACTTTCATTCAAATCGCCAGACTCTCAGCTATGAGTGTGGTAAAACGGGATGCGTATTTTACGCTACCAAATATATAGCAGGTGCTTTTCAACACGTCTGACAGATGAATGAAAGATCTGTGAAGCCTTCTATTGCAATAAACTGCACAGATAGACTCATTATATAGCCCCTCAAACTTGCTCCACATTTCCTGTCTCCATTAATAGTTCAACCACCAGCCCACTTAGTTATCAAATAAACCTGTTACCCCTGGTTTTTCTAACCTTTCCACTGCTAGCCCTGGTCTAGTTGGTTACCAAGTTCTCACACTGGTCCCAGAGTTCCTTCATATCATCCCCTGCCTACAAGGTGCTCTTTTAACATGACATGTGAAGCCCTTCACTCCTTCAGCTCCTATCACCAGCAGCCACCCTCGCACCCTCTAAACTCACCCTGTACCTACACACATGAAACTGGCCTTTCCCTCAGCTGGTGGGGTTCTTCCACTCATCTTTCCACCACGTGAGGAATTCTTCTGTTTCTCTGAGTGGCTGATGCTTCACAAAATGTCACCCCCCCCGACCATACAGGCCGTGCTCATTCCCCCTCCCTCTGAACGTCCCTAGTACTTTGAACACCGCTAATCTAAATGAGCTCCTCCAGGCCGGGGTTTTCTCATCGCTGTATACCCAACACTGGACAACAGAAAGCTGATGCTCTAAAAATACTTCCCGAGATTTCTATAATCTTCTCTCTAATAGAACCTTAAAGCAATTCCATTTGCATTTCCTGCCTAAGCTACATTAAAAGAAGATGAAATATAATAATAATACACCTTCTCACACAGACCTTGAATGGTGTATCCAAAATACTGCATCATGATTTCCTTTAAATACCTAGTGTTTATGCCGTGACCCTCACGTTCACTGGAATTTCTCTGAACTGCTGTGTATTTTTCTTCTTCGCTCCTATCATCATTTTCCAGGGCTACCCGGGCTTTGTACTGGGCACTTGATTCAATTTCTTCTGCTAATTGGTTTGCTCTTGCTTCTCGTTTTAAAAATTCTTCTGAATTATCCCTTTCTAAGGGCACCCTGAAACACAAGGAAAACAAAAAGCAAAGTGAGTATTTTAAAGTCATAGTTTATATAATTGTCACAACTATTAAGGGAATTTAGAGTTTGAGATTCTGGTAAAACTGTAAGAGAGTTACAGTGATCTAAATATTAAAAATCAAAACTTGAATTATGTTATTATCTTTTCTCTAAAGGAATATAACATTTCCAAACTGGTTAAATTGATTATTTCCCCCATAACTACTAGACTTGTTAGTTTAGTTTATAAAATGTTTATACAGCATACATTCAGAGTATATGTAAACTATGTGTATTCCCTGTGTAACGGGAATTTATCAGCTTGGGGAGTAATAGATAATGCTTTCACAGAATTGTTTAATTTAAAAGCAACAGAATTTACTCAACATCATAATTTAAGTTGATAACCAGAGACAAATGCACTAAAATAAAAGCAAACTTTTTGAACTTACGTATATGAAGATAAACTGCTATCATATGTAGACACTACACCATAATTTTCTTCATTATATCGAAACATATCATTGGGATCCCATCCATTAGACTAGAAGAAAATGAAGCTCATTTTTCAAAATGACAAAGTATTTGTCTTCTTTAATTCAGTTACAATCAATATCTGCATTAACAATATCTATCCTACTATACTATACTAGCACAATCTAGAAAATAGGCAAAATTTTCCGTTAGAAATGTTTTAAGGAAAAACTTTTCTTGTGCACCAGCCCCTGCAAGTTGGTAGATTACTATTATATAAAACAATCATTTGACAGGCTAGTGAAAATTTAGAACATTTCAGTTACTTCATAAAACATGAGCCCTCCGGTTAGGGTTCTCTCCTCTCCCTGCTCCCGAGCAGCCATCTTTCTAAAGCAGCGGTCACCAACCTTCTGGACCTGGCGGACCACCGGTTGTCGACCGCTGTTCTAGAGCGAATTTACTGGAAATCTTGACTGATCATCAGGTCTGCGTGGGACAGGGTGTTTTTTGACAGCCAAAAATATTTGCATTGTTTTGGAGGAAGGAGGGGAGAAGCCAAAGCCTTCCCTGCTGCATCACTGCTTACAGGGGGAGCAGGGTACCAGATCCCTGCCATCTCCCCTCCCTTTGGGAAGGCAGAGGCTCAAAGGAAAGGCAGCATGAAGAGTAAACAGGCAACCACTGGACAAAGTCACAAGAGTTTTAGAAACAGCTTGCCATTAGTAGCTATGGTCCTCAGCAATGAAATTCTAGGCCTTGGTACCCTAATCTGTAACCTCAGTGTAGACAACTCTACAATCATGAGAAAACTACCATTCTCTCAAGCTAAACTACATACTTAAAAAAAAATTTTTTTTTCTATTTATTTTTTAAATATATTTTATTGATTTTGTAAGAGAGGAAGGGAGAGAGATAAGAGAGTTAGAAACATCGATGAGAGAGAGTCATCGATCAGCTGCCTCCTGCACACCCCCTACTAGGGATATGCCCGCAACCAAGGTACATGCCCTTGACCGGAATCGAACCCGGGACCATTCAGTCCCCAAGCCGACGCTCTATCCATTGAGCCAAACCGGTTTTGGCTTTTTTCTATTTATTGACAGAGGACAGGGAAAAATGGAAGCAGGAAAGGGGGGAGGGAGAGGAGAGGGATGGAGAAAGAGAGAGATCAATTTGTTGTTCCAATTATTTATGCATTTATTGGTTGATTCTTATATGTGCCTTGTCTGGGATCGAACTTGGCATATTGGGAGAATGCTCTAAGCAACTGAGCTACCTGGTCAGAGCTAAACTACATTTTTTAATCCATAAAAATTAATCCATCAGGGGCAGAGGCAGCAAGAATCTTCACTGGTGAATATTAATGTCTAGGTAATCAAACCAATTCTTTATTGTTTCAACTCTTTTTTAAAAGGCTTGACTGGTTGAAAGGATCAAAATACAGTCCATAATCATTATCCATCTCAGAAGAGAGAACACAGAATCATCCAAGCAATGTCCATGGCAACTTTAAAACAAAAGCTTGTCTCTAAGGTCACCCATCGAACTTGTTCTCTGTGTTAGTCCAGATAAAACTATAACGTAGCCCTAGTCGGTTTGGCTCAGTGGATAGAGCATCAGCCTGAGGACTGAAGGGTCCCAGGTTGATTCTGCCAAGGGCACATGCCCGGGTTGCAGACTCAATCCCCAGTGTGGGGCATGCAGGAGGCAGCCAATCAACGATTCACTCCCATCATTGATATTGCTCTCTCTCTATCGCTCTCCCTTCCTCTCTAAAATCAATAAAAATATATTTCAAAACAAAACTATAATGTAATTCCACCACTAAAACAAATCATTAGGCCTTAACATGGACAGAAAATCAGTTACCTATGAAGGCTTTAAAATTACTTAGTTTATGCTCCATGTAAAAAATCTAAACAGCAGAAAGAGACCCAATAAAAAGTGAATGTGTGCCTAACCACTATTAATAATTTCTTGGACATAAACCAGATGGTCCCTATGCACATATAATTGGCTCTCTCTTTATTTTAAAACCCAAATATGATCTTCTTGTTCTCCAAGATGCTTTTTCATTCATTAAGTCTTACATATCTTCCCATACCAAAATACTGTTATTTTTAATGGACATATAGTATTTCAATTGGATGAAGGTACACTAAAACTACTTAACCCACACCCTCTGATGACAGTGAAGCTATATCCAATTTTCACTATCAGTAACAGCTGCAAAAAAAATCCTCATACAGCCGAAACCGGTTTGGCTCAGTGGATAGAGTGTCAGCCTTCGGACTGAAGGGTCCCAGGTTCGATTCCGATCAAGAGCACATGCCTGGATTGCAGGCTTGATCCCCAATAGGGGGTGTGCAGAAAGCAGTCAATCAATGATTCTCTCTCATCAGTGTTTCTATCTCTTTCTCCCTCTTCTTCCTCTCTGAAATCAATAAAAATGTTAAAAAAGAAATTTATTTGTTGCTTTAATTATAAAGTTACCTAACTATAGACCTTAATAATTACAGTAGTACTTCTTTTTCAGATAAGCCTAAAAGATGTACTTTGACCTCACCTAGAGTCAATAGACAATTAAGACACCATACCACTTGCCTTGGTCTGCCTTAAGGGGCAGAGTACTCAAAGCAAAATATTCTGGCACTTTCAGTTTCCCATGGTTTAGATTTGTAAGTTGCTTATTATGACTTACTTTAAAAACTTAGGAATAATTTGTAAGCATCCCAAAGAAACATTTTTTCTATATTTACTGTCCTGGGGTGAGGGGTGGGGAAAGGAGGGGAAATACAGACAACAATCTACATTTACACAAAACTGCTGCTTTAAATATAATTATATTTAAACAATATACTTAAATTAAATCCAAGCGATAGGATATCATACCACATCACACGGCCATAGTCTGACAGTAATACAAAGGTTTTACTTACGACATCGTTTTCCAAAGCTTCTAGCTCCTCACTGGCAGTGAGCTCCCCTGCGTCCCAGGGCTCCAGGTCCTTCTCTTTGTGCTCCCCGTTCACTTTAGCGCTGATAGCCGAGTCAGTAAAAGCATCTGCAAAGGATGTTTTTGGTTGAAAGATCATACAACCACCCACACAATGGGCTAAACTATACACATAAGTTACCAACAAAGATGGTATGGTAAAAATAACTATGGAAAGGGAATTTCTAATACATTCATTAACAGTATGCTTTCAGATATCTGATGCTTCTAACTTCAGAAAACTTAATTGGCATCATAGATAATTATTAATGAAGATATGTTTTTCATATAATTTTAAGCCACATGAAATGTTTTCATATATTCACAAATCATTAAATTATATGAAAAATAATTACTTTGTGTTTTTGAAGTAATCCAAAAAATGTCTATCCATCCACCTAAAACGATCTCTTTTGTTAAAAAAAGCCAGTAGTTAAGACATGCCCTCAGTGGTCCTGCAGCCAGACATGGGAAGATTTTTCAACTTTCTGAACCCGTGTCTGTATGCAAGCATCAGTAACCTGACATACTCTTGCCATTAGTAACCGTAGCTATTCTAAGTGACCATTCTCCACAGAATCTGTTTTTCCCTATAGCTACCCTGCTACGAAGCTCAGGCCCTACAGTGTTTCCTGTCTCCAGAAGTTCACACGGCAGAGCTATCTGAACTTGCAATCAATTCTTTCTCACTTGTGTCTGCTCCTCCTCTGCTAACACTACTGAGGAGCACTAGCTAGTGAAAGCAACATGGCATTAGTATGTTTGGTTGGCGGGAGCTATCTGTCTGTCTATCTATCCATCTATCCATCCATAGCAGCTATCCCAGGAAAGGAACACATTCTCTAGTTGGGAGTTAGGACTCAGCTAAATAAAGGTTCACTGGGGCAACATTAGAAAATGCTTTGGAGATAAAGGCTTTGCACTTAAGTGGCCGGACTCATATGGCATCACCTTGCACAGGGCGAGGCAGTGGTACTTCTGCTGATCTGGCTCCCAGTCATTGTGCCCTCACCCCTTCTGCAAGCTACCACCACGGAAAAGAAGGGAAGAATCAACAGCCGTGTCTCCTCAAAAGAGCCAATTCCAGAGGGATTTTTTTTATTTGATACTGCTTCTGTAACTATCATCAGCTCTCTAGTGAGCAAGGTGATAACAAAGTAAGAAATGTATGCCAGCAAATTTATGGATGGCACTACAAGCCTATGTAGCTTTTACTTGCCCTCATCCCAAAACAGGGGTGGATGAAGGTGTAGCACACTCACTAGGAAATAAAGAAATAACTGCACTAATGGGCTTAGCTGCCAGCTCTACCAGCAGCACAATTCTCTTTGCTAGCAGGAATAAAAGCCGCGCGTGTACGCAGGGGGCCTCCCCAGAGCTGCACACTGGAGCTGAGAATGGGAAGAAGTACTCACTAGAAGTGACTACATTTTGGGAAAACTTTCTAAGAGAGTCTAACAGCCTGATGCTGATTTCATAATGTCATATTCAGCTGGAAGCCACTTATGGTCCTAAAAGCTAGGCTTTCCATGACATTCACCCTAAGTCAAGTTACACAAATTCTTGGTAAAAATTAATTTTGACGTGTGTTTTCAAGAATGTGAAATGTTCTAAAAAAAAATCAAATAATAACTTACATTAGGATGATGAAATTCTAGTTTAATTTTCACAAAACCAGAACAGAAAAATAGACTACAGAAAAATTCCAAACCAGTCATGTTATCTTCTGTAAGAAGCAACAGGATTATTAATTTATAGTTAAGATCCTGTTAATATTTTAATCACACTAATTTTAGAAAAGCATATATTTAAGTAAATAAAGCACATACTTAGATGGAAACCCAGTATTAAAAGTAGCATTATTTTTATTGACAAAATTAAAGCTCAAAGCAGAAAATTTTTTTGTTTTTTTGTTTTTTTTTACACAACAACATAGACTTTTTGTCGTTGCAGGAATGTGTGTGTATGTATGGCAAAGTATTTAGAAAGAGTAGAGACCAAGCCAAGCTGTCCTGAAATTTAAAAATACAAAAAAAAAACACACAACTTAAATGTACTTTTATAATAATATACTATTATTCTAAAAGAAAACAGCAAGGCTCCCACTGCGGGTAAAAAAAAAAAAGCAAACTTCACTGAACCAAGTTTTACTCTGCTGATTAGAGTTTAGGCTGTAGAAAGAGGCCACTTATTAGATAACCTATTTTTCCAATTCTACATTATCTTAAATATGTTTACAATACCAACTTCATAAAAAGAATTAACTATTCACCTGTTTTTACTTAGAGCATTATGGTTTTATTTCAAGGTAGAAATGGGGGAAGGGAAAATGTGAAAGTGTTTCTCTTAATAAAGGAATGATATTCCTTTTATAATTTCCCCCAAAGAGCCCTAGCCTGTTTGGTTCAGTGGATAGAGCATCACTACAGGGTTTGATTCCTGTGTCAAGGGCACATGCCCGGGGTTGTGGGTTTGATCCCCAGCAGGGGGCGTGCAGGAGGCAGCCAATCAATGATTCTCATCTCTCTCTCTCTCTCTCTCTCTCTCTCTCTCTCTCTCTCTCTCTCTCTCTCCCCCCTCCCTTCCTCTGAAATAAAAATTAAAAATTAAATTAAAAATAAATAAAATAAAAATTTCCCCAAAGACAATCCCTTTTTAAAGATGGGTAAAAAGTTTAGGGAAAGATGCATTTAAGTGGGGAGTCAGCACAAAATGAGGCTATAGTGTCAGGATGCTGGAGAACACCCTGGTCATAAATACTTTATTTCAGATCAACACTGTATCATTAGATAAAAGAAATCAAGACCTGGATATTCCATTCTACACTGTTACCAATAACCACTACTATAAATTCAAAAAGTGCTTTATTAACAGCCATGTTTGGATTTTTAAAAAACATTGTTGGTATTACATAGTACAATGTTATATCCAGAATGCCAGCAAAGTTCAGAAAATCAACTGGCTATAATCAATTGCAATTGTGGGAATTTGCATGTAGATTTTTCTAATGCCATAAGTCAGAGTATATTAATTTTCCATTATCCTCTATGGTAAGAAACAAAAGCATTATAAAGGCAAGATGCAAGAATACAAAATGACTGTTAGAAAAATATTACCTGTTTCTGAAGCAACTACAGGTACAGAAAGAAAAAAAAAAAAAAACACAAAAATTATCAGATGAAATAATGGATATAAATTCATCATGTGCTTAATTCCCTGCTTTATAAACATCCAATTTACAAAAATCTCTAGACTATAATGAAAAAGGAGTATAAAACTATCTGCCCCATGCCCCACCCTCACCTCCAAACTCCCCTAATCTACCACTACAGCAGGTGGGCTCTCAAAGCCTTCCCTTCTGAATCTGGGCAAAAACTCAATCATTCTGAGCTACTGGTGCCACCTTGTGGTGATTGGAAAGAAATGCCTCAACCAATAGGCTTCCCCTCCACCCCCACCCCCCATAGGCATTCATTCCCTCAGCTCCATACCCAGGAAATGGGATAGGTGCTCTCCTCAAGTTTTCCTCTTTTACTTCTTAGTCAATTATGACTTGAAGATGCAAATTTGTTGAAGAATATTTTAAAGAGCCAGAATAGTGGTGAAATAAGATAAAGGCTAGTAGCATATCATAAAGTAATATAAATTAAATTTATTAAAACTACAAAATGAACCCTGGCTGGTTTGGCTCAGTGGCTAGAGCATCAGCCTGCAGACTGAAGGGTCCCGGATTCAATTCTGGTCAAGGGCACATGCCCAAATTGTGGGCTGGATCCCCAATGGGGGGTGCAGGAGGCAGCCAATCAATGATTCTCTCTCATCATTGATGTTTCTATCTATCTCTCCTTCTCCCTTCCTCTCTGAAATCAATACATACATATATATATATATATATATATATATATATATATACACACACACACACACACACACACTTACACACATATATATACACACACATATATACATATATATTAAAAAACTACAAAATGACATAAAACTGTAAGTTTAAAAATCAATACCAGACTTAACATCAGAAACCCTAAAATATGCTTCTAGAAAAAGTCTTCAGCAAAATCCTCAACTATCTAGTTCATCTTTCAATTAAATGTTTTGTCAAACATTGAATTTTTAAAAAAATATAGGCATTTTTATTTCAGAGAGGAAAGGAGAGGGAGAGGTAGAAACATCGATGATCGGCTGCCTCCTGCACACCCCCTAGTGGGGATCCAGCCCACAACCCGGCCTTTGTACACTTGACCAGAATCGAACCTGGGACCCTTCCGTCTGCAGTTCGACACTCTATCCACTAAGCAAACCAGCTAGGTCTCAAACACTGAAATCCTAGATAAATAAAAAATTTCATTTCAATGATATCATTCTATTTTGACCTTTATTAATAACGTGACTTTTTCAATTACTTTAAAAAGTATTTTCTTAACATGTACCATCAGTTATACATGAATGAATCTATACACAATAGTCTACAGTTGTAGTGGATGCCAACCTCACAAATGAGACCATACTTAATATTTACTGGTATTACTGAGTTTGGATGAGCTGGGGACTCATATCTGACTTAAGATAGAACCCCTGACTTTTCCTGCAGGAACTCTAGGTATATGGAAGAGTAGTTACAGATTGAAGCAAACATTTAGTTCTGAGAATAAGAGGTTGTAGCCTTAAAAGTAACAGTTGATCAAGGCCTTCAAAAACACAAGCAAGAATTAAGCAGGGGTGCTCAACAAGTGTGACTCGGCAGCTGAGCGTCAACCTATGAACCAAGAAGTCAGGGCACATGCCCGGATTGCAGGCTCTATCTCTGGTAAGAGGCATGCAGATTAGTGATTCTCTCTCATCCTATTTGATATAATAAAAAGCTAATATGCAAATTATCCCTATGGATGGGAATTCAACCAACTGGGAGTTAGACGGGCGCTGACCAACGGGGCAGCGCAGAACATGGTGGGTGTCGGCGACGCAGCACTGGCAGCAGGTGGCAGTGTAGGTGCTGCCAGCTCTGATGGCCCCCATGGAGACAGAACCGAGGGATGGTGGAGCAGGTGAGTGGGCAGCATCAGGTCAAGGTGGGTTCAAAGGAAGGCCCCAGCTGGCAGCCGCTAGGGATCCTACCTGTACATGAATTCATTGGTCTCTAGTCATTACTCTCTCTTTCTTTCTGGGGGGGAATTATATATATATATATATATGAATTAAATAGGGGGAAGGAAAGGGCTTATAATATAGACTAGAGTAGCATTAAAAATAAAATTTCTGCCCAACCAGTGTGGTTTAGTGTTTGAGCATCAACCTATGAACCAGGAGGCCATGGTTCGATTCCCGGTATGGGCACATGCCCAGGTTGGGGCTCCATCCCCAGTGTGGAATGTGCAGGAGGGAGCCAATCAATGATTTTTTCTCATCACTGATGTTTCTCTCTCTCTCCCCCCCTCCCTCTCGCTTCAATTAAAAAAATATATTTAATAAAATAATTTCTCCAAACTGTATAGGTGAGATTACCTTTGTATTTTACTCCTATTTTTATGAACTTTCACACCATTAACATATACTAAAGTAGGCATTTTATTATATAGGAAATATTAAAGAATAGCATGAAGAAACAAGATGGAAATAATGAACACGGTGAGGGCCCAGACTGTGTTGGTAGGAACAGCAGAACCAAGTGGACTAATGGAGGGAGGTCCTGAGGCAGGAGAGAGAAGGATAAGAGAAGGTTTCAGGGAGATGGGGCACAGGGAGCCTCTAGATTAGGGATTCTTAAAATCATTATCAGACTTAACATGTACCCCTCTGGCATTTTAGGGAATCTTATGGATTTAATTGCATAAAGGATATAGGAAATAAAATATAATGAAATGCAGCTGTCAAAACAAAAAAAAAAAACAGAACAAAAACCCCACATTTGTGCCTTAGTGATATATGCTTCTTTATTAATCAGTAAACAGTAAATTCTAACAGCAAGTAACTATTGCAATTTTAAAGTCAACGAGCATAAGTAATTTTTTAGATATCCACATCCATACAAGTGATATAAAATTACTGAATGCTATAGGTGCTAGAGTCACAGATATTGCAAATGCTACTGGTTTATTGCCTACATTAATAACGGAGGGGAAAAAAGCTAAATTTCAAATAAAAGGTGATGCAAATAAAAATCTAAATCCCCCCCCCCCCATTCAAGTTAAAAAATGCCAAGCCCACTTCACAAACCATTTGGAAATCATGGATCCAAATTAAAAATTATGTGTTTCTCTCTCATCGACGTTTCTAACTCTCTCTCCCTCTCCCTTCCTCTCTGTAAAAAATCAATAAAATAAAATAAAAATAAATAAAAAGGATCTGCTGAGCCCTCCTAAAGCTCCAGCAAGAGTTAGAAACCAGCCAGCACCATAATGGAATGTCCCCAGCCACACCCAGCAGGAGTCTACAGAGAGTTTAAAAATTGGAGGCCAGAGGAGGATCGAACAAATGAACCCAATTCTTTCTTTAAACAAATGGAAGGCTGGGGAAGGGTCAGAGAACCCTCGGAGGGGCACAGAAGAAAGGGAGAAGAGTCAGGTTAAGTTAGCTGTGGTCGGAGTGAACCTTGGTCAGAGTAGATCTGAGAGGGCATTGTGGAACAGAAAGCAGTTACAAGCCATGACGACAGTCCTGAAAGCAGGCTGCTGACATGGGTTGGAGAGAGAAGACATGTGTAACAGAGCTCAGAAGGCTAAGTTCCTACAGGAACAGTGCTCTGTTCCAAATAACCAACTTGAAAATAAACTTTTGTAAAATCTACCATTTGCACCCTAATCTTGGAAGGAAGGTATCAGGGTCTTAGCCACAAAACTATGGGAAACTTGAAAGCCTCTGTTCTAAATACTAAGAAATCATAGTTACATTACAAAATACACCAGACAAGCACTTGCCAATTAAAAAATGCAGGAGTGGATACTGTTCATTTTGAATGACCACAACTATTTTCTAATTGTAATTCTGGGCTATCAAGCAGAACTATTTCATATTGGAAGTAGTACCATGGAGATGACAGTTTTATAATAAATTCAAGTCTCTGAGGTTAGATCCATAAAAGTCAGTCCCAAAAATTTTCCTTCAAATGAAAGTTTTATTTTATTTTAGGAGAGAATGAATCAGGAAGAGCTAGAATAAAGTAATAGGTCATCCTGAATTCATACTTAGCAGGATCGGAACAGGAAACCAGGATCTGTCCTGCAGTACAGGCCACAGAGCCTTTCCGGCTCTTATCTCAGCAGCTGAGAGTCCACAAAACGTTCGACTTCCTATTCCTGCGTTACCTCCAAAAGACGTCAGAAGACACTCTAACAGCGATGCCAAAGGAAGACAGTTTGTGGGGTGAGGCATCAGAAAGTGGGCATTCTGTTTTCGGCTTCTCCAATGGGCTCTGGGTACAGAGCCCCATTTTGAGGGGAAGGAGGAGCTTTTAGACTGTGCTATTTGGAAGGGCAAAATGGCTCCAATGAGTGTTTCAGCATTTCTTTATAAAAGGAACAGTTTTCATCTGAAAAGTTAAAGAATGAGAACGGAAATAAAGTAATTTTGTACAAATTTAGAGCAAAAAACCCACAAAACTTCAGAAATATTGAGGAATCAAAAAACAGAATTTAGTAACTGAACCGCCAGTACTCTTAGCCAGCACAGTAGTCTTTTTACAAAAAACTTACTCTGAGAATTATAGCAACAATGTCCAGAAATAGATAAAGAAAAAGTAAATGAAATTCATTCCAATTCTTACAGCTATATGCACGCCTGATTCTTTGGAAAATATAAAAACAGTTTAAAGATTCAGACTGTTCTTTTCTAATATAAATTAGAGGAACACTGTTCAAATGCACATGCTCGCGTAAAATTCTGAGCCAGGGCTGATCTGGATAAAAAGAGCAATCATTTCTCTCTTTAGTCAGATGGAATAGAAATTAAAATGGAGACAATTTACCCACATTCTCTCACTGCCCTACTTTTTTACTAGTTTTAATATATATGCTATTGATATACCACTAAGACTCTGCAGAGTAAGAGAAAATAAAACTAAAACCAGATGGTAACTGGATATATAGCATTATACAATACAACCAAGTAAACTGTCTTCCTGAAAGTGTCCTGGACTCGTTTTCAACTATTTACTAGAAAGTACAAGAATCCTACTTGTTTTTACTTCAACTGTCCCATTAGCAGAGGGTAAGTCGTTTCTTGAGTTCCTATCACAAGGTTAATATTAATATTTCCCACTTTTACCATTCAGCAAGCCTGAAAGATGAAAAAATCACATTCCACACCTTTGATTACTAGTGAGGTGAACTATCTTTCCACGTGTTCACTAGCCATTTGTAAAACTTGTTTTATTCCATTTCCCCAGTGTGGAATATGTCTTCTAAATTTTATGGTACTTCTGCATACATGTCTTTAATATTTTATAATCAAATATTTAAATATTTTACTTTATGCATTTTTGCTTTGATGTTCATACTTTTTTTTAAAAAATATATTTTATTGATTTTGTACAGAGAGGAAGGGAGAGAGATAGAGAGTTAGAAACATCGATGAGAGAGAGTCATCGATCAGCTGCCTCCTGCACACCCCCTACTGGGATATGCCCGCAACCAAGGTACATGCCCTTGACCGAAATCGAACCCGGGTCCCTTCAGTCCCCAAGCTGACGCTCTATCTATTGAGCCAAACCGGCCTCGGCTGATGTTCGTACTTATAAAGTCATCTTCTAGCTGAAATTGGTTTGGCTCAGTGGCTAGAGCGTCGGTCTGCGGACTGAGGGATCCCAGGTTCAATTCCGGTCAAGGGCATGTACATTAGTTTCGGCCACATCCCCAATAGGGGGTGTGCAGGAGGCAGCTGGTCTATGTCTCTCTCTCATCAATGTTTCTAGCTCTCTATCCCTCTCCCTTCTTCTCTGTAAAAAAATCAATTAAAAAATAATTAAAAAAAAATAAAGTAATCCTCTATCTCAAAATGATATAAATGTATAGGCTTGTTCTAGAGTTCTTATATAGTTTAATTTAAAAATGTTTTTTCTTTAACCATTTAGGTTTTATTTTTGTGATAGGTATAAAGTAGGAATCTAACTCCTCCCAAATGTCCCAACAGTATTTACTGAATAATCCACCTAACTCCATATTTAAGTATTATCTTTACCACACATTAATAAAATGCTCATATAAATTGTCTGTTTTGGATTCCCTATTCTTCACCACAATGATTACTATCCTTTAATTCTAATGCATTTTACTGTATGGTAGGGGAAGTCATCTTTTGTGCTCTGGTAGAAAAGAATTCCCAAAACTCTCTGTTAATACATAATGCTTTATAAACTTTAGAATCACTTTGTCAATTTCTACAATAGAGATAATATTATCTTTAGATATTACTTTCAGGAGAGAAGATAGCTTTAAAGTATTAAATATTTCCAGTCAAAGTATGGAACATTTCTCCATTTAGTCAAATCTTATTATACCCTTCTGTAGTATTTTCATAGTCTTCAGCTTAACCACATATGTTTATTTTTATACTTTAAACTCTTCTTTTGTAAATGTTTTATTTTATACTGCTTAGCTGATTAATGCTATTAAATAAAGAGGAAATCAATAGTTTTCCTCTTGGGTCCCTGTGTGTTTCTAGGATGAGGGGATACATTTTCTTTTTTTTAAAAAATATATTTTATTGATTTTATACAGAGAGGAAGGGGGAGAGAGAGAGAGTTAGAAACATCGATGAGAGAGTTATCGATCAGCTGCCTCTTGCACACCCCCTACTGGGGATGTGCCCGCAACCAAGGTACATGCCCTTGACCGGAATCGAACCCGGGACCTTTCAGTCCCCAAGCCGACGCTCTATCCACTGAGCCAGACCAGTCCCGGCATTTTCACTAAGTTTTCAAAAGGGACCCCAAGTTGATTAAGTCTTGAGTTTCTCTGAACTGCCCATAGTGACAAGCACAGTCATGGACACATTCCACAGCTCATTAAGTATTTGTTGGCATCCTGTATACATAAGACACTTATAGCTTTCTCACTCTTTACATGAAGGCTTTAATTTGATTTGTTCAAAAGACATTTATAATACACCAGTACTATGTGCCAAAACACTATACCAGGCTCTGAGGACCATAAACAAACAAATGCAGTATCCATATACTAGTACAAGGAGCTCAAAGTATAACAATGAGTGAGACAGAAACATCCATCCTATCCTATGTGGGAACCCTTCACACAGCCCGCGTGATTAGGGTCCACTCAGGGTCCGGCTTCTGGAGGAGGCCACCCACTGAAATGAAGAGACTAGAAAAGAGTTCATTTGGGACAAATGGGGGGCCAGGCGGGAGTCAACCTCTAGTGGGAAGACTCTCTAGGCTCTGGCCTTGCTATCCCTTTTATTGAGGCTGCTACGGGCTACACCCATTACCCTTAAGCAGCTTTGGGAAACACCCATAGCCAGTAGGCAGGTAATAAGCGGATTATCATATCGGCAAGGATTTACATGATTACATGGGGAAGTTGCCTCAGTTACTATTGTCTCAATTAGATAGGGTGTGGTTGGCTCTGACCTTTCAGAGCTTCAAGGTTGACCAGCCTCTTTCTATTAGTGAGACAATGATTGGTTTCCGGCAATCCTATATAATAAAAATGTAGTATGCAAATTGTCCCCTTGACCAGGAGTTTGTCTGGGAGTTTGAGCAGGGGGCAGGTCTGGCTGCGCGAAGGGAGGAAGGCCCCCGCAGGGGCAGCAGGCAGCCAGGGGAAGGGAGGGAGTACCTGGTCAGCAGCTGGCTAGGGACCCTACCAAGTGCACAAATTTTGTGCACTGGGACTAGCCAATAATTATGATCACGAGGGGGCAGACACTCAACATAAAAGCAGAAATCAAAGACAAGGAAACATGGAGACTGATGGATCTCATGGGGAAGGGGCGAGGGGAGTATGAGAAGAAATTAACCGAAGATCTTATATGTATACTAGAGGCCCAGTGCACGGATTTGTGCACCCGTGGACCCTTGGCCTGGCCTGCAGGGATCTAGCAGAAACAAGCTCTCCAACGTCCCCCCGAGAATGTGAGAGGGCGCAGGCTAGGCCAATGGACCCCATCAGTGCACAAATCCGTGCACTGGGCCTCTAGTCTAATTATAATACAATATGTTATAAGAGCAATGATACAGCCATTATGGGGAGGGGCTTATATGTTGCTGCGGAAATTATGAGAACATATAAGTGACTGGTATGTGGTAAGCAGAGGGCAAAGAAACGAACACTGGGAACACAAGCATATGAAGGGCAGTGCAGTGTGATAGAAACAAAGCCCAAGAATAAAGCAGAAAAGGAATGATTAATAAGACACATGAGAAATAAAGAGCAGCTTCTGAAGGGTGAAATCAGCAGTATCAAATGCACCACTAAAGACTTCAAAAGAGTCCCAAAACCTACCAATTAGAGGTTACTGGTAGCCTCAGAAGTTTCCAAGATGTGAGCAACAGAAGGCAGATTACAATGGGGTGAGAAGTCAGTGAAAAATAGTAATTAAGATATTTGGATAAGAAAGGAAGAAAGACAAGATAGTCCCTAAAGAACTCAAGATTAAAAGGGATACCTTTTAGGATAAGAGGGACTTGAATAGGTTTTCAGGCTAAAGGGCAAGAGCAAGCAGAGAGGAAGAGGTTGAGAGTTTGGAAACAGAGAAGTGATATAAAAGAGCGAGAAACAGGAATGGCAAAATGGACAGCCAAGGGCATGACTGGGAAAGTAGAGATTAAGCAGGAGGTGAGACATCCTCGTCACTAAAAAAAAACAAAGGAAAGAGAACAGTGATGAGAAAGGGTGAAAATGCCCTGGCCATGTAGCTCAGTTGGTCAGAGATTGTCCCGATCCCTGGTCAGAGCACATACAGGAATCAACCAATGAATGCATGAATAAGTGGAACAACAAATCTCTTTCTCAAAACAATCAATAAATTTTTTTTAAATGAAATAACACAATACTAGATTACAGTCAAAGCAAGAGTTTAGAGATAAAGTATGTTCTGTGTTATTTCACCAAACCCAGCATGATATGTATTATTGATCAGCCTTAACAGCCCATGTGCAGTAGGAAAAATGATAGAGGGCAAAAGTAGACAAACTTTTTCTATAAAGTAAGCAAATATTTTTTGGTTTTGCAAGCCAGATAAGTCTCCATTACAACTACTCAATTCTATCACTGTAGCATGAAACAGTCACTGACGATGTATAAAGAAATGGCCGTAACTATGTTACAATAAAACTTTATTTACCAATGAGTGGATTTGGCCCACTTGACCCCCTCTAGACTGAGATACTACAATGGAAATAAAGTAGTAGAAATAAATAGGAGGGAGAATGAAATAAGGAAATAGACAAGAAGGCACAGAACTGAAACATGGTTGAGTTATTAAAAAGAAAAAAATATAAATAAGGAGCAATAGGAAGAGCAGAAAGAAGGCAAGAGAAAAAAGCAGGTGAGAAAGGAACACTGGAAAGAGACAGGAAACCAAGTTAAAATGCCAATTTCAAGGTATGTATATGCCGGTCAAGGGCACTTAATTGGGTTGCAGGTTCGATCCCGGGTCCCAGTCGTGTGGGAGGCAACCAACTGATGTGTCTCTCTCACACTGATTTTTTTCTTCTTCTCTCTCTCCCTGTATCCCTCTCTCCTTTTCACTCTCTCTAAAAGTCAATGGAGCCGAAACCGGTTTGGCTCAATGGATAGAGCGTCGGCTTCGCGACTGAAAGGTCCCGGGTTCGATTCCGGTCAAGGGCATGTACCTTGGTTGCGGGCATATCCCCAGTAGGGGGTGTGCAAGAGGCAGCTGATCGATGACTCTCTCTCATCGATGTTTCTAGCTCTGTATCTCTCTCCCTTCCTATCTGTACAAAATCAATAAAATATATTTAAAAAATAAAAAAATAAAATAAAATAAAAGTCAATGGAAAAAATATCATTGCATAAGGATTAACAAAAAACAAAAACAAGATAGACATTTGCAAAGATACAAGAACAGGACACAGTGATTTCATCAACATTGCAACGCAGTTGCAGAGTACGTACCTAGCATGGCTAGCTTCTGAAAAAGCAAGCTAACATAGGTGAGAACCTTGTTAAGAGCACCAAGAGAAAAGCTTTAACTTTCTGGTGGCTTGTAAATTCGAAATAACAGTGTAGAAAACTTAGCACAACAGAAACAGCTGCTGGCATAGACTAAATCATAAAAATTAAAAATCGCTGAGTTATAATTTGCAATAGAATTGACTATGGAATTTGACCAAGAGAAAAATCTATTTAAGAATTTTAGAATCAAGTTCAAAATTGCCCAGAAGAGTCTTTCAATGTTACTGAACATTCAGCACTATAAAGTATGCTTCTCTAGATGAATAACAGCAACTCTGACATATTTCTCCTCAACGGAGTTGAAACATACTAAATTTTACTATAAATACATCACCGCTTTTATATTCTCCAAATGTAGTCCCATACCCTGAACTTTTTTTCAAATATGTATGTTCTCCTTTACCATTTGTTTTCATTAATCGTTTTCTATCCATAGCCCTCTGCCTTTCTCCCTTAGCTCTGTGCCTTTGATTTCTTTCCGGAGCATTTATAGAACTACAAGCTTAATAAAACTATAAGTATTATTTATAAGCATTATAAAATGAAAAATTTATAAACTAACACATTATAGAACAAATGGGACAATAAATTTTCAGATGAGTATAACAGTAGCATGCTTAACCATGAAACTGTAGAAAATCCTTTACAAACTATTTTTTAATAAGAACCCAAACTCTCATTATTTATCCTACTAAAAGTACCAATGAATCTTCTACTAGTTTTTAATATTTTCCAACAAAAATGCCTTATAATCCCCATTTGTCTTAATCAGGTCTTTTTTTAAAGCCCATATTTCTTTTTAAAAAATGTCTGTAGAGTCTGCTTGAGAAAATTTTATAAACCATGAAGCATACTTAGGAAATCAAAACTCACCTCTTCTTGCGTAACTGGAGTCCATATCTTTAAACTGTACCACAACGAAGTCTGAACACTTAAACAAAATACTCTCCATTATTTCTTCACGTTTTGGCCCTGAACTGGATTCTGTACTTTTCTCATGTGCAGCATCAAGGACCAAATCACACTTAAATGAAAAACATGAGTAAATATTTAAACATTTATAAAATAAACTTGACAGGACTTCTTCGGCATATCAAGATACTATGCTTACATGCCTTTGGCAAAAAATAATCTATCTCAAGAAAACTATATGTTTTCCTCAGAAATTTGAACTGTTGCTGAAACTGGTTTGGCTCAGTGGATAGAGCGTCAGTCTGCGGACTGAAAGGTCGCAGGTTCGATTCCGGTCAAGGGCATGTATATTAGTTGCAGGCACATCCCCAGTAGGGGGTGTGCAGGAGGCAGCTGGTCGATGTTTCTCTCTCATCAACATTTCTAGCTCTCTATCCCTCTCCCTTCCTCTCTGTGGAAAATCAATAAAAATATTTATTTATATATATATATATATATATATATATATATATATATATATATATATGAACTGTTTCCCATTCCATCTTTTAAAATTCCTCTCACCTAAAAGTTGGTCCTTGCTACCATGGCATGCCTCGAATACATTAATAGTACATAATACAAAAATTAACAAACCAATTTCTCCCTCTTGTGGTCCACAATACTTGAAAAGGCCAAAATATTTTTGTTGTTGTTGCTAATGCTCACCAGAGGATATTGATTTTTAGAAAGAGTGGAGGGGAGAGACAGAGAGAAACATTGATGTGAAAGAGACACATCGGTTGGTCATCTCCCGCATCCGCCCCATCGGGGATAAGGATTGAGCCTACAATTGAGGTAGGTGCCCTTGGCCAGAATTGAACCCAGGACACTTCAGTCCATACTCCACCTACTGAGCCAAACCAGCTAGGGCAAGGCCAAAATATTTTAATAAGCACACAGAGCAAGAAATAGTTTTGATTATACATACCATCTATAAAATAATCAGTATTTGAAACTGAAGAGCAAAATCATTCAGTGATTTTAAAAAGTGCTTTTAAGGTAAAGCACTGAGCATGAAAATGTGACAAACATACCCACCTCATAACTATAAATTGCTAAATCAGAAACCAACAGACACTGTCGGGAAGCCACACAAGCACAGGGCAGTTAATGATTCATAGGGTTTCACATTTAACAAAAAGGAAAAGAGTAAAAATTACCTTAGGACTGTATGTTTTAAAAACTCCTTCATATATACCTCCGTTTTTCACTTGTACTTCACATTTGGATCCCTAAAAACATACAATTAATTTATCAAAGAAACAGTGTGCTACCCAGTCATGGTGGTAATTGTTTTCAATTTACTTTTTATAGCTCATCAGGCTTCAGTCAACATTATCAGGTGCCCATTGACAGAACAATAAAGTTTTTAAAATATCAATAATACACAATTCTCACAGGATTCTGCTCAGAATTTACAGCATGAACTTAAATACTGAAGTATCTCTGACTCCAGTTTTCTTAGGTGACAAAATAATGCATCATAACAACTACTAATATTATTATGTACACAGCAGGGTTAAAAAGAATGCTTTTTATAGTGAATTACAATAACTTGAGTGGAATTCTAACCTCAGAAGTTCTAGTCAGAATTCCTGATTAAACATGACCTAAGAAATGTTACAGAGAATCATTCAACCACATTTTAACTTCATGAAATTATTTTATTCTACTCCAAGGCAGTTTATTATCCCCAATAATGTGATAACTTACAACAACTGATGTAAGTATATGAACCATCCTCATATTGGCATAGATTCCATCAAAAGAAATCTGGAATATTAAGAAGAAAAACACATTTCAGCAATCATATTTATCCTCGCATGTGTATTAAACATTTATTTTGTTATAAAATATTTAGTTAGGTTTGTAATACCTTACATGCATTAAAGGAAGATTTGGTTTACTATAGTCTTTTGCTTCCTTAGAGAATAGCAGCTTAGGTTTCCATACCAAATAGCATTGTTTTGACTATGCATGATATAAAAAGCAAAACTGAACTTACATGTAAGAGGGAAAGATAAGCCATAGGAATAGAAGAGACAGATCAGTGGTTGGGGAGATTTCACTATAAAGTGACACAAGGGATTTTTAGAGGCAACGTAACTGTCCGACTATCTTGAGTATGGTGGTGGTTACACAAGTGTATGCTTCAAAATTCACAGACCTGTATACTAAACAGGATTAAGAATACCTTAAGTAAATGGGGTAGAATTGGGGGCATCTTTATAGAAGACCCTGGATTATCTGCTCTCAGCATGTATGAATCAATGATAGCACTCGAAGGATTAATCAGCCACACCACTTCTTATTACACAAGTGTGTGTCCTCCTGATTCTAAAGAAGAAAATCTACCCAATAAAGACAAAGTCTCAAAAATTAGTGAGTGGAACTTATACCTTCTCCCGTTCGTGACCAATTTAATTTCAGTGATAAGAGTTCTGAAATTTAAACCCAAAAGACCCTTTCAAAGGGAGAAAAGTGAAAAAAGTAAATAAATCAAAGATAGCACATTAACTCAAAATCAAAACCCAAAGAGCTCTGCAAACTCCAGTTCTGGTGTTCCACTTACCTTTTAGGAGTTAGATTTGCCTTCAGTCATTTATAAAAGAAGAAATGACATTACTATGCATGAAAAATATTCCTAGGTAATATTACACTTTATACAGTCATCATCAAAATCACAGAGCTATTAAATTTATACCAAACAGTATTAATCTGTAAAAAATATCAGAGATATAAAATTGAAGAGGATCGATTTTTTTTTTTTTTTTTTTGCCTTGACTTTTGGTCTATGGTTTCAAAATCACATTTCAGTTACCAGTTTTTCCAAACAAATATAATTCAAGTTACTCACCGTAGACTGAGGCAGTCCCTTGTTATTATTTCGACCTCTGAAAAGATAAAATATTATATTTATTAAATTCAACAGGCTAAACAAGCTAAAAGTATTTTCACATTAAAAATATCTTATAATTCCATTCAAATAAAATACAAGTGATCAATCTGAGTCATCTAATAATAAAAGCTTTCTAAGAACAGTACTGCTCTCTCTCTTTCTGCTTTGCTGGCTCTGAGGCCCAGAACAGGTATGGGTCATGGAAAAAGGCAGGAGGAAAGAAACTAAACAATATCACACTCAAAATAAAAATAGCTTACTGGAATAACCAATACTAAATATAATAATCTTTACTCCAAAAGTAACCAACTGCTCTATTATAAAAAGCTCCTCAGGATCAAAATATAGATTCTGTTCCTGATGTGACTGATATCAAATCACCTATGTTTTTCCCTCAACTCTAAGAATAGGTACTGTGTTTATAACTGTAGAAAAACCTCTTGAAATAAGTAAAATTTGCCTTAGCAGGTTTGGCTCAGTGCATAGAGCGTCAGCTTATGGACCAAAGAGTCCCAGGTTCAATTCTGTTGCAGGCTCCTTCCTGGCCTGGGCCCTGCTCAGGGCGTGCAGAAGGCAACCCATCAATGTGTTTCTCTCACATTGATGTTCCTCTCTCTTGCCTTTCCTCTCTCTTCTACTCTCTCTAAAAATCAATGGAAAAATATCCCTGGATGAGGATTTTAAAAAGTTAAATCATTCAAAGCACTTTCTCTGCTAAACAGTAAGTGCCTTCTGTTGTAACAATGCAGCACACCAGTGAAGCTGGCTTGTCAAGTAATTTCCAGTAATGTGGACTCTAGTTTCAATTTTATTATAGAACATAATACACCCTAAGGCTTGTTTTATTAGAAAAGATTAGATCCCTTAGGAAATGATAAAAACACTAATAAAGTGAAATGTTATATTCCTAAAAACATGAGTTACCCTAGAATAACAGAATTGGGATCTCATTTTAATAAAATCACAACTCTCAAATTAAGATACAAACTTAAGGGAGAGATCAGCCAAAGGACTTGTATGCATGCATAGAAGCATAACAAATGGACAAAGACACCAGGGGGGTGAGGGCATGAGTAGGGGAAGGGGCAAAGAGAGGATAAGGACACATATGTAATACCTTAATCAAAAAGAAAAAAAAAGGTACAACCTTAAAACATTTAAAGAGAAGTACAATTCAGGTCCAAAAAGTCTAGCAGTTTTGAATGGTATCAATTCCCAGCAAAGCAGCACTGCCCTTAGCACTGAGGCCAGGACCGATTTGGTCTCCCACTCTGTCACCTCCTCTCACCTAAAAGATAATGTCTTGAACCAAATAACCTCTGGGATCCATCCATTTCTAATATTCTGATTCTGGGACCCTGCCTCACACACAGCAGAGAACTTCCTCAAGTCTAGCGATGACCAATAATTTACCACTTATAGAACTGACTAAAACCAGACACTATGGTAAGCACAATAGTCAAATCTCTCACCCCCCACCTTGAGAGGGGATGAAACCAAACCTTGGCAGTCAGTTAAATATCTTGACCAAAATCATTCAGCTCATGAGCAGGAGGTGGTATCTGAACCAGGTGATCCAAAGTCTAGGCTTTTCATTTCTAGGTTATGCTGCCTCTCTGAAATTACAGGGAATAAACTAGCCTCACAATTAAGCCTAATCAAACTTGTACACTTTTTTCAAACATTATTTGAATAATTTAGATTTTCCTATTTAATTTCTAGTCTGTAGCCAAAGGCTAAATCTTGTTTAGAAAGGTTATCTCATCTTAGTGGTTGCTAAGATGCCATCATTAAAAGACTTAAGCAAATGCCTCCAATTAAGTGCCTCTAAAGTTTAGAGTCTAAACTCACAAAGCCACTTAAGTTTAAAATATAAAACTCTTGCCGAAACTGGTTTAGCTCAATGGATAGAGCGTCGGCTTGGGGACTGAAGGGACCCGGGTTCGATTCCAGTCAAGGGCATGTACCTTGGTTGCGGGCATATCCCCAGTAGGGGGTGTGCAAGAGGCAACTGATGGATGACTCTCTCTCATCGATGTTTCTGACTCTCTATCTCTCTTCCTTCCTCTCTGTACAAAATCAATAAAATATATTTAAAAATAAAATAAAATAAAATAAAATAAAATATAAAACTCTTTTTGATAGTCATGCTACTTTTTATTGATTATACATTTCTGCCTTTGACTAATAAAGAGCAATTTTTTTGACAATCCAATTTACTCAGATCAAATAGCTCAACGGGAAAATAATAAATCACTCAAAGTGGTATAAAGTGTACAAAGTGCAGAAAGCACTGATTTCTCCTGATATCCAGGTGGTTGGACACTCAAGGTAGAATGTCAGCATTTCACAGAGCATTCTCTGAAACCGATAAAATCCCATGTGCATCTTTGTTTTTCCTCTTTTTGGATCTACTCAGATTATGCTTTACTTTTATTTCTCTTTAGTATTCTGAAACAAGGTACCTTAATATTTCACTCTGTTACAAAAAAATTTGAATCTCAAAGAAAAGCCAAGATCACATTCTAGTCCTAAATATACTTATGATTAGATTGATCAGATTTAACAAAACTATTCCCCGGTTTCTTAGCTTTTAATAGTTATTAGTTTAAAGTGTGATTCAGCCCTAACTGGTTTGGCTCAGTGGATAGAGCATTGGCCTGTGAAACTGAAGGGTCCTGGGTTCGATTCCGGTCAAGGGCATGTACCTTGGTTGCAGGCACATCCCTGGTGGGGAGTGTGCAGGAGGCAGCTGGTCGATGTTTCTCTCTCATTGATATTTCTAACTCTCTATCCCTCTTCCTTTCTCTCTTAAAAAATGAAATATATTTTTAAAAAATAATAAAATAAAGTGTGATTCAATATACCAAATTCACACAAAGAAAGTTACAAAAATAATAGCATAAACTGCTCCAAAATAATACAGGAAGGAGAAACCACGATGGCGGCATAGGTAAACACCTAAACTGCTGCCTTGCACAACTATTTCAAAACTATAACTAAAAGACAAAACGGACATCATCCAGAACCACAGGAAGGCTGGCTGAGTGGAAATTCTAC
Source organism: Pipistrellus hanaki (assembly GCF_964339955.1). Classification (NCBI taxonomy): domain Eukaryota; kingdom Metazoa; phylum Chordata; class Mammalia; order Chiroptera; family Vespertilionidae; genus Pipistrellus; species Pipistrellus hanaki. Next base: position 6,700,368 of record NC_140521.1, on the reverse strand, counting down.
AACTAGAAGGAGAAAAGCACCCTGAGACTCAGAGGAGCTGTAGGAAGCAGAGGTACCAAGGTGTGCACGCAGAGATGGAGGGCAACTGAGCACTCGGCTGGCTTTCTCAAGTGGGAGGGAGACAAAAGCTCCAGACTGCACTGAACTCGTTCCAGGAGAGACTCTCGGGATCCAGACTCATTCGGGAAGAAACTGGACTGTTAGGCAGCGGGCGGAACTCGAGGGCGGCTTTTTCTCAGAGGTGCTTGCAGTGATAACCATGGGACACTGAGACACAGGGACCTTTTAGGGCAGGGCTGACGGGAAACCAATGCTGTCTGCTTCGCCCTGAGACTCGGCCCCTTCAAAGCTGAGCACAAAGGCTTTTGCAAGTCTTGTCTCATAAAGGTGTCTCCAGCACAGAAGTTCTTCCAGCGTAGGCACAGCTGATCCTCACAGCCAATTGGTATCCTCCCAGTGATACCAACAACAATCAAGGCTTAACTACAACAAGAGTGTGCACACAGCCTACAAAGGGGTGCACCAAGAGTGTCCACCTCAGGTAATTGGGAGACTGAGCCACTGGGCCCTTTAGGACACCTAGCACACAAAGCTACTCTATCAACTCAGGGAAGCAGCCAAAATGCAGAGACAAAAACAAAACAAAACAAAAAAACAAAACAGATCACAAAGAAATGGAGGAAAGCAAAGGACTGGATATAGAGTTCAGAACCTAAAGGGTCCCAGGTTCAATTCTAGCTAAGGGTATATGCCTGAATTGCAGGCTTGATCCCCAGTAGGGGGCGTGCAGGAAATAGACAATCAATGATTCTCATCATTGATGTTTCTCTCTCTCTCCTCCTCCCTTCTTCTCTGAAATCAATAAAGAAAAATAAATAAATAAATAAATAAATAAATAAATAAATAAAAGGAATACTCAGCCCTAGCCAGCTTGGTTCAGGGAAAGAGCGTCAGCCTGCAGACTGAAGGGCCGTGGGTTTGATTCTGATCAAGAGCATATGCCTGGATCCCCAGTGGGGGGTGTGCAGGAGACAGCTGATCAATGATTCTCTCTCATCATTAATGTTTCTCTCTCCCTCTCCCTTCCTCTCTAAAATCAATAAAAATGTATTTTAAAAAAATACTCATCACTGCCGAAACCGGTTTGGCTCAGTGGATGGAGCATTGGCCTGCGGACTCAAAGGACCAGGGTTCGATTCCGGTCAAGGGCATATGCTCTGGTTGCAGGCACATCCCCAGTGCGGGGTGTGCAAGAGGCAGCTGGTCGATGTTTCTCTCTCATCGATGTTTCTGACTTTCTGTCCCTCTCCCTTCCTCTCTGTAGAGAATTAATAAAATGTTTTTTTTTAAAAAAAACTCACTTCTGTACTATTCCTATCAAAATGTACACAGGGAGTCCTCAGGTTAAGTCAGAGATCCGTTCCTATTGCGTAATGTAACACGAAGTCGGAACCCACCTACATAAGCACCTATGTCACTCACATGGAGCACATACACAGCAGTAATGAAGTGAAACAGTAAAAAAAAAAAAAAAAAAACTGAAAGAAAGTTAACAATTCCTGGCCTTTACTTGTGGTAAGTAAATGATTAAAAAAACAAACAAAACATAAAGCATATATGTACATACGTTAAAATGACGGAACTTTTTTTTTAAATTATAAATACTGTAAATGGGAGGTGGCGACGTAACCACGAAACGACTTAAGACAAGTCCCATGTAACTTGAGAACTGCCTGTAATCTGAATCTTATTAGGAGGGAATGTCAGACAAGCCCTAGTTTAGGGACATTCTACAAAATAACATCTTCAAAAGTGTCAAGTCATGCCCTAACCAGTCTGGCTCAATGGATAGAGTGTCAGCCTGCAGACTGAAGTTTCAATTCTAGTCAAGGGCATGTACCAGTAGGGGGTGTGCAGGAGGCAGCTGATCGGTGTTTCTCATTGATGTTTCAACTATCTATCCCTCTCCCTTCCTCTCTGTAAAAAACACACACACACACACACTGAAATGTATTTTAAGTATCAAGTCATGAAAAATAAAAAAAACAAAAAAAACTAAGGAACTACTTCAGATTAAGGAAGCCACAAAGACACAACACCTGAATGAAACATGCAATCCTGGAATGGTTCTTGGACCATAAACAATTGGTAAAATCTGAATAAGGCCTGTAGATAATAGTTTGACATAATATGAATTACCTGTGGTCTTGTAACAGAACGTCCTTGTTATTAGAAAATACTAAAGGCTCGGTGCACAAAATTTGTGCACTGGGGGGGAAGGAGGGTGTCCTTCAGCCTGGCCTGCGCCCTCTTGCAGTCCGGGAGTCCTTGGTGGATGTCTGCTTAGCCCCACTCCCTACAGGGAGTGCACAGTAGGGTCCCTAAGCCTGGCCAGTGATGAGGGTTGTTTGGGACCTTCCAGCTGCTAGCTGGGACCTTCCTTTGTTCCATGCCACCCCCTGGTGGTCAGCAAGCAATCGAACTCCGGTCCCCTGGTGTAACTCCCGAGGGGACACTTTGCATATTAGCCTTTTATAGATAGATAGATAGATAGATAGATAGATAGATAGACTTACTAAGTATTTAGTAAGTCAATGAGCCCAAAGGGAAAGAAAAAAAATGGAAACGAAAGCTTTCAAAGTAATCATTCTCTAAAACAAGTCAGCAAACTACAGCCAACAACCTGTTTTGTCTGGCCTTTGAGGTTAAGCATGTCTTTTAACTTCTTAAAGGTTGTTTTAAAAAAAGAAAAGCCAGGAAAAATATGCAACAGAGAAGTTATATGGCCCCAAAAGCCTAAAATATTTACTGAGTCATTACAAGAAAAGCCTGCACTGAAAAGAAACGGGGCTGCGATGTGAAAAACTGCAATTTAAAAATGAAGTTTATTGCTGTTTTATATGAACCAGTGCTTCTACAGGAATCTTCTCTACAGTATTACTTTTCATGAAAGTTTCATGTGTACATAATTAAGAAATGTTATGAAATGCTTATTGTCATTTAACATTAAGCTTTACAATGATGTTCAATTGAGGTTGATCCACCTATTGAAAAAACATCAAGGTATGTATTTAATAATGTGCATTTGATGACAACATTCTAGCAAGTTCCATAAATACAGGGACTTTGTACTGATCACTGAATTAAAAGCATCTAACATAAAATGAAGGGTTAACCTTAGATAAAAATAGACTTGAGACATATCAAACTTCTGAACCTCATGTGAATCCTGATTAGAACAAATTGTAAAAGAAAAGTAAACTGAGGAGACACACACTCAAAATGGTGCTTCTAGCTTGTGCAATAAAGGCAAGAAAAAGAAATAAAGGCTTGCCCTAGCCGGTTTGGCTCAGTGGATAGAGTGCCAGCATGCGGGCCAAAGGGTCCTGGGTTCAATTCCAATGAATGGCACATACCTCGGTTACAGCTCCTCCCCCAGCCCGGGCCCTGGACAGGACTCATGCAATAGGCAACCAACCAATGTCTTTCACATCAATGTTTCTGTCTTTTCCTTTCTTTTCCACCCTCCCTAAAAATAAATGGAAAAATATCCTCAATAGAGGATAAACTAAAAGAAAAAAAGAAAGAGAGAGAGAGAAAGAGAGAGAGAGAGAGAGAGAGAGAGAGAGAGAGACAGACAGACTGATTGGATAGGAAGAAAACTGTCTTTAAAAGACCACATAGCCCTGACCGGTTTGGCTCAGCGGATAGAGCCTCGGCCTGCTGACTGAAAGGTCCTAGGCTCAATTCCGGTCAAGGGCACGTGCCCGGACTGCGGGCTCAATCCCCAGCAGGGGGGTATGCAGGAGGTAGTTAATCATCAATGTTTCTATCTCTCTCCCTCTCCCATCTTCTCTGAAATAAAAACATATTATAAAAAATAAGTGTGCAAGACTTATACATTCATTTAACCAAATAAGATTTATTGGGTAAAATTAAAGACTGACAATACAACTACTAGTGAGAATGCTGAACAACTGAAACTGCTGGTGGGAAGGGAAAATGATACAGTTACTTGGAAAAGTTTGGCAGGGGTTCTTTTAAAGTAAAACATACTTAGACAACCTAGCAATCCCACTCCTAGGGAATTATTCAAGAGCAATTAATGTGAATGTTCAAAGTTGGTTTATTCGTAATAGTCAAACACTGAAAGCAGCCCAAATGTCCAATATCTGGTGGATAAAGAAACAACTATGATAATACAGTTGGCCCTCTCTATCAGTGAGCTCTGGAGGTTCTTAGGGCGGAATCATGCAATTTCTATTGGTACTGTCACCATACAAAATAATTATAAAACTCATTATATTTTTCACCATTTTGCTCATTTACCATTTGTTTTTCAAAACGTTTGACCTACATTCATTCATTCCTATAACTATTTCACCATGCTGGGTATCAGATTTATACAATCAAAATATTTCATTGATCCAGATTTCTAGAACCAGGCTAGTTGTATAGATGTAATGAATATTTTTTGGCATAAGAATACTGCATGCTTCCAGATCCCCTCCATAAAGCTATAATAATGCTCTTCCCCCCAGATATTCACATGGCAGACTGCTTGTTGTTATTTAGATCTCAACTTTTATGTCACCTCTTCAGAGGCTTTACCTGACTACCCCTAACTACTGTTATATCACCATTTTAGTGCTTGAATAATCGTATATTATAGTACTTACTGATATTTTGTTTATTATGTATTCATCTTTCTGTCTATCTTCCAGCCCCAGAATATAAACTGCATGAAGGCTAACACTTCTGATTGTTTCATTCACCACTGTGTGCCTAGGACTTGAAGAAATCCTCTTAAATACAGTAAATACTCTTAAACTGTAGGGTAAAAGTACAGAGCATAGTTTATGTGAATTATGACAAGTATTGACTAATTCAATTTCTCTTTATAGTACAGAAAAACTATAGCTGTCAAGGACAATTAACTAAAAACTAGAAATCTAATTCCAGCTCTTCTGGTTAGCTCAGGTGAGTCACTTTGTTCTTCCCATTTTCATTTTCTTAATAAAAAGTGAAATTTTATAATTAATACTTATTGGAAATTATTTCCTCACTGAAAAGATGTGTCAAACAAAGTGATGTCCAGCCAGTGTGGCTCAGTAGTTGAGTGTTGGCCTATGAATCAGAATTTGATGCTTCCATTCCTGGTCAGGGCACATGTCCATGGTGTAGGCTCAATCCCCAGTGGGGGAACTGCAGAAGGAAGCCAATCAATGATTGTCTCTCATTGATGTTTCTGTATCTTTTTCCCTTCCTCTCTAAAATCAATAAAAATATTTTTTTAAAAGCAATCCTGAGAAAAGAAGAACAAAGTAGGTGGAATCTCGATACCAGATTTCAAGCTGTATTACAAAGCCACTGTTCTCCTAACAGCCTGGTTCTGGCACAAGAACAGCAATGGAATAGAATAGAGAACCCAGATATCAACCCAAACCACTATGCTGAATTAATATTTGACAAAGGAGGCATGAACATACAATGGAGTCAAGACAGTCTCTTCAATAAATGGTGTTGGGAAAATTGGACAAATACATGCAAAAAATGAAACTAGACCACCAACTTACACCATACACAAAAATAAACTCAAAATGGATAAAGGACTTAAATTTAAGACAGGAAACCATAAAAATACTAGAGGAACCCACAGGCAGCAAAATCTCAGATATATGACGAAGCAATTTCTTCACTGATAACGCTCTTAGGGCAATGGAAAATAAAGAGAAAATAAATAAATGGGACTACATCAAAATAAAAAGCTTTTGTATAGCAAAAGAAACCATTAACAAAACAACAAGAAAGCCCACTGTATGGGAGAACAGATTTGCCAATGTTATCACCGATAAAGGTTTAATCTCCAACATTTACAGGGAACTCATACAACTTACTTAAAAGGAAGATAAATGATCCAATAAAAAATTGGGCAACGGACCTAAATAGAAACTTTTCAAAAGAAGACAGAAGGCCAAGAGACACATTAAAACATGTTCAAGTCACTAATTAGAGAGATGCAAATCAAAACGACAATGCGGTATCATCTCACACCTGTCAGAATGGCAATCATCAACAAATCAACAAATGACAAGTGCAGGCGAGGATGCGGAGAAAAAAGAACCCTCGTGCACTGCTGGTGAGAATGCAGATTGGTGCAGCTACTGTGGAGAACAGTACGGAGCTTCCTCAAAAACCTAAAAACGAATTCCCATTTGACCCAGTAATCCCACTTCTAGGAATATATCCCAAGAAACGAGAAACACCAACCAGAAAGGATATATGCAGCCCTATGTTCATAGCAGCACAATTCACCATAGCTAAGATTTGGAAACAGCCTAAATGCCCATCAGAAGATGAGTGGATTAGAAAACTGTGATACATCTACACAATGAAATACTATGCTGCCGTAAAAAAAGAAGGAATTCTTACCATTTGCAGCAGCATGGATGGAACTGGAAAGCATTATGCTAAGTCAAATAAGTCAGGCAATGAAAGAAAAATACCACATGATCTCACTCATTTATGGAAAATAAAGAACATTATAACCTGATGAACAAAAAGTTCGATACAGACAGTAAAGCATCAAACAGACTGTCAAATTACAGCCGGAAGGCTAGGGAGTGTTGGGGAAGGGGGGGAAGAGATCAACTGAAGGACTTGTATGCATATAAGCACAACCAATGAACACAAGACATTGGGGGGGGTGAGGGGATGAGGGCATGTGACAGGGGGTAGAGGAGGCTGGGGGAAGGTCAATGGGGGGGATGAGATATATGTACTACTATGTGTAATACTTTAAACAATAAAATTTAAAAGAGAAATAACAATCTAGTGATTTGAGCTAAATCACATGCATTGAACGATGAAAAATGTTAAGCCTCTTCTGTATCTCCAATGTGTCCTTAAGTCCAGAATAAACGGGGGGAGGTTTTGAAGCTTGCAGATGCAACATATGAACATTCTATTGGGCATCTCTTCCCAAAAATAAAAAAGTAACTTTCTCTTAAAAATCTCAAGTGTCACTGGAGAAGCCTTAGACCCTTTAATTAATGGATTGGCAAACTAGCAGTGTTTGTAGGTCTGACAAAGCTTCAGCAGTCGCACTAACTACTCTCTTTAGCCTCAAACTTCCAAGTTTTTCCATTTCATTCATTAATTCACTTTATCTTTTGCTGATTATTACTGACTAAAGATGGCACTTTCTGATTTGTCCTTCAGAATAATTCATCCGACCCAAGACGCCATTTCCTTACTACTTACAATGTCTTAAAAATCTATCATTTCTATCACAATTAAATGCTGACACTGTCAATACTCAGTAGTACACTTGTTGAAAGTGACAGATTTGACAACAAACTAGGTTCAAGCACACAGAATTTTAAAATGATAGGAATGGTTGACTGTGAAATGACCATAAACATACAAACAAAAATACCACCTGCCTGTAAGGTTAACCCACTTTTGTTCGGCGGTAGAGTGTAGCTTTGCTCCCATCTGAGTTCATCCTAAGGAGAAAGTTTGTAGGTGGAGGAGCAGCAGAATTTAAACATAGGGTACTGTGCAATGACAGCCGAAGCTGTAAGAGGAGGAAGGAATCACATTTTCCCGGGGTAAATATGTGAGGCACTCTGCAAGAGAGAATCTGAGCTAAGCCTTTAAAGACATGCTTAAGAGGACAAGATGACCGGATTGGAAGAGTCTGACTTATGCTAGAGAATAAATACACTATGCAGTCTGAGGATGGACTTGACTATCAGACTGAATAGTCTGATTTTGACTCAGCTAGTAAGGAGAGCCACTCACAGTTTCTCAATAGGAGGAGGACACGATGAAAGATGTTTGGGGAGATTGCTATGGCTCTGAAGTGTGTACAAGTATCCGGATAAGAAGTGACCAATCAGGAGGCTTGCTAAGTACAGTCAGCAAATACCTTCTGGTACCGAGGACAGGAGGGGAAAAAAAAACCACCACCCGCCTTCTCTATTCACAACACGTCTCTAAAACTTTATTTTGAATTTAAGTTCCTAAGTTAAAAAAAACAAACACATTCTTCCACTTGAAGTAACAGAAACATATGTGACAAAAAAACAAAAACAAAAATAAAACAGCAAAGTAGAGTCTTTGCTAATTGGAACTTTTAGAAAATGACTTTTTCTGGATAGATGAATCTTTTCTTAGATTACTGAATAAACATCAAATTTTGAAAACAAGTGAAATGTTACAGGTCCTAATAGCTGGGTAGTTCCTTTGGTTAGAGCATTGTCCCCATATGCCAAGGTTGCAAGTTGGAATCCCGGTCAGGGTACACACAAGAAGTGTGTTAACAGCCCTGGCCCGTGTGGCTCAGTTGGATGAGAGCCATCTCTGCACCAAGAGGTCTCAGGTTTGAATACCAGTCTGATTCCTGGGCAAAGCACATCAGATTTCGGACTCCATCCCCAGTAGGGACCATCCAGGAGGCAGCTAATTAATGTTTCTCTTCCTCCCTCTTTTTCTAAAATCAACAAAAACATTAAAAATAAAAAGCAACCAATGAGTGCATAAATAAGTAGAATAAATTGATGTTTCTCTCTCTAAAATCAATAAATTTTTAAATAAAATGTTAGGGAAAAGAAAACAAGATTTTAAAGTCAGATATGCAGCCAATTATAGAAGTTTGACAAATAATCTCTGTGGCCTTAGTTTCCTCACCTGTAAAGAGAATGAGAACTAAAAATTATCAGAGCCACTTCTAACTCCAAATCTGTATGATTCTCAAGTAATAAATACACTGTGCAGTCTGAGGATGGACTTGACTATCAGACTGAACAGTCTGATTTTGACTCAGCTAGTAAGGAGAGCCACTCAGTTTCTCAATAGGAGGAGGACACGATGAAAGATGTTTGGGGAGATTGCTATGGCTCTGAAGTGTGTACAAGTATCCGGATAAGAAGTGACCAATCAGGTTCTATGACGTGCCAAGAATGGAAAACAATAAAAAATGTAGTATCTCATTTTTAAGGAAGTTATTCTTTTCTCCTTTTAGTGGATACAGACACTGAGTCTCTGAGTGAGTGACTTGTCCATTCATTTATTCGTTCAAATATGTGACTCTCTTAGTGCCATGCCTGTTCGGTGAAATTGGGATACAGTAATGAACAAAATAAAGTTCTCACCCTCACAGAGTTGAATTTTATAGTTACCAAAGGGTGAAATCCTAGATAAAATGAAGGATGCCCAATTAAATTTAAATTTCAGATAAATAATGAATAATTTTGTTCCACATAATTTGGGACATATTTATACCAAAAAAATTAGTCACTGTTTACGAGAAATTCAAGTTTAACTGGGCATTCTTTATTTTTATTTGCTAAATCTGGCAACCCTAGCAGAGACATAACTGCAAATCCCTTCTTCAATCCTGTTAGTACATCTAAGTATATCTACATAGTGACTCTGATTATATCAATGAAAAATTAGTCTACACTGCAGCACAGTATATATACATGAAGTGAAACACAAGTTCTTTAAAACAATTCTTAAGCCCTTAACAATGCAATGCATTTTAACATCATTTATTCTTTTTCATTTTTCTAAAAATGTTGGTCATGACCCACTGCAGTGGTTTTACAATCTAAGGAGTCATTACTTGCAGTTTAAAAAAAATGTCTTTGATATGAAAAACAAGTTAACCTTGTCTTTTGTCTCTATTAAGAGCTTAACAAGTAACTACACTGTGCTATAAAACAGTAATGCCTTGGGCTCTACTACGGCATAGAGCTAAAAACTTAGTTAACCAGGATTGTGTACAGTCATGCACCATACAACATTTCAGTCTACAATGGACCACATATATGATTTGACAGTGGACCTATGAGATTATAATGGAGCTGAAAAATTCCTATCACTTAATAATGCTTTTACTCATGTGTTTGTGGTGATGATACTGGTGTTAACAGACCTGCAGCGTAGGCAGGCATATAAAAGTATATAGCACGTACAATCACTGTAGTAGGCTATACCATGGTTGGCAAACTCATTAGTCAACAGAGCCAAATATCAACAGTACAACAATTGAAATTTCTTTTGAGAGCCAAATTTTTTAAACTTAAACTTCCTCTAACTCCACTTCTTCAAAAGACACTCGCCCAGGCCGTGGTATTTTGTGGAAGAGCCACAGGTGGCTCTCGAGCCGCAGTTTCCCGACCACATTTAGATGGTCGCCTAAGGATGCATTTTTCAGAACATATCCTCATCAATAAGCTGCTCTGGACTATTTTTTGAGCTCCTGGGCCCCTTTAAAAATATGTGTGTGTGTGTGTGTGTGTATGTGTATATATATATATATATATATATATATATATATATATATATATATATATATATTGATTTTCTTATAGAGAGGAAGGGAGACGGATAGAGAGCTAGAAACATCAATGAGAGAGAAACATTGACAAGCTGCCTCCTGCACGCCCCCTACCCCGGATGTGCCTGCAACCAAGGTACATGCCCCTGACCAGAATCAAACCTGAGACCCTTCAGTCCCCAGACTGATGCTCTATCCACTGAGCCAAACTGGTTTCAGCTGGGCCCCTTTTTTATACTTCTCCCATATCTTAACTTTCTATCATACCATTATTATTTCTAATTGCTGTCGATATGTTTGCCCCTAAATGTTTTACCTTTCTACTTACTGGCAATCTGAAATTTTAAAAAAGCAAACTTACAGAATCCTGTGTAAGTAAAGTAAAAGCAAGTAAACTGAGAGACTCCCTGAAAAGCTAGCTCTCCTTTCTGTAATCTGCAAAGACCTTAACTCTTTTCTCTACCCGATTTTCATGTGTCTCAGGAAGGAAAACAGTGAACTACACAAGTTCCATAAAAATGTTTCTGATCCCAAAAAGAAAAATGCACAATTTGGTTCAAAACCAATCTTTTCTTTCTTTAAACTAGAACTATAATCAAGATTAATCTTGGCTATTTACAAAAATTTGTGCTAAGAATATTTTTAACCTGTGATTTATAAAAAGCAATATGAACATAAACTGGTATCACAAATACTAATACAGATAAATCCTCTCAAGGTAATATTTACAAGAGGACAACATTCTAAAGTTGATATACTTGATAAAAATAATCCACACTCACTTGTAATTACATTACAGACAAGCCTCACACTACAAACTGATGGTATTTACAAAGACTCCATTATAGGATGCCATTTTATCCAGTTTCCAAAATGCAGTTAGCTATTCATCATGGCATGAAATTGATATTTTATAGCCACTTGACTCAACTTCAGGGTTTAAAGTATAGATTATCTACATTTTTTTTTAATTTAAAGGGAATTCCAAATCTCATATGCATACAACTGCAAATAATTTTCAGTAAATAAAATCTAAGGTTGTAACAGTTGTGACAAAATTTCATAAACAACCCAAATCCGTAACAATACCAAATCATTAAAAGTAACAAAACCAAGGAGTTAACAGTAGAGTTCATACCACATGTGTAAAATCACATATATGTATATTTTAAAGATAAAAAACTAGACTTCCTATTTTAGCAAGCCAAATTCAAGGTTACAAAAAGATATTCTGAAGGACAAGGACTATCTGTGGTTGTATATTCTTTAAAATGAACATTGTGATCTTATATGTCTTTGTTCTGCATTTATTTAAAGGGAAGGATGTCATAAATTCTACAAATATACTGCATTGAGTTAAGTCCCCTAGCCTCTCAAGCTTCTGTTGTAATAAGACTTTCTGTTATCCTTCATGCTCAAATTCTAGTTTTTTGGGGGAAACAAATATTTAAAAAGACAATAAATATGCTGAACCCAATACAGTAAGTACCATATGATGCCATTCTGTTTAACATATGTATGTATATGTTCACAAATATCTCAAAAGAAAGATTGTAGGCCATGTTAATTTTACCAAAATTTGGGCTTCGTTTTTTGGTTCTCTGCATTCTTACTTTTCTACAGTGTGCATTTAAAACTGTTTTTTCAGCCCTAGCTGGTCTGGCTCAGTGGGTAGAGTGTGGGCCTGTAGACTGAAGGGTCCCGGGTTTGATTCCGGTCAAGGGCACATACCTGGGTTGCAGGATCTGTCTCCAGTGGGGGACGTGCAGGAGGCAGCCGATCAATGATTCTCTCTCGTCATGGATGTTTCTATCTCTCCCCCTCTCCCTTCCTCTCCAAAATCAATAAAAATATATTCTAAAAAAATAATAAAATAAAATAAAATAAAATAAAATAAAATAAAACAAAACACCTATTTTTCAGCCCTACTGGCATGGCTTAGTGGTTGAGCGTCAATCTATGAACCATGGTTCAATTCCTGGGTCGGGGATTGCCCAGGTTGCGGGCTTGATCTCTAGTGGGGGTCATGTGGGAGGCAGCCAATCAATCATTCTCTCTCATCATTGATGTTTCTCTCTCTCTCACTCTCTAAAAATCTATAAAAAGATTTATTTTTTAAAAACCGTTTTCAAATTATAGACAAGACTTTCAATATAACTGACATAGTACTTATACAAAGACTGTATCAATTTATTAATTTCAAGAATATATCTGTTCTGAAAAAAAAAAAAGAATGTATCTGTTCTGGACACTGGTTCAAGTACATCTCTTTTCTCTATGATACTATAAGCAGCATAAGATTAGGGACCACATTCTACACATATCCGAAAGCTCTAAACTTTATATATACGCTATATAAAATCTCTCGAAATGTTTTAAATAGAAAGTAGTTTACAACACATCTGCCTACAAAATTGCAGCTCTAATTTGTTTGGCAAACACCTTTATGGAGAATGATACTGTTCTACATAGGATGTTCATCTTCAAAAGCAGAAGAAATTCTTTTTTGATAGAAAAATATACTTTAAAGAATATCAAGAACATTAAAATATAGCTCCACCTATTTCCAATCATAAATAATGCTTGTAAAGAGTTCAAGTATCTATATTACAAATTCTAGATTCAGATGCTACAATCTCTCAAAAGCTTCATATTTATTGATGAGTAAATTCTCTAATAAAAATACCCCTTTTTTGAAGTCTAACATCCGAGGCAAAAAAAAAAACAAAATCTCAAGTTGATATAGGAAAAAGCACTCTATTTTTATTTTAGTAACACTCTCGCTAAAAAGACCACTGTATCAACCTCTTAAAATCGTGGCATGGAAGAAAAAAAAAAAATCGTGGCATGGTAACAGTCATAGATGACACATATAACCTTTGAAAAAAGTAGCTTTACTTTAAAAGATACAGCAGCAGATAGGCCCTTAAATCTCTATTTACATCTTCACTGAAGTTGTCACAATCATTTGAAATAGCTACAAAAAGAGGATTTTGTTCAAGCTCAACATTTTATATAGTATCAAAATACTATTACTATCTAGCCAAAATAGGAAATTAAAAGTTTTGGGGGGGGAATTTTTTTCTAAAAACTTAAAATCCATTTCAAGGTATAAAAACATTTTGCTATGGTGAATGTAAGTTCTAACACAGCTGTAGCTATTTAGAGCAAAAAAAAAAATCCTCCCCTCTAAGTCGAAACATATGGCTATTAAATAGCTATGATATGAGTTAACATCCCCTTCGTAAAATTGTAACTGTTTCTCTAATTAGAGAAACACAGAAAATACAAGTTTACAATTTAACCAAAAAAGGAACACCATGACTGATACCATTAATGTTTTGACTTTTAAGAATGCAAAATCTTTAAAAGCAACTGTAGACATTTTTCTTTGATGAGCAATATGATATAGGTTTTTGCCCAATCATAAAAAGTGTATTTTCTCTAGATACTTGGAATGAAAATTAAACTGATTAGATAATATAAATAAGCCAGATAGAAAAACAAAATGTACCTCTTTTAACAGCCATTCACAGCTTGCCTCTAGTGACTTAACTGCCAATTAACTTTTTTTGTCCAACTTCAAATTTGGTTATTATCAATAACCACATAAAAGAATGAAATTAACATAGGGTAATGCAGTTTAAACCTTATAAATTACAAATGGGGCTATGTGACTAATTAATCTAGATTAATAGCAAATGACTACCTCCTCCAAAATTTTGCTCAAATGTTACCCACCCCCTGCCCCCATACTCCCATATTACTCCCTTAATGTGCTCCCCTCTAATATGAGGTGGTCTCATATTAGAGGAGAGCATAAATACAGCTTGCTAATTTAATGTTATGTTTATGGTCTGGTTCACATTTGAATGTAAACTACTGCTTTTTATTCACTGATATATCCCAAGTACCTATACCTGCCTCATACATATTTTCAATAAGTTGAATAAATGTAGATGTTTTTAAGCTTTTCTAAAAGTATGTAAAGAGCCAAGGGAATTAAAAAAACCTGATGAACAATATTAACTGGCGAATATAAATAGAATCAGAGGTATGGAAGGGGAGTGAACTGACGATTCTCGGGGAAAAGAGGAGTGGGGGGTGTGGGAAGAGCCTGAACAAAAACTGTGCACCTATGGATGAGGACAATGGAGGGTGGGGAAAGGGCAGAGGGTGGGGTGGGGACCTGGTGGAGGGGAGCAATGGAGGGGGGGAAAAATGAGGAACATTTGTAATAGTATGAACAATAAAGATTTACTAAAAAAATAATAAAAATAAAAGTAAATAAATAAAAGTATTTAAAGAGATGACCATATCACTGATATTTAAATGGGAGCACGATGAACCATTACACTAAACTGCAGCATAAGTTCTACATTGCAAGGCCTTCAGAGAAAGAAGCAGTAAAAACACTAAAAAGTGAAAATTACTAAAAGTTTTTATTGACCCTTTATACCATAAAATAAAATCCTGTTATATTATTTAGAATAGAGACTATGGTTATAGATTGTAAACCCAGCATTTTTTTTTTTAAGTGGGGAAAAGGAAAAGATATGGGTTAACCAGTGCTAATTCCCAATAGTGCCAGGAAACTACATAAAAGATACCAAACATAAACTGGTCACGGAGTAATACTAATAAATACTTTGGTGAATGAGGGAAGTTGACAAAACAACAAATCATCAAAAAAGCTTCAGAACAAGTCCTCAGGACTTTTATTCCTCTACTTAGTCGAAATAGCAACACAATACATAAACCATGTGTTCTCCCTAATACTATCAGTCCCAGTTTTCAAAGCAGCTTCACATATATTATTTCATAAAATCCTCAGAGACACCAAATTCAAACTCACTCAAAAGTGCTAACAAAAGCACTTAATAATGTATGCACTTCGCCCGAAAGTACACCTTTTCTCTTGGAAATCCCTCCCTGTGTCTGACAAACTACAAAGATACTATTCTATAGAAGAGCCACCTTCTTGGCACTGGAAACTTACACAAGTCCTCGGAAGAGTAATACCGCACAGCGAGCAAGAGCCATAAAAATCTTCAAGCCCTCTGACCTAGTAAAACCACTCCTGGGAACTTTCTCTAAGGAAATAATTAGACTTATCAAAAAAGCTATTAGTATAAAGATATTCTGCACCATTATCTATAATTTTAAAACATAATTCCCAACTAGAGAATGGTTAAGAAGAAATCTAAAAAAAAAAAAAAAAAAAAGTTGAAGAAAAAAAGCTAAACACAAAATAATCAACTAGTCGCTAAAATTACATAAAAATGAGCCAACATAAGAATTGGAATTAAGGTAAAATCATGATCAAGTATTAACAGTGTGGTTACATTGTTCTAAGAGGGGGGGAAACCACCTCCTGAAACACATATGACAAAAACAGAATTTTGAAAGCCAGACGAATCCATCATTTACCTCCCCCACAGTCAAATACGAATAAATGTTGTATTACTTAAAGCTGACGTGAATTTCTAGACTTTCAAAAATATTTTCCTATCTCTAAACAAGGCAAACCCCACGCTGCATTTTCTTTCTTCACCCTCAGTCTCAAACTTATTTTAACAGCCGAAACACTCCAACACAAGTGAGGACACTTGAGAAATAATTGGTTTATGAAGAACCCAGTTAACAGTGATTCAAATGGAAAGAATTCTACGAGTACATTAACTAAAGATCTGCACAAAACTTCACATATGAATCCAAAACATCAAACAAAACTCCACATTCTTATCAAAAAGAGGGCTACAATTTATAAATTGTAAAAGAACTTAAAGCTTAAGGAGAGCCTATGCAGGTTAAAAGCTCATTTTTAAGTCTTATTTGAACGAGTTGAACATATCTGCCAGATTTCTATCTGATACCTAAGAAGGAAAAAAAAAAAAAAATCAATGCCTCTTTTTCTTAAAAAATTATAATTTTTTTTCCATTTTTCATTATGGATGCCACGGGGAAAGGGAAGCTTAAGTTACAGAATCCTAAGTGGACAAAGTGGGGGGAAATGGGCACTTCATTTGAACTATTTTATTAGCTAAATACTAGATAGCTTTTGTAGGTAAACTGTCTGGGGAAACGGAGTAAGGGTAGAAGTCAGAAAACCAACGTTCCCCCCGCCCCAATGAAGGCAGCGGCACTATGTAAAAATCAGTTCAGTTTCATCTAAAACGGATTGCTAAAAACCTGTTTTCAAAAAAAACACAAAAAAGCTCGATGCATGATTTTACCTTAATTGCCAACTCCCCCAGCTGGGATGAACGAGGGAGGGGCACCCTAAACCCCACCTCGTACAGCTCAGGATGGCCATTTCACGGCCCTGCCAGCGCCGCCCAGGCCTGGGGAGGGAGGCGGGCCGCGGCGGGGCCGGCCCAGGGGAAATGGACTTGCGTGCCCTTGGTGCGCGCTGGCGGCACTCCCCAAGTTAAGGACACCGGCCACAAAGGAACGGAGTCTATTGACATTTGCTGCCCCGTCTGAACACTAAGCATTTTCTTGGTTCGTGAAATACGAACTGACAACCACCACCCCCCGTGCACGCGCCGCCCCTGGCCTTGCCCGCGCGCACACACACCCTCCCGGGCCAGCCCCGTTACCTGAGCCGACACGGAGCCCCCCGGTCCCACGGCAACCCTGGCTCCCGGGCGCTGAGGGGGGAGGCCCCGCGGGGCAGCACCCGCATTGCTGACCCCGGGAACCCCACCAAGTCCGCCTCCGCAGCCATGCCTCTCCCCTCCGGACTGCAGGCCCTGGGGCGGGCGGGGGGGCATGCGCAGCGCGCCCGCCGCTGCCACCCGCGCGGCCCCCGGCCCGGCCCGGCCCTCGCCGCCGCGATCCCCGGGCGCCTTCCCTCCCGCGGCCTCGGAGCAGCAATGCGGCTCCGGCCACCACCCGCCGGAGAGGCGCCTGCGGGGGGAAGGACGGAGGCCGCGAGGGGGCTGGGCCTCCCCTCCCACCCCGTCCCCAGGTGGGGGAGTCCGGGCCTCGGATTTGCACGCGGGGCCGCAGGGGCGCCCGCGATCCCTCAGGAGCCGGGAGGGGGGCTGCGGGCCCCGGGCAGGCCCCAGCGATTCCACATGTGCCCCGTGGCTGCCCCTTCGTCAATCCCAACCGGGGGAGTTGGCAAGTTTCGAGAGACCGAACCCAAACGTCACGACCCCTCCACGTTCCTGTCTAAATCGGAGGGGGTGGGGGGCGCCGGCCAAGCATCCCCCTCCGTGCGGGCCGGAGGCGGCTCCCGGGAGGTGGGCCCGAGGCTGGCCGTCGCCGGGACCTGCGAACCGCTCCCCAACACTCCCCCGGGGAGGGGAGGCTGCCCCGTCCTTCCATCTTGGCCGTTTGGGGAGGGGGTGGGGTGCCGCAGGGGCTGGCCGCGGCCTGACATTCCCGGAGGGAGCCCGGGGCGCCTCCCACCCAGCCCCCCGGGCTGCAGGCCGGAGCGGGGAGCCCCACCCCACTGCGGGCCCCCGGCCCACCTCCCCACCCCCACCCCTACCCCCACCCCCACCCCCCCAGCGCGGCCGGTCACGGGGCGGGGACGGCGGTGGGGCCGCGGGGGAGGGGACGCGAGGCCCAGGCTCGCCGGGCGCGGAGGGGGCTGGGGCGCGACACCCACCTGCCCAGGCCGGGCCGCCCGCTGCCGGCGCTCGCCGCCGCCGCCGCCGCTGCCGAGGAGGAGGAGGAGGAGGAAGCCGGGGCCGAGGACGAGACCGAGGGCGAGGGCGGCGGGGCGGAGGGCGACGTGAGGAGGCCGCCGCCGCCGCCGGGCTTGCGGGTGCTGGCGGCCGCGGACGGCGGCTGCTGCTGCTGCTGCTGCTGCTGCTGGGGCTTCAGCGACATGGTGCGGGGCCCATACACCGGCCCGCACGCCGGGCGGGGACAGCCGGGAGCCGGGCGCGCCGAGGAGACGCCGGAGCGCGGCGGGGACGCGCGGGCGCCGAACGGGGAGGCGCGGGCTGGCGCGGCCGGGGGGGCGCCCGGGCCCGCGACGGGGAGCAGGAGCACGACGAAGGGGCGGGGGGGCCCGCCGAAGCCGAGGAGCTGCCGGGAGCCGGGCCGGGACGCGCCGCCGCCGCCGTTGCCGTTGCTACCAAAACAGTCTGAGGCGGAGGGTGGCGAGCGCAGCCCGGAGGGAGGGGGGCCGGGGCCGGGGCCGGGCGGAGGAGGAGCGGCGGAGGGATACGGGGCCGCAGCTGCGTTGCCGCCGCCCCGCCGCTCGGGCCGCGGCAGCGAGTGCCGCCCGGGCCCCCTGGCCGCGGCTGAGCGGCGGGGCTCGAGGCCCGCGGCCGGGCCCCGAGGACCCGCGGCTGCCGAGCGCATCGGAGGCCGCGGACGGAGACGCGATCGGCGGCGCTGCCTGGTGGGCGCGGAGGCGCAGGCTGGGGGACTCTTTACCGGAAGTCGGAAGGGTCGGGGCGGAAGCAGAACGTACAGCGGCCCCAGGGCCGGGAGGGACACGTGAGGAGCGGGCGCCGCGCTGGACCGCGTTCGCGGGGGTCGGGTGAGGGCCTGGCGGCCCCATCCAGCCCGGATCCGCCCTCCTCGAGGCGGGTCTGCCCTTTGGAGAGGGCGTGTCTGTCTTCGCCTGCGGGGCCGGCCTAGTGCCGGAGCCGGGAGGGGGAAGCGTTTCTTCCCCGCCCCCCAATATCCCTGCTGTGTCCTCGGGCTGCGAGGCTTACCCGAGATTGCCCCCACCTGATGCAACCTAAGAAAAGGACAGCGAGCGCTTTCGAGGCGGACATTGCCTGGATATATGTGTGTGCAAACCTGGGACACAAGCATCCCGTCGTGTTTCTTTGTATCCCCAGCCCCGGGCACGCAGTGGGCGCGCAGGGTCGCCGGGAGTCTCAAAGGCAGGCCGTCCTCCCTTTCCTGCCAAGCAGCCTCCCCCCGGGGCCGCTCACATCTGGTTACCTTTTCCCCACTTCGCCGGCCCCTGCAACGCAGTCACCACAAAACGCTTGGGTATCTGACCTTCATTTGAACCCATTCTCCCCTCACTTGAACTTCTTTTTCCTCATTCATGAGACTCAAAAAGGAAGTGTCCGTGATTGGTAGAGCTGTGGATAATGGGGTCTCCCCCGGTGGAGACCGAACAGGCCTCTCATAAGAATGTGCGAACTTTAGACCTTGGCCCCTTCAGAAGTTTTACTTTAACTTAGATTGCTAGCCAGCACAGTAGTCCGTTTTAAACATATGTTGCAATTAAACTGGAAGCAAGTAGGTAACTTGATTTTTTTCCAGTGAAGAATCTAGTTTTGTAAAAAAGGGAAATACTTTAGGAAATGATAGGGAGGAAAACACCAACACTCCTCTCAATGGCCCAGAACCATCAGATAAAAAAGGTAAAGACTTAGAAAAACTTGGAGAATGGGTGCCACGAGTCTCCAGCAGCCAAAATGAAATAATTCTCCAGGCAGAAATGATCATTATATTCTTCAAACAGCTGAAAAGTAGGAAAATCAGCTCTCTATCTGAGGTAAAAAGGAGATTGGGTGGGGGTAGTATTAAACCAGTAGTTGCAAAATCCTTTAAAAATTAACCCAAAGGAAATTGAGACTAAAAAAAAAAAAACAAAAAACAGATGAGGTGGGGGGAAAAATAGAAGGGCCATATAATAGAAATACAATCAACTTTCTGTGGCTTAATGATTTGACAATTAGCCATATCAGGGACCAAGGTCCCAGAATTCAATCTTAGGACCAAATTTCAGACTGATGGGAGGAAAAAGGGAAGTGGCATAAGGTCCGAAGCTGACACAGCTGAACTTGATTTAATTTATGTTGCGCAAGCTCGTTTTCACCCATTATCATTGAAAATATTTTTATCAATTTATTAAAGTATAAATTACATGTGAAATTCACTCATTTTTATATAATTCAAGGATTATCAGTCAACCATAACCACTAATTTCACATTTCCCTCCCCCCATAGGATCCTTCATACCTATCCTCAGCCCCAACAACTAATTTACTTTCTGTCTCAGTGGATTTACCTGTTCTAGACAGTTCATATAAGTGGAATATTACAATAGATGGTCTTTGTCTGCCTTTTTTATTTTTATTTTTTATTTTTAAATATATTTTATTTATTTTGTACAGAGAGGAAGGGAGAGAGATACAGAGTTAGAAACATCGATGAGAGAGAGTCATCGATCAGCTGCCTCTTGCACACCCCCTACTGGGGACGTGCCCGCAACCAAGGTACATGCCCTTGATCAGAATCGAACCCAGGACCCTTCAGTCCCCAAGCCGACGCTCTATCCATTGAGCCAAACCGGTTCCGGCTGTCTGCCTTTTTTAAAAATACATTTTTATTTATTTCAGAGAGGAAGGGAGAGAGGGGGAGAGAGAGAGAACCATCAATGATGAGAGAGAATCATGGATCGGCTGCCTTCTGCATGTCCCCTACTGGGCAATGAGCCCAAAACTTGGGCATGTGCCCTTGACCGGAATCAAACCCAGGACCTTTAAGTCCACAGGATGACACTCTATCCACTGAGCTAAACTAGCCAGGGCTTGTCCGCCTTCTTTCTCATATATTTTTTTGTGAGGTTTATCCATGTCAGTATTTCACTCCTTATTATCACTGGATAGTTTTTGGTTGTATTTGTGTATTTACTCAAATACACAAACTACTTGGTTTAGATTGTTTCAAGTTTTGGGCTGTTATGAATAATGCTATGAACATTTGTATACATTATGTCATCATATAGACATGTTTTCATTTCTCCTAAGTAAATGGCTAGGAATGAAATGTTTGGTGATAATAGCAAATTCATATTTAACTTTTTAAAATTGATTTTTTAGAAAGAGGAAGCAGGATGGGGGGGGGATGGAACAAGGGTCGAGATTTATTGTTCCACCCATTTATGCGCCCATTGGTTGATTCGTGCATGTGCTCTGACCAGGGATCAAACCCAGCCCAGAACCTCAGCACATTGGGAGGGTGCTCCAACCAATTGAACCAGCCTGCCAGAGCTATATTTAACTTTTTAAAGATACTATCAAACTTTTTTTTCCCAGCGTGACTGTGCCATTTTACATTCACACTTGGAATGTTTGCAGGTTTATCATTAAAATTTTATTTCTGGCCTTAGCCTGAGCGCCAGCCTGTGGACTGAAGGATCCCAGGTTCGATTCTGGTCAGTCAAAGGCACATGTCCAGGTTGCAGGCTCCATCTCCAGTGGGGGAATGCAGAAGCAAGCCAATCAATGATTCTCTCTCATCTCCCTTCCTCTCTGAAATCAATAAAAAATATATTTTTTAAAAAATCTGATTTCTGCTTTCATATTAAAATGAAAACCAAGAGAACCTCTATTGTCATGCTGTTTTATACACCCTACCCCATTTTTCTTTATGGAAGGATTACCACCCCAAACCAAGGAATATCTATTATTGCAAATTCTTCACCTCAATTCTAGACAGCATGGTTATTTGACAGCCACTGTGGTGTCAGAGGGCTTTGTATCTTATGACAGGATAACACACCTTAAGACCAATGGTGTGGCAGGCAGCCTTTACAGTGTGACCCCATATGAACCTGTTCTGGTGTGCAGACCCTGTGAAACACTCTCTACTTGAATATGAACTGGACCTAGAGGCTTCCCTCTAACAAAAAGAAAAAACTAGGGGTTTTCACTTCCAAGGTTAGGTTACAAAAAGACTGTGGCTTCTATCTTACACTGCTCACCCTTGCCCACTCCCTTTGAAGAAAGACAGCCGCCATGTTATGAGCTGCCCTATGGAGAGGCCCACATGGCAAAGAACTGAGTCTCCAGCCACAGCAGTGAGGACTGGATGGCTTCCACAGCCCTGTGAGCAAGATTGGAAGCAGATCATCCCCTAATCAGCCCTTGATTCTGACCTCAGCCCTGGTCAATGCACCTTCATTAGGCTTTGTTAGAGACCCTGAACTAGAGATGCTCTGCTAAGCCACACCAGATTCCTAACTCTTGCTGTTTAAGTTAATAAATTTTGGGATAACTTGTATGCAACAAGAGATAATATAGACGACCCCAAAAAGAGTGACTTCATTCAGAATTCTTTAAAGACAAATGTTGAAGTCGGAAACTAATATCATATCCAATAAAAGTTAAATTTTGAGTGCCCTCTCCACCCCAAATGATTTGGGGGCAGCCATTTAAACAAAACTAAGTATCATTGGAGATTTGTCATCGAAGACTTTGAGGAACACTGACTGTCCTGAAAGAGTTCTGATATTAAGAAATATTGTTAAAAAATTAACTTAAAAAAAGCAGTGACCATTTCAACCACTATTTCAGAAATGAAAAATAGTATCAAGTGAGAAGTCACATAAAGACTTTCAAACCTGGGAATCAAGTCCTGTGGATTATGTACTTGGTTTCTGATACTCAATAACCCTTGAGCGAACCACATGGCCCTCTCATTTTCATCACTTCAATGATTAATCAAGTCTGAGGATTTGGGATAAAAAAAAAAATTATATAGCCATACAAAGAATGATTTGCTATCACTCAGTTACAGAAGCATACATCTGATGATCCAGTATTTCCAGCAATTCTCTGCAATCATTTCTCTTCAGTGCTCTTCATTTGGTCATGTTTAATGTATGAAGCCTACATTACTCACTCAATACTCTTGATTTTGCTTTCAAAAGCATGAAAATTAATTCAAATAAAAACTAACATGCACTGCCCCCCCCCCCCGCCCCATCTACAAAATCCATCTTCTTAAGGTTTTTGCAAAGACCAATCCTCATTTAAGAAAAGAGAGAGAGAGCAGATGTAATTTCAAAAATAGGACCATGGCTAATTAAACCAGTGTTGTTTTTTTTTCTAACCATGGTTACTCGGGATTCATAAAGGCTAATCTATTTGTAGACACTCCAGGAATCCCAAAAGACTAAAAGCAAGAAAACTTTTTTAAAAGTGTTGTGTGTTGGAGGGGGGGTTGCTTCTAAGAGGCGTTATTTGTACACCTTGTCTTCAAAATAAGAAGTTTCCCATAGGTTTGGAAACAACCTGAGGATGTGTGGTAAAATAGGAGGGAACACAGCCACATTACTTGAAAAAGCTTTTACATCAGCCTTTCCTCCACACAAGCACACTTCTGGTGGTTACGTTGCTCATTTTGTGTTACCTTGAGGGACAGAATAGTGATGCGGTGACATTATTCACAAGGGAAAAGCATCCTAGGACAATGGGGGGTGGGGAAAGGGCAGAGGGTGGGGTGGGAACCTGGTGGAGGGAAGCAATGGAGGGGGGAAAAAAAAGGAACATTTGTAATAATATGAACAATAAAGATTTATTTAAAAAAAAAAAAGGGGGGGGGGGAAGCATCCCGGCCAGCTGAAACAGACACAGAAGAAAGAATTCTTTATTTTTCATTGGAAATGCTTGTGCTGCACAGAGCCAGAAATGTAAAGAAGTTCAGTCCTTTTGTTCTTCCTCATTCTCTCTTTTAGTTTTCATTGGCCCCCTTTTTGGGGTGACTGTGGTGGGCAGCCTGTTGCTTCAGGGGCCACAGATCCATGGGAAGCCGGAGACGTGCGGTATGCACCGTTTGGAGACCTCGGGAAGGGATGGGGAACGGATGTGTGCAGCACCCGTGACAGCTGAACCGGCCATTAGCACAGGATCTTGTTAACTTTGCCACAGGATACCGGGAGCCCCACAATGGAAGCCTGGGGGGATCAGACTATAATTAATACTGACATTGCTGACCTATGATCTTAGAATAGGGACTTGGATTCTTGTTCCGGAGTGGAATCAGATACGGGCTTAGTAATGCTCACTGTCTTGCTCACGCCCCCACATTATCAAAACTATTTATTTTCCATAAGGTAAGCCTTAGGGCTCCGGAGAGATAATGAGGATAATAATTGCAGGCCTTTATATATAGCATTTATTATGTGCCAGCTCTGTTCCGAGAGCCTTTTACATAATAACTCACTCACATAATCTTCACAGTAACCCACTGATGCTCAATGGGAGGGGAGAATTTTGCCTCCCCCGTCTCCAGGGGGCCATTTGGCAGTGTTTGGGGACATTTATGGTTGTCACAACTGAAAGGGAGAGGCTACTGGCATCTTGTAGGTAGAGGTTAGGGATGCTTCAATGCACGGGGCTGCCCACTCTCTCAAACAGAGAGCCATCCAGCCCTAAATACCAGTAGTGCTGAGGGTGACTGAGAAACAACGCAGTAGATGGGATTAGTCTTCTTATCTGACAGCTGAGGGAGGCTGAGGCACACAGAGAGGTTAGTCACTTTGCCCAAGGTCATACGCAGTATGAGCATGTTGGAGCTGAGATTCGAACCCAGCCAGTCTGTCTCCAAATTCTGGGCTGTAAGCCTCTTTGCTACACGAAATAGTAAATGCACAATGTTGCTCTCTGGGAAAAAGAAACTTCTCTCCTTGGGTTCATCAAATGCAAACTTCTAGGAAGCTGGCACCACCGATGGCTGCCTGCTCATCGATTGGAGAGGGAGCTTACTATTATAAAAGTCACCATCTGCAGGGGACACGCTAGCAGTGCCTATCAAAACTGAAATAGCACCTTCCCAACAGGGTGAAAACTGAATGTACAAGGATAATCACCACCGTGTTGTTGGAACAGAGAATAGCAACTCTAGCAGGGGATGGTGACGTGCCTTGTAGGCTGTCCCAAATGCAATGGAACACACAGTGTTCCCAGCTGTTCAGTGAGAAAGAGGTAAGGTCTTTGCACGGATCTGGAAGGATCTTTAGGAACCTGTGTTTAAAAAAAAGAAAATTCAAAAGGTAACTATGTGAGGTGATGGATGTGTTCACTTACTGGATTGCGGTCATTTCACAATGTCCACAAATATCAAATCACGTTGTACGCTTCAAATACATACAATTTTATTTGTCAATTATACCTCAAGAAAACTGGGCAGGGGAAAGACCTGTGGTTAAGCCAAAAAACAGAATATTCTAAAATAAAATAATAAGCCTGGCCAGCATGCCTCGGTTGAACATTGAACCAGGAGGTCACTGGTCAATTCTCAAGTTGCGGACTCAATCCCCAGTGGGAGGCATATAGGAGGCAGCCAATCAATTACTCTCTCTCATCATTGATGTTTCTATCTCTCTCTCCCTCTCCTTTCCTCTCTGGAAACAATAAAAATATATTTTAAAACATTATAGTAGAATAATAAAATGTACATAAATGTGTAGAATATTTTTATGTTGTACACCAATTTGTGTTAAATGAAAGGGAGTGGCCTGGTACACAAAATTTGTGCATGGGGATGGCGGGTTCCCTCAGGCTGACCTCTTGGGGAATGTCTAACTGCCAGTTGGGGCCCGATCCCAAAACTGACTGTAGGACATCCCTCTCGAAATCTGGGACCACTGGCCCCTAACTGCTCACCTGCCTGCCTGATAGCCCCTAACCCCTCTACCTGCCTGTCTGATCGCCCCTAACCTCTCTGCCTACCTGCCTGATCACCCCTAACTGCCTCTGCCTGCCTACCTGTTTGCCCCTAACTGCCTTCCCCTGCCAGGCTGATCTCGCCCCCAACTGCCCTCCCCTGCTGGCCTGATTGCCCCTAACTACCTTTGCCTTGGCCCCCACCACCATGGCTTTGTCTGGAAGGAAGTCAGATGTCTGGAACATGGCCGGTCGACCCGGTCTAATTAGCATATTACCCTTTTATTAGTATAGATATACTATCTCATAAAGAGGGAATATGCTAATTGACTCTCACACTGCCGCAAATATGGCGGCACCCACAGCCAATATGGAGGGAATATGCTAATTGACTGTCATGCCCTCCAAGATAGCAGTGCCCACAGCCACAAGATGGACTACCTCCGGAGACCCCCAACCCCCTCAGTCCCCCAGCCACCAAGGGCCACCCAAGGCTGAGGTAACCAGGGCCGGCCGAAGCTTGAGCTGCCGGTGGTGGCGGCAGCAGAGGTGTGATGGGGGTGTGGCATTCCCCTGATCGCTGGATCGCCTCCTGCCCCTGAGGGCTCCTGGGCTGAGAGAGGGGGCAGCCTGGGCTGAGGGATGCCCCCCTCCAGTGCATGAATTTTCATGCATCAGGCCTCTAGCATATAAATATGTGTGTATATGTATCTATTTTTCACTCTATATGCATAAAAAAACTGATACTAGGAAGGAGGGAAACTTATCATATACCTTTGGACTGTTGTGAAATTTACTTTAAAAAAAAAATAAATATATATATATATATATATTATTGATTTTTTACAGAGAGGAAGGGAGATAGTTAGAAACATTGAAGAGAGAGAAACATCAATCAGCTGCCTCCTGTACGCCCCCCACTGGGGATGTGTCCGCAACCGAGGTACATGTCCCTGACCAGAATCGAACCCAGGACCCTTCAGTCTGAAGGCCGACGCTCTATCCAATGAGCAAAACCGGTTTTGGCAGAAAATTTACTTTTGAAAATTTATTTTACCATGTACACATGTTACCTTTTCCAAAAACATAACAAAATAAAATGGTAGGCCATCAGAAGGAATAAGTAATATTTGTATAGCACGTCATGGTTTACAAAGCACTTTTATTTGCATTGTTTCCTTTGGCGCTCACCCCAGAGATGGCAACACCAGAGCAGAGAAGTGGCATGCACTCTGCCCAAGGTCACTCCCTGCCAATCCCCCCGCATGCTGCCCTTCCTCGTTTCCCACAGTCAGATCCGTTACCGTCTGCACCACTTCAATTTTTATTCAACCGCAAGCTGCCATTCTCAAGCTCTGGGCAGGAACATCCTAGGTCACATAAATGGGACAGAAAGGCCTGTTTCAGGAACCTTTCACCCTGCATTCCTTTCTGCCACAGGTGTATTGCTTTTCTCCTGAAATACCCTATCGGCCAAATACAGGATCGGCAGAAACTGCCTCTTCTCTCCCCGATCTATGCAGAATCCCCGTGTGCGGAATGGGGACTTAACAAACCTGAGTTGCTTCTGTTGGATCGAGACTAATTCTTTCACTTTAACCATGTTGGATTCTTTGAGCCTGAAATGGCATATGCTTCCTATTCATACCTGCTAATTGCTACCAGCCATGGGCCCCCATGATGGGGCCAGCATCCAGGTAGTGAGGGAGAAAGACAGTTGGACAACTAGCCTTCCTTACCCACGTTTCAATCGCATGTGGTTTGGGCAGGGTTTGCATTCACCCCTGGATAAAGTTTAGCTCTCTTCCAGTGAAGAGTTTGTCATGTGGCCCTGTAGGCAGTTGGGGAAGTGTCCGTTTAGTAGTTCATCAGGAGACACCGGAGCCAAGAAACCGTGAGGGTCCTTCTGGGGAACTACTTTTAGTCACTAGCCTCCGGCAGGCTTAAAGGAGGCTGGAGCCAAGGCCCTATAGTGATTGGTTTCGCTCTCTTTTGATCGGGGTTTTCTTCCATGGCACAAGTGGTTTATTTCTGTCCTCAGAGGATCAATACAGGGCAAGTCTTCACATAGCAGGAAGCAAATGCTAAGCTTCTGGTTTCCTGAAAATGACTCAGAAATCCTGACACTTGAACTTTTTTTTTTTTTTTTTTTTGTTATATAAGCCTTTTTAAGAACATCCTGAATATTTGTGTACTGGTTAGCATTCACTGTGTAACAAACCACCCCCCAACATAGTGGCTTAAAACAACGAACATTATTTTATCTTAAAATTCTGTGGTTGGCCAAAACTGGTTTGGCTCAGTGGATAGAGCGTCAGCCTGCGGACTGAGGGGTCCCGGGTTTGATTCCAGTCAAGGGCATATTCCTCTCTCTTCCTCTCTGTAAAAAATCAATAAAATATATATTTAAAAAAATTTTGTGGTTGGTTGAACAATTATTCCATCCTGGGCTAGCTCAATGGGGATAGAATGGTCCAGGATGGCCTACTGACATGTGTAGCAACTGGCTCCATATCAGTTGGGGACGATGATAAAGACAACATGGCCACATGCCTCTAATCAGACAGCAGACTAGCCTGGGCCTGTTCACATGGTGGTCACACGGTTTCCCAAGAGCAGCAAACGAAGACAAACCCCAAGGCACCGGCACTGTTCAAGTCTGTTCTTGTGTCCCATTTTCTAAAGTCACATTAATTCAAAGCAAGACCTATGGCTAAGACCAGGTTTTGGGGGGTGGGAAAACAAGACTCCATAGCTCTTGATGGAATAAGCTGCAAAATCACTTTGCAAAGGATAGGCCTGCAAGCTGGAAGGAATTTTTGGCCTTTTTTTTTTTTGTAATCTATCATAGTGAGATGGGATATTTGAAAATCAATTTTAAAACTTTAAAAAACACACACAAGATGTCTCCTAGTATTCAGAAGAAAGCTGAGAAGCCTACTTTTATCAATCTGATGACTTTCAAACCTCCAGTTCTTGTTATCTCATTTAGGACTGCTAGAACCATCCTGATGAAAATAGCACCAGGTATTTTTTCTGCAAAGCTGATGATTAATTTTATACGTCAACTTGACTGGACCACAGGATGCCCAGATATCTCATTAAACATTATTTTTGGATGTGCTTGTGAGAGTGTTTCTAGAAAAAAAAAAAAATTAACATCTGAGTTGTTAGACTTAGTAAAGCAGATTATCTTTTCCACTGTTTATGGGCAATATCCTATCCATTGAAGGTCTGAATAGAAAAAAATGAGGAAGGGAGAATTCTCTTTCTGCCTGACCACTTGAGCTGGGACATAGGTCTTCTCTTGCCTTCAGACTGGGAATTATGCCATCAGGATTTCTTTTTCTCAGGCCTTTGGACTTGGACTAGAACTTATACCATCAGTTCTGCTGGTTTTCAGGCATTTGGACTTAGACTGAAACTATATCACCAACTTTCCTGGGTCTCCAGCTTAGACAGTAGACTGTAGGACTTCTTAGCCTCCCTAATCAAGTAAGCCAGTGTGTGTGTGTGTGTGTGTGTGTGTGTGTGTGTGTGTTTACATATATTCTATTGGTTCTCCAGACCCAATAGACTGGTTCTCCAGAAAGGCAATCGCATGACCTTGGTAAGGTCATCCTCATTATCCTTTTTCGACAATGAGAACTACACTAGATGTTCTCGAGTCACATAGGACCTTTCAGAGACTGTGTTGCAGGAAAATGAAAGAAGTACAGGCCACACGCTGAATGGCCCAAATCTGCTTGAAGAGATAAGATGACCAGGCATGGGGCTGAAATTTTCAGCTTTCATCCAGATTTTTGGCATGGTCTTTGAATCTGTAATTTTCAACTTTTTCTCCACGAGTCCTGATTAAACCCTTTGATCTCATTTCATTGGGCAATATTATTACACCACTTTTCAAATACACTATTTATTCTAGGCTGACCTTAAAATCTTTTTCTTTCCACCATTCCTTGAAGGGCATTCATGGTTAGTAGAACATTCAACAATGCTAGATTAAAACGGAGGAAAGGCATAAAATAGGTGCTGGAAAATATTCAAATAGCCCAGCCGGTGTGGCTTAGGGATTGAGCATTGACTTATGAACGAGGAGATCATGGATCATGGTTCAATGCCCAGTCAGGGCACATACCCAGGTTGCCCGCCTGCTCCCTAGGTGGGGAATGTGCTGAAGGCAGCCGATCAATGATTCTCTCTCTTCATTGATGTTTCTCTCTCTCTCTCTCTTTCTCTCTGAAATCAATTTTTAAAAATATATATTTTATTGATTTTTTACATAGAGGAAGGGAGAGGGATAGAGAGCTAGAAACATCGACCAGCTGCTTCCTGCACGCCCCCCACCGGGGATGTGCCCTCATCCAGTGTGCATGCTCCCAACCAGAATCGAACATGGGACCTTCCAGTACGCAGACCGACACTCTATCCACTGAGCCAAACAGGTTTCGGCTTAAAAATATATATATTTCTACGTGTTCAAATAAATGAAGGACAGGTAAGGAAGAGAGGAAGGCAAATGAGTGAGGAGAATCCCTAAGATATCCAACTTGGACTATTCTTTTTATAGCTTTGCTGACATAAAATTCACATTCTATATAATTCACCCATTTAAAGTGTGTCCATTCCAGTGTTTTTTAGTATCTTTACAGAGTTGTACAACCATCACTACAGTGGGGTGGGGAGGCCCTTCCCCAAATCTTGGGAGGTGAATCATACCTGGCCTCATGGAACGAGGGAAAGTGCCTCAAGAGGGCTTCTGTACCAGGCCTTTGGTAAGGTTGCTAAGCCGCTCATTTAACCCATCCAGAACTTGATCTACCTCCATTCTTGCCTTGTGAGATAATAAACCCCCTCATTGTGGGAACCATTTTGAGTCAGGATTCTGTTACTTGCAGCTGAAGGCATCTCACACACCCATTTCTCCAACTCACACAGAATTTGCTCAAAGCAATACTCTCTGAAATTGCCTTAGCATTCCACACAGAGGCAGGCCAGAAGCTCTATCTTCTAGGTTCATCCCAAATGCCACCATGTCCCTAAACCATTCCAGGCATGCACAGTCATAATCACCTTGGCCAACTCTTCTTAATTCCTCAGGCATTTTCCTTGTTGCCTTTTCCAATACATTCCCAGTGGTTATGACCGTAAATTCCCCCAGACATTCCAGGGAATGTGCTAGGTGCCAGCATCACACAGGTGAGGATGCCCCTTACCTGCCTTCAGTCATGCAAAGACTGCTTGATTTCATTTGCTGGGCCTGTGTTGGTTCCTTCATGTCTTCCAGCTGTGCTGCGTTGAGGGGATTCTCTGGAAGCAAGCCTTGCGCAGATGAAGGAAATGCATGTTGTCTAGCTGGGGGAGAATGACAGATATAAGCACAGAGGCCAGCAGGGAGCAGGACAGGAGCCACTAACACAACAGTCTTGTGAGGGGCAGATATTATTACCATCAGAGATGTCAAATAACTTGTCCTAGATCACTCAGGGAGCAGTAGCAGAGCTGGGGTCTGAACCCAGGCAGGCTAAATCCGGGCCCAGACACAAACCTCTGCACCACACTGCCCATCCAAGCTGGGTGGTATACCTGCCAGATCTTTGCTCGCCAGGAGAGGCCTGGAGCAGAGCCTTCCCTCACAGCCCTCAGGAGGAACCGACGCTGTAGACACCTTGACCTCAGACTTTTGGCTTCTAGACTGTGCGACAGTGATCCTCTGCTGTTTACATCATTCAGTGTGAGGCCCTCTGTTATGGCTGACCTGACAAAGCAACACGCCATGGAAGTCTCAAGGAAGCCGGGGAGAAATAGAGGAGAGTAGAATGAGATGAGATTAGAAAGGCAGGTCAGGGCCAGAGCACACAGGACCTTGTAGGCTTAGGTAAGACTTTGATTTTATTCTGAGATCCAGGAAAACTGTTAATAGGTTTTATTGCTGTCTTAAGCAGAGTTTAAAGTTAAGTTGATGATGGGAATAGGAATTGGCTAGGTGGAAAAGAATAGCTGTCAGAGGGAACAGAAGCAAAGATTAGTGTGCTAATTTAAAAAACATTTTTTTTTATTGATTTTCCACAGAGAGGAAGGGAGAGGGATAGAGAGCTAGAAACGTCAATGAGAGAGAAACATCGACCAGCTGCCTCCTGCACACCGGCCGCCAGGGATGTGCTCGGAACCAATGCACATGCCCCCGACCGGAATCAAACTCGGGACCCTTCAGTCCGCAGACCGACGCTCTACCGCTGAGCCAAACCGGTTTCATCTAGTGTGCTAATTTTTAAGATATTCAAGTGCCACAAACTGGAGGGCTTAGAACAACAGAAGTTGCTTCTCTCATAGTCCTGGTGGCCAGAAGTCCGAATTAAGCTTTTTTTTTTTTTTTTTTAGTTTTTATTATTAGTAGTACTATTTGCATATAACCAACCATAGAGATATTCCCTGACTAGCCTACCTAAAAATAGCCACACCTTTCTATCCCTTTATACCATGTCATTTTTATTCCTGGCATTTATCACTATTGGAAATTTGTTTGTTTTGGGGATGGCAATGACTGGGGCTGTTATATTTGCTGCTTCATCCTCCAAATCTAGAGTATCTGGCATTTAGTAGGCTTTAAAGTAATTACTGAAAGGACAAATACACCATCCTACATAATAAAAGGCTAATATGCAAATTGAGTGAACAATGGGAGGACCAGTTGCTATGAGGTGCACCGACCACCAGGGGGCAGATGCTCAATGCAAGATTTGCCCTCCGGTGGTCAGTGTGCTCCCACAAGGGGAGCGCCATTCATTCAGAAGCTCTGAACTGGGCTCATGGATGCTGAGCACAGTGTCAGTGGCAGGTGTCTCTATCGCCTCTGTGGCAGTCGGACATCCCCGGAGGGCTTCCAGACTTCAAGAGGACACAGGCCGGGCTGAGGGACCCTCCTGGGTGCATGAATTTTGTGCACCCAGCCTCTAGTTTAAACACAATATGCATAAAAAAAATGCTGGAAGAAACACTATTAAAGCACTATAATGATTTTCTCTCTTAGGATAAGGGTGCTTTTAATTCTCCTCTGTTTCTCTGCTTTAAAAATAAAACATCCTACTTTTAGAGGGAGATGGAAATGATCAACATCTTGATTTGGGTGGTGATCACTCAGCTGAATACAATTGTCAAAACTCAATCAACGGAACACTTAAGAGCTGCATTCTATTACACGTTAACTAGAGGCCCGGGGCAGGTGTATGAAATTCCTGCACTGGGGAGGGGTGTTCCTCAGCCCGGCCTGCACCCTCTCACAGTCGGGGGGCCCTAACTCCCTGTGTGGGGGGCCTAAGCCATCAGTCAGATATCCTTAGCACTGCTGTAGAGGTGGGAGAGGCTCTGGTCACCGCTGCTGCACTCACCAGCCATGAGCCGGCTTCTGGTGCACTGACCACCCGGGGGCAGCTCCTGCAATGAGCGTCTGCCCCTGGTGGTAAGTGCACATCATAGCAACCAGTCATTCTGCCGTTTGGCCAATTTGCATATTAACCTTTATCTATAAGATTATATGTCAAGAATTTAAAAATATACAAGTAATATACTTGTGTATTTTAAAATATAATGCTTTTGT
The DNA here is from genome assembly GCF_964339955.1 of Pipistrellus hanaki. Classification (NCBI taxonomy): domain Eukaryota; kingdom Metazoa; phylum Chordata; class Mammalia; order Chiroptera; family Vespertilionidae; genus Pipistrellus; species Pipistrellus hanaki. The sequence continues at coordinate 6,667,040 of NC_140521.1, read as the reverse complement.
GACTATTTTATATATAATATAAATTTAGAATATATAATTTAGAATATATAATTATAAGTAGGATAAATAGAAATAAGAGTTACATAACACAAAATAGACATTGGATCTAGAGTATAAATTAAATTTCATTTGCTATATTTTAGAAAAAGCCCTTGGTAGACATCTGCACACCACAAACGTATCACTTACACCTGTAAATTAACACTGCTTTATAATATCCCTCAGTAGTTTATAAGAATTTTGTTCTAGGCTTTCTCTCTCCCCTATTTTTCTGTAATAAATTGAAGCCACCCATTAAACCGATTGTGCCAGAATCTAAAGTTTCCAGTTAGCCAGTTTATGCCTGTTTGATAGTGCCTTGGCGGGCCGTAACTGAGTCTACACTCTTAAAAAGTCTGGACTTTTGTTCTAGAAGCAATTTTTTCCAGCTAGGGAAGCACCTCGGTTTCCATGAAGCTCTGTATAAAAGAACTGAGGTGTCAGCTTAAATGGTTGGTGTACGCTGGGCCCCAAGCCTCCCAGAGTGAAGGGGCCACAATAGGCTTTGCAATGATTTCCCAAAAGCCAGCCTTTGGACACAGTGGGGAAAGCCACAGGCATTGTTTATAACCTCCTTTATCAGCTCTGGCTCAGGTCCCAGTGAAGAGGGACAGAAGAAGTTAGAGAGTCCCGTGAAGAGGGTATGGATACAGGACGGGTTTACTTACTCAGGCCAAAGTGGTCTAAACTCAGTATTCGGCTTAGTTAAGCGGATGGACTGAGTTAAAGCAACCACAGAACAGACACTGGGAACGGTGTCCTTTCTGCTCCCCAGATCCAGAGTTTAGGGGAGCGAGAGGGGCGGAGCCCAGGTTTGGGGGCAGGAAGATGCTGAGGTCGCACACCACCCACTCACATATTAGCTGTGTGACCTCAAGTCAATGCCGGTCGAGTCCTGAACTGTCTCCCACTGAGCCCTGGCTTCCCGGTTTGTAAAATGGGGCAAACTCTACCTACCTCACAGGCAGATGTTGCAGACTGAATGAACACAGGACATGGCAAGTGCTCAGCACTGTGACTGTAGTTGGGTAAATGGTTCGAAATCCAAGAAGTAGAGCTGGCCTTGGAGTCCACCGTCCAGGACTTGCTTCTGCCTCTGGTTTCTCAGGGAGTGCCAGGTGCCTGGATCAGCTCTGGGTCCTACCAAATAAAACAGAGACTTTGGGTCTGGCCCTCTCCCCCCAGATTGCCCACCTGGGGTAACCGGCACTGGAAATGAGGTCTCTCAGAGGAATGTTCTTCTAGGTTTTCCTAGTGGGGCTCCCACAAGAGAAGAGTAATCCAATTAGGGTGTTTTTTTTTAGCCTCCATTCCACAAGAATGTTATCTCAGAAGGTGAAAATAACACTGGTTTTAAGAGTTCACCAAAAAGGCAGCTCTCGCCAAAACCGGTTTGGCTCAGTGGATAGAGCGTTGGCCTGCGGACTTAAAGGTCCCAGGTTCGATTCCAGGTCTGGGGCATGTGCATTGGTTGTGGGCACATCCCCAGTAGGGGGTGTACAGGAGGCAGCTGGTCGATGATTCTCTTTCATCGATGTTTCTAACTCTCTATCCCTCTCTCTCCCTTTCTGTGAAAAATCAATAAAATATATTAAAAAAAGAAAAGAAAAAAAAGAGGAAAGAAAAAATAAAGGCAGCTCTCTCCTGAGGGCTGAGAAGATGAGGGGTTGGGGGCGGGGCTTGGTGTGGGTTATCTTTTTCGAGATTATTCTGGTTCTGAGAAGCCGCCGGCATATTTACAACAGGGGTGAGGAGCCTAGGGCTGCAGGATGAGGAGGACCCAACACAGAGGGAGGGAGGCACAGGGGGGAGCTTTAGAGTTTCCGGGGCTCTAGAGAGCCAGGAAGCTGGCCAAAGACAAAGTGAAGTATTGGCAGCGACCGAGAGATCCTGTGCGGACTTTTAGGAAAGATTTTGGGCTGCAGCGCGAGGCCTCCTTCAGCAGGGCAGGGAGAGTTCTGGCAGCAGCCCCCGGGCCCAGGCATGTTCCCACATAATTGAAGTCGAATGTGCTGGGGGAGGGTGGCCGGGGGAGGCCTCCGGGTTCTTCCTGGCTGCAGAGTCTCAGCATTCTGCAGTTGGCCCTGTTTGGGATCCAAGCCAGTGTGTGTTGATTTTCTGCAGCATGGAAACAAATGCAACGAAGCTGCTTTCCTGAGGCGTGTGTTTGGAAAAGAGGATTTTAATTTTTCCCCCTGAGGGCAGGTGGAGTGGGGGTGGAGGGTAAGGGGGAGCTGTGACGTGGTTCTTCCGTCGCTGTCCCTTTTGCAAACCCGTTCCGGCCCAGTTTCCGAGTAAGCACAAACGAACGGGTGTGTGAGTGGGCATAGCTGCAATGAAGGCTGTGTCTCTCACAAAAGCTGGTTCCTGGAAAAGGCTGCCGGCGGACCCTCTGGCTAAGTGCGATAAATCACAGGCCGCCTTCCGCTGGGCTGTGGCCAAGAGAGCAACGCTCCTCGTCCTCCTAAAATTTTCCGCTTACTCTCCTCTTCCAGGTCTTTCTCAGGGATCCGTTCTTTCTGCCCAGAAATTAGTTTTCGCTTCTTCTTCTCAGCACCCCAAGTCTTTTGGTGCTAAGTGTAAATATATTAACGATGTAAAGTGATACAGGGTTTTCTCCAGTGGCGGAAACTTCTCTTAATGGCATTCACAGTCTCCCAATCCCCTAGGGAAGAGCTGAACTCTTGGCTCATTGGGCCACAACTCAGAGGGTGAGAATTTACAATCAGGAATTGATACAGCTGGAGAGAGGGATCTCAGTGGGCTCTTCCTTTTTATTTTTTAAAATATATTTTATTGATTTTTTTACAGAGAGGAAGGGAGAGGGATAGTTAAAAACGATGAAAAACATCGATTAGCTGCCTCCTGCACGCCCCCCGCCCCCCGCCCCCCAGTGGGGATGTGCCCGCAACCAAGGTACATGCCCTTGATCGGAATTGAGCCTGGGTCCCTTCCAGTCCAAAGGACGATGCTCTATCCACTGAGCCAAACCGGTTTCGGTAAGGTCTCTTCCTTTTTAAATGAGGAACAAAAGTACAAGATTTGTTCTAGGACCTGCTGTTACTTGCGGCCAAAAATGGCAAAAAAAAAACAACAAAAAAAAAACATGGAGGCTGCCCAGCTGGTGTGGCTCAACGATTGAGCATTGACCTATGAATCAGGTCAGGGTTCGAGTCCCGGTCAGGGCTCGGTCCCCAGTAGGGGGTGTGCAGAAGGCAACTGACCAATGATCCTCATCATTAATGTGTATCTCTCTTCCCCTCTCTCTGAATTCAATATAAATATATTTAAAAAACAAGACAAAACATGTGGAGGCCAAGTCAGAACTGCTTTTCCTATTCACCATTTATGTGCAGCGCTATAGGGTTATCTTGTGGAAAGAATGCACCACCAGGCGTGTGCTAGGGTAGATTTATCCTGGGGATCATAAACCTTCATGCTCCAAGACCTCGCAGGTGATTTCACACTCTGACTGGCTTCACTCACCGGACAAACTCTCTGCATTTATTTTGAGGGGCCGAGTCTGAAAGGAGTCGCAGGCCAGGGGATTTAGAACTTGGTCTGCAGAAGAGCAAAGCGGCTTTAGCTCACTTAGGGCGCTTGGTAATTGGCCTTGGAGTCAGGCGTGTTATCTGCACCAGCGCAGCCCGTGCCAAGTACCAAACCACATTTTCCAGATGATTCCAGTGAGAAGTCTCTGACCCGAAGCAATTCGACATTAGGCCCCAAGGACCACAGTCATGTTGTGTAAAACAGCGGACTGTTCATCTCTCCCTGGCCTTTACCGCAATAAGAATGCAAAACCCAGATTAAGAGCCAATACAGGGCCCCTTTCACGCTCTCCTAAGCTTCCAGAATTCCAGTGAGAGGCTGCTCCAAACGTGTTCTAGAGAAAATGAATCTGAAATAGTTTTGGCTCCTGGAATGACAGCTTCCAAAATTAATGTTTGATGGAGCCCATTATTTTTATTATTTTTTTAAAATATATTTTTATTGATTTTTTTTACGGAGAGGAAGAGAGGGGGATAGAGTTAAAAACATGGATGAGAGAGAATCATCGATCAGCTACCTCTTGCACAACCCCCACTGGGGATGCACCTACAACCAAGGTACATGCCTTTGACCGGAATCGAACCCAGGACCTTTCAGTCTGCAGGCCGAAGCTCTATCCACTGAGCCAAACTGGTTTCGGTGATGGAGCCCATTATTGATAAAAGTGTCTGAGCATTCCGGGGTGGGCATGAGAGTTTCAGGGATGCAAGGTAAACAGGGTTAGCATTAATTCTAAAAAAATGAAGAGCATGTAAATAGATTACGAGATTAGCCAGAATAAACAGGCCACAACCCCTCCCATAAATAAAAAACTTAAAGGAAGCCTTATACAACTTCCCCTAAAGTCCCCCAAAACACAAATCCAAAGACTGTCTTTTCATTTGCTCCAAGCTGACTGCAGTATAGCATTTGGGGGAAAAGAGGACACAGTTGGCTTTGGCTCTGGGATAAAACTCGGGGTTCCTGAAGGGAAAGGCTTTTCTCCCTTTTACCGCTTTGCTCTTTCCTGTCATTTAAACGTTTAACTTTCAAAGCTCCATCTGTTGGTGAGGCCACTAGGTAGATATTCTGGGATTCCCGTTTCAGAAATTTTCGCAGGCAAGAATGAAGTCTGGCCAGTGCGGAGGCCTGCCAGGGAACACTTACTTGGTGGCTTCCTGAACTTGCCAAAGGCGGTGTCTGTGAGTGGTTTAATTGTCCCTCAGCGCCATGAGGGAGCAGGAGGCAGGGCTGGAGACGCCTGAGAAACGCCCTTCTGCTGCCAAGAAAGAAGTGCCGGAGCAGAATCACCTGACAGTTAATTCCGTTTTATCCTGGAGAAAACAAAGTAACTTCCCTCAGATGTTGTGAGTGGCTTTCCCTTTTTTAGATAAGCCGTGGACTTCATCACAGGCAGTGTGGCATCGGTGGTAAGCAGCCAAATCTTACAGGTAGTATTTGTAGCTTGTGGATCCCAACTGCACTAGGAGAGGCATTTCCAAGTGATGACAGACGGTCGTTCATTTGTGATCTGCCAAGTTCTCCACACGCTGCTGGCTGCCTGTTTAGGAGTTTCTCAGCCCTTTTGATGAGGACACTTCCACTGTGCAAGCAAGGAGGGGGTTGCTGCCTCAGTGCTTTATCTTACCAGTGTGTCCCAGGAAGACCTATTTTGTGAACGTTTCCAAAAATAAAACTATCTCAGCATGATGTCGGGCCTAGGAAAAAGTCTTAGGTGTATAAATTCATTGCTTCTGGTTTGCAAGGGTTGTGCCTTGGGGCTTCTCCTACTCCGAGCCTCCAAATTAAAGTAATTTTTCTGTTCCTGTATCTGTGCAGGTACTTATTGTTAGTTAGGAAAGTTGGAGCAAAGGGGCAGAAAAATGAAAATAATCTAGCTGCTCACTATATTGTTGCAAGATTAAAATCCAGGCCACGGACACTTTTTTTTTTTTTTTTTTTGACACTTTCTTACATTATTTAGATATAAATTCCCAAGCAAATGTCAATAGGAGACACACAAATTTCACATGAAACAGAATCATTTCCAAGTTTGGTTACTTTAATGCAATGTCATTGTTCAAGGTAGGATGGATATGGTAAGTGGTTCATTCCACCCCGAAGAAAACACTGACAGCGTCTATCGGATGTAATTTTGTCAAATTCAAACAGGTTTTTAGAAAACATTTTCTTTCCATATCTTAGTAAGATTTGTATTTTCAGCAACGTTTTTTAGAAACCTTCCAGGAGTTTGGAAACATTTGCCTATTCGCTCATTTCTCCCACCCGTGCAGAAAACCGCATTTCCCAGCTGGTGGCAGAGCTGCTTGACAGAGGTGATCACAGAGAAACGAGGAGTGTGCAAGCTTTGGAAAGCACTTGTAATTCTCTTCATTAGTATGCTACCATCCACCCCAGCTTCTGCAAGGTCAGACATGCAAGACAAGTACTTGACCAAAAAAGCGGGATTCTAACTAGTGTAAAAATAGATTTTAAATAAAATAGAATCTCTATAGGAAAGAGAATTAGGTTATGTTTTACATTCCCACAGTTGCTCTAAGATATCTGAGACATCTGCTAAGTCCGAAGAGGACTCACAGTCGGTCTGCCCAACGTAAAATTGAGAATGTCTGAGTACATTCATTTTGCAAAGTTACGGGTAAGGTTCTTTGGGAAATGCTGCAGCACATCCCACAACAATGGATGGTGATCAGCGAAACAGCTGGTGTGCTAACAAATAACCTGTAAGACATTTAGGTCAAAGGGGATGAGGCCTAACCATAGGCTGGCTAAAAAATTCTGAAATGTGATCATTTGAACTTTGGCCAATTATAAGGCAGAAAACAAACTCATCGTGTAACAATATGTCTTGTTAACCTATCCAACTTACCACTTTTGGAAGCTAAATTCCAACAGCTCTTATTTTAATTTTGCTCATTACTGCTTATTACGAATTATTTGGTGTTTATGTTTTTAGAGAAAGTACACAGCCCCTCTGTTGGCCTACAGTAAGCATTACATGACTGTTTTAAAGGGGGCTCTGTTAAAATTCTAATTTTTGGATTTAGAAACACCCTTTGGTTACAGCTTGAAAGCATAATTGAAAATCTGCCCAAGCTCCCTCTAGCCACAACCTGAACATGCAGCCCAATTTTTTGTAAACATTCAAAAAATTCACAATCAGCTAGTCAGAGGCCTCACTCTACATTTTCACATGGATGGTAAATCTACCTGCTCATTCTTGCTAGAGGCAAGGAAATTCACTCTAAGATTTGATTTTTAAGAGTCACCATTAAGTTTCCTCCTCCTTTGAGGTTCATGGGGAGGTGTAGAATCATAAAAAATAAACAAAGTTTCCCTACCTGGTTTGGCTCAGTGGATAGAGTGTTGGCCTGCGGATTGAAAAATCCTGGGTTTGATTCGGGCCAAGGGCACATGCTGGGTTGCGGGATAAATCTTCTGTTACGGAGTGTGCAGAAGGCAACCAACCAGTGATTCCCTCTCATTGATGGTGTTTCTATCTCTCTCTCCCTCTCCCTTCCTTTCTGGGGAGAGGGGAAAAAAAAAAAAGAAGATAGAAAAAATAAACAAAGTGGAAACACCACCATTTTTCCTACACTGGTTCTCCTCAGTCTGCCCCGGTGGTTGTTTTTCCTGGCCAGCCCTAGAGCAAGAAGATATGGCTGCTGGAGACAAGCCAGTGCCTGGTTTACAGGCCCAGCCTCTTTTCATATAACATTCAACCAGTTCTTCAATTCCCTAGAGGGAGGGAGGGATGACAATGATATGAGACTAATGCTCCGGAATCTCCATAAATCCTCAGTAGCCAAGGCAAACCTCTCCCTAAGGCAGCTTCTATGGCCTCAGAGAGGTTTGGTGCTTCAGGACGAGGAATGTTACCCACTGACCCCAGAACTGAATGTCAAAAACACCAACTCAATAAATAAAACAGAAAAATGCACAGCAGATTTGGGGCATCTATCAAGAAGAAAGGCAAAATGGTCATCAGAATGTCTGAGGTTAGTGAACTAATTAGGTTGAAAAAAAGCAGCCACCATTTAAAACATTCCCCTTTCCATCAGTTCTCCTAGTTGTCAACCCTCTACATTCAGTACACCAAACACTAGCAAATGAAAGATCCAAACAACTGCAGCTTGATCCTCACTTGTACTTATTTCGGGCCCACCCTCACATTTGGGCCCCGCACACCCTCGCTGGGCCAGGGAAGAGTCTCAGGGACACCTGTTTCTGCAAAGGTCACTTGCCCCGCTTGCTGCGGCTCTTCCTGGAGGGCAGCTTCCCACTGCCCCCGGAAGAGGCGGGGCTTGAGGCAGAGGCCATGGCGATGTTGATCTGCCCCTCTTGGATCTCCTGCCGGGTCTCAGCAGGCAGGTGGTTGATCTTCTGCTGTGCCTCCAGGTAGAACATGACGTCACGCAGCTGCTCCTGGATTTCGGTGATCTGCAGATCCTTCTTGTCACAGGTCTCCTTCAAAACCCTCTCTTCCTCCTTCAGCTTGTTCTGCAGGAGGACCTGATTGGCTCGCAAACACTTGTTCATTTCCTGCTCCTCTTTGAGCTCCGTGGTGAGTTTGGCTACTTTTGTGTTTAGCTGAGTGCACCTTTTATAAAACAAAGGAAGACAAAAGCACATTTTTCATTTGCTGACACAGTCCTTTATCTACTGTGGGCTTGAACAGAGGAGCCGTGACCTCAGAATCATTTAGGGAGAACTCTACCCTACCTGTTCAGGGAGACTGCTCTGCTACCACTGCAGCAGCTACACAAAGAGTTCTGCACTGCTTACAACACAAATGTAGCTTTAAGACAATATTTCATTTTTAAGCATAGAAATTTTTCCATAGCAGAAACTATTCTGTGTTTCATGGTTCATGGTAAAACTTCTCCTGCTTCTCTTGTTTTGCAGTAGTGGTTAAATAGGTGGTCAGAGAGGACAATGGTGATAAAGAAGTTATGAGGAAAAATTGCATTCTGACATCACTGCATTTATTACTCATAAGTAAAGAACTACAAACTTAAACACCATTTTTATGTACCAGAATGCCGAAGAGCTCACACACGTGGGAAGAGGCACTCCTACACATGGCACTGAAGTGGGAACTGGTACAAACTCTCAGAGTTAACTTTGAGCTAACTAGAAAGTCGGAACTTCACATGGTCCTTTGACACAGCTACTCTACTTTTAGGAACTTATCCTGTAAAATAGATACACTGGAACTCAAAAATGCGCTGAAAGACACACGGAGAAAGACGATTATCACAATGTTGTTTACAATAGTGGAAGACTTGAGACAACTTACATGTCCATCATTGGGAACTGCCTGAAATTATTATGGGACCGCCTTAGTTGGTTTGGCTCAGTGGATAGAGCAAGCCTGCAGACCAAAGGGTCCCGAGTTCAAATTCGATCAAGGGCATGTACCTTGCTTGATGTCAGGCTCCCAACCAGAACCTGGGCTCGTGTAAGAGGCAACCAATTGATGTTTCTCTCTTTTTTTCTACCCTCCCTAAAAATCAATGGAAATATATCCTCAGGTGAAGATTACAAAAAGTTTGCCTTAGCCAGTTTTGCTCAGTGGCTAGAACAATGGCTTGAGGACTGAAGGGTCCCAGGTTTGATTTTGGTCAAGGGCACGTGCCCAGGTTGCGGGTTCAATCCCCAGTGGGGGGTGTGCAAGAGGCAGCTGATGGATGATTCTTTCTTATCATTGATGTTTCTCTCTCTCTCTCCTCCTCTCACTTCCTCACTGAAATCAATAGAAATATATTTTAAAAAATTATTATGGGACCTACACTCAATGGAATACTACACAGCAATTACAAAGATCATGATAGAGCTAAATGTGCCAGCGTGAAAAAAACCTCCAAATCAGAGAATTTTACCAAATAGAATACGTAGTATTATTCTAATTGTGTAGAAAAAAGACTGTGTATGTGAGATATTTATATAGGTAGAGCAGATCTATAAGAGCAAATATTTACTGGTACTGTTAATAATTGTTACTTCCAAATATTGGGATCTAGAAAAAAAACCAGTTTTCACTTTTTCTTTTTAAACTATATTTGATTGATTTTTTTACAGAGAGGAAGGGAGAGGGATAGAGAGCTAGAAACATCGATGAGAGAGAAACATCGATTAGCTGCCTCCTGCACGCCCCTTACCGGGGATGTGCCTGCAACCAAGGTGCATGGCCTTGACTGAAATCGAACCCGAGACCCGTCAGTCCTCAGGCCGACGCTCTATCCACTGAGCCAAACCGGTTTGGGCATTTTTTTTTTTTTTTTTAAACTTTTGGTGAAGAGTTTCTGTTTGTGGTGATGAAAACATCTGGAAACAGATGGTGGTGACCAGTTGTACAGATTATGAAGTACTTAGTGCCACTGTACACTTAAAAATGGTAAAAAGTTTTTTGTTATTTAGATCTTTACCACACACAAAAAAAAATATTTTTAAAAATGCAACTTTTGACAATGGGTGAATGTGTGAAGGGTATACAGGCACTCTATGCTACCTTATAACCTCTGTAAATCTACGCTTACTCCAAGATAAAAGGTCTATTAAAAAACTTTTTAAGGAACAATTATCCTCCTTACATTTTTTTTATCCATTTGTCTGGAGGTAAAAATCCAGTGTTTTTTTTTTTTTTTTTTTTTTTTATTATAACATAGACCAGAAAGGAATTTCAATCAGCAATAACCATCTTCCCACAAAACAGGGGTAGAGTGATGGTCTTGCCATGCTATTCATGAGTTTTTTGCTCCGTATTCAACATCTTTTTGAATTCCAAAAAGGGCAGAACACATGCCATCTACAGTTTAGACAGGGTCTCTTTCCTATCATTTCTCAGCCACCATGGCTCAGAGAAGCTACAGGCTCTGGGCACAAGGAAATCACTTTCTACAGAAAAATGTGGAAGATATTTGCACATACAGATATCAGAACACTGCATTCCCTACCACATCCATATGGCAAGAAACACCATGATTTTAATAAATGGGAAGTCACAGTAAGTTTGCTCTACATAAAGGCAGACCTCTGAAAATCTGGTGACACACTTGAAAATGAGTATTTCCTTAGGAGTGAAGGAAGTTATCTGTTTTTGTTGCCTGTTTCAATAAAATGCCTCCTTTAAAAAACGGACCAATTATACCTACTTTCTTTCCATAGATTGCTTTTCTTTTAGAAGGTCATTTAGTCTGTGCTCCAGATTATCACATTTCTCAATTGTTTCTTTAAATTTGGTCTTCATATTGTTAATCTGAAAAAGCAAATAGATCAGTTTCATTTCAGAAAGACAAAATTATGTGGCATTGAAGCTAATTTCTCAAAAACATTTTTTCCAATTACCTGTGTATAACATGGACAAGCCAATTTTAGAAAAGGTGATATAATCATTTTAAAGAATTCCTGATATAGGAATAAAATATTTGAAATATTCTTTTTTTTTTTTTTTTTTTTTTTACTATTTTTCCATACCAGGATGAACAAAGGATCAGGAGCTGCTAGGGCCAAGTGAAACTGCTCAGAAGTAAAAGAAGAGTTCCATGCAATAGAGCAGGAGACGGTTTGTCAGAGACACTGGGATGAAGCCTCCCCTCCCATGATCAACTCACCACCGTTTCTCTCCTCCTGAGATTACATTCCCAAAACTGTTATCCAAATAATCCAAGAATCTCATCTAACCTATCAACGATGTGATAACTGATTCTGTTTGGGGTTCGTCACTCCAACTCACTATTAAATTTCTCATGTACCATAAGGCCATATTATGGTACATGAATCAGTTCTTGTTTTTGTTTTTTTAAATATATTTTATTGATTTTTTACAGAGAAGAAGGAAGAGGGATAGAGAGTTAGAAAGATTGATGAGAGAAAAACATTGATCAGCTGCCTCATGCGCACCCCCACTCGGGATGTGACCGCAACCAAGGTACATGCTCCTGACTGGAATCAAACCCAGGACCCCCGAGTCTGCAGGCTGACACTCTATCCACTGAGCCAAACCAGCTTCAGCGGTTCTTGTTTGAGTTAATTTATAAAGACAATATATATGGAACTAATTCATATTACATTGTCTTAAAAACTTATGAAAGTCCTAACTGGTTTGGCTCAGTGGACAGAGCGTTGGCTGAAGGGTCCCAGATTAGATTCCAGTCAAAGGCATGTACCTTGGTTGCAAGCACATCCCCAGGGGGGGAGCGTGTGGGAGGCAGCTGATGAATGTTTCTCTCTCATTGGTGTTTCTTTTCTTCTTCTTCTTCTTCTTTTTTTTTTTTTTTTAAATATATTTTATTGATTTTTCTTACAAAGAGGAAGGGAGAAGGATAGAGCTAGAAACGTCGATGAGAGAGAAACATCGACCAGCTGCCTTTTGCACACCCCTTACCGGGGATGTGCCTGCAACCAATGTACATGCCCTTGACTGGAATCGAACCTGGGACCTTTCAGTCCGCAGACTGACACTCTACCGCTGAGCCAAACCGGTTTCGGCTCTCATTGGTGTTTCTAACTCTCTCCTTCTCTCTCTCTTTCTGTAAAAAATCAGTTATTTATATATATATATATATATATATATATATATATATATATATATATATATATATAAAAACTTAAAAACTTATGAGAAAAGAAAAACTCTGCCATTTTATGTCAGATGGCAGCAATCCTAGCCGAGTCTACTGAAGTCTATCTAGGCCACATATGTCAAACACAAGGCCCGCGGGCCAAATCCAGCCCGCCAGGCCTTGCAATGTGGCCCGCACCGCGCTGTCATCACTGCACTCCGCTGTCAGTTTATGACATTGTCAGTTTATGACAATGGGTGAAAAACAGAAAGAGAAATGTGCTCCCATTGATAGAAACATGTTAGGCTGGATTTTAGATTTTGGCCCCTTCTCTGATTGAGTTCGACACCCCTAAATTCTAGGCAGACACTAGATTCACTCAGGTGTGAAGATTTCGGAAATGCCTCAACTCTACCGGTCTAACAACACGAGAAGATTAGGTGGAAGGGGAAGTAGTGAGGCTGGGTGAATCATGAGGCAACAGTCATAGGACCTGAAAGTAACTGAGAATTTAAATCCTATGGCCCAGGCACCTGCTAGGTGTTTTGTAAGTAGTATCTCTTTATAATACACCTATGATCATGTATGTCAACTTTTTACAGAAATGGAGGCTTTCAGGACGGTAAGGTAATACACCCAAGATTTACCCAGCTATAAAGTGTGGTGGGTCCAGAACTGGACCCCAAGCCTGGGTCCAAAGCCAAGTTCTAAACCTCTCTATAGCAAAGGAAAAGTGACCTCCCGGTGAGTTCTAAACTCAGCAGAGATCCAGGAAAAAGGGCCATTGCTTTTAACATTTACTTTTGAAACACTTGCCATATGGCTTGCCTAACAGGTCTCTAAAAGCATTGCCTCTCCCCCCTCCCCTCCCCTTTGTAAAAATATTTTAAAATTTATTTTAGAGCCGAAACCGGTTTGGCTCAGTGGTAGAGCATTGGTTCGATTCCGGTCAAGGGCATGTACCTTGGTTGCGGGCACATCCCTGGTAAGGGGTGTGCAAGAGGCAGCTGGTCGATGTTTCTCTCTCATTGACGTTTCTAGCTCTCTATCACTCTCTCCTACTCTCTGTAAAAAATCAATGAAATATATTTAATAAAAAAAATTTATTTTAGCCGAAGCCGGTTTGGCTCAATGGATAGAGCGTCGGCTTGGGGACTGGGGGGTCCCGGGTTTGATTCCGGTCAGGGGCATGTGCCTTGGTTGCGGGCATATCCCCGGTATGGGGTGTGCAGGAGGCAGCTGATTGATGACTCTCTCTCATCGATGTTTCTAACTCTCTCCCCCCCTTCCTCTCTGTACAAAATCAATAAAATATATTTTATTTTAAAAAAAATTTTATTTTAGAGAAGAAGTGACAGAGTGATAGAAACATCAATGATAAGAATCACTGATTAGCTTTCTGCATGCCCCTTCTGGGAATCATGGTCACAACCTGGGCATGTACCTTTGACCAGAATCAAACCTGGGACCCTTCAATCTGCAGGCCAACACTCTATCCACTGAGCCAAACTGGCTAGGGCTGTCCCCCTTTTTGAGTAATACGAAAATAACTGCTTTGGAGAAATTAACTTTATAGCTAACTACCATTAAGTTATAAAAGTATGCAATTAAAGGGAGATTTCTGACAGTTTTTCTATGTCATAAAAATAACCTTAAAATTGCTTTAATTCTAGTTTGGTATTCATTTTCTCCTCAATATTGCTTTAACATAAAAGACCACTAGGATCCTTTGACATTTTCTCCTAAACTGGTTCCTGTTAATTTAGGAGAATTGAAAAAAAAAAAAAATTTAGGAAAATTGAAAAGGACAGAAATGAAATCAAATTGTAATGTTTTGGTTACTAAAGAGACTTAAGCCGAACACATTTAAATCAAAATGTAAAATATCAAGCAACACCAAGCTTTCTAATACTGCTATAGATGATGTCACAATGGGCTAAACTAGTGCTTTTTAAAAAATTTCTGACCATTAGCTCAAAGTAAAAAACATCCAGGAACATAAAAAAGACACATACAACTGAAATAGGAGTTTCAGAAAACAGTATTAAATGTGATGCACTCTGATGTTTTACGCCTATCATATTCTATTTAATAAAAATGCCAGTTGTGGTCCACCAAACTCATTTCCCAGTCCACAGCTAGAGAAAAACTGTTTGAGAACATGAGGTTCAGAGAGAAGAGCGGTACCTTGAGGGGAATTCACCTGTCCTGACGGTACCTGTGTTCTTCATATGTGGCCACGTTAAAACTAAGAACCTTCCAGTGGGTAAGAGCTTCAGTTTTTAGAACAGACTGCTGACATGCTATAATAACTACCTAAGGCATTGGGGGACAGGAATAGTTATTATAATTGAAGTTCACAATCAATTCCAACCTTCACCTTTCCCCTCCCCCTTTCTATGAGGCCCATGAACAAGAATCTCTGTCAGTGAGATCCACGTCGGTTACTATTTAATCCTTGCGCAGCTGGAAGTGCCAGTGGACAGAAGATTGGTCAAAAGGAGGTCAGGGGCAGGAACAAAAGGCTTGCACCATCCATTACCTTATGAATAAGCAATATTCGTTATGAGAAAACAAAGCATTCTCTTCAAGCCCTTCAAGCTTTTCCTTTAGGGCCTCCGTATTACCCCTTCCTAAACGGAAACACAAGTTTCACAGTTTCTAGCTTCCCTGTCCCTGGACTTTTCATGGGCATGTGTCAGAGAATGCAGTTAATCCTAAAGAATCTTAAAAGGCAGAGAATCCTGAGCTTGGCTCTTAAGGGTCTGCATGAAGCACTCCATGGTCACGCTGGGATAGCCCGTGGAAAAATCCATTAGTGAGGCTGCTCAGGTTGCCAGTCTCCTCCCTGTAAGGCCAGAACTTGACATCAAGTGGCAGCGACTCTCCTGAGTGCTGTCAGAGGAGTGTCCTTCCCCCATGCACAATCAAGCCCAATTCAGAACTTGAGTGCCTCTGGAAAGGCATTTCCATTCCTTGGAATGGTCTTAAAAAGAATTTCATCCAGAACTTTGAACTAAACATCATTTTAAAGTTGGTATTAAGCCTTATGTTTAAAAACCCAGTTTCGCCAAAACCGGTTTGGCTCAGTGGATAGAGCGTCGGCCTGCAGACTGAAAGGTCCCAGGTTTGATTCAGGTCAAGGGCATGTACATTGGTTGCGGGTGCATCCCCAGTGGGGGATGTGCAGAGGGCAGCTGGTCGATGTATCTCTCTCATCGATGTTTCTAGCTCTCTATCCCTCTCCCTTCCTCTCTGTGAAAAATCAATAAAAAATATTTTTAAAAAATCTATAAAAACCCAGTTTCTCCTCATTTACAGGCATACCCGGAAACCAGGGCCCCTGGGCCTGGCATAAAGTGAAAGCTCAGCCCTGCCTGCTAAGCTCCAGGATAATCCTCTCAGAGGTGAGCCCCAAGCCTCGCTCTGCATTCTCCATCTGAAGGCCGAGTTACTGGTGGGGATTCACAAAATTATTAAGACTATCATTTAAAAAAAATCTCAAAGCCTGTATTTAATACTAAGGGAATCGATGAATTAAGAACACTGCCCGCAGGTTCAGAAAATCGACGAATTAAAAACACTGTCCTAATTATACATGAATCCTGCAGTGCTCACTGGTTTTCAAACTCCTTCTTTGGAACCCTATGGACTCCTTGTACATGCTGGAGACAAAGGGAAAAACAGGCAGGTGGAGGTTTGGGCCCCACATCTATGTTTCAACCCAAATCATACCACTTTTCTTTTAAATTTAGTGAGTGGCATCTTTTTAAAAATGGCATTTTTGTTAAAATCTGAAGACAATGCCTGAGACCAGCGATTTTTAACCTTTTTCATTTCATGGCACACATAAACTAGTTACAAAAATTCTGCAGCACATAAAAAAATGTATGCTTTGTGATCTGACAAATAAATAAATAAATAAATAAATAAATAAATAAAATATACACACACATTTTGATTCATTCACACCTGGCAGCTATTGTTGTATTGGCTGTTGTCATTTTTTGACAATCTAAGGGAAAAGAGGTCCATGCCTCTTTTAGGTATTCCATGTTTTAAAAATTCACACTGATGTGCAATGGAACACTGGTGGAAAATCACTGTCCTAGACCAATACGAAAATATGGTGACCAATGAAGTTCTAGCATTTCTCCCCAGTTTTGTTCCCACCAGCTTCGAGAATAATCTTGTAGCTCAGAGGCCCATGTTCAGCTCCCAAAGCAGCTGTTCCCAAGTTCACAAACCAACTGGCTAGCTCAAATTACAAATCCTCATGTATATACTTCTATTTTTTAAATAGAACTACACAAAGTACTAGAAAACTTTATTGAAATTAGCAAATAAACAAAACCCCAAACCCCCAAATTTAAAGCTTTTAAATGCAAGGTTTCTATTTTCCTCTCTCTCTCTCTTTTTTTTTTAAGGTACATGCTAAGTATTTTATTTCTTCCTTAACTTAGTTTGCTATAGAGCTCAGCATACAATAAGATTTTAATATATTCTTTTGATTTGATTTAGTAATCTTAGATGAGAATTCATGTCTGCTTCTCTCTCTTGTTGACTGCATTTGCATTTTTTTCTCTTCCTTTTCCTTTTTGACTAATTTCATTCTCATTGTGGTCTAGCTTGTCCCACAATAGTGCCTTCATAGGCTAAATCTCTAATATAATGAAAACTCAGGTGTTTACCACTTCTCTCTGGAATCCTTACCTAGAGTTAGGTTATTAAGGTGAGCCAAATGATTCCAAATTGTTTTCTTCTTTCCACTAACTCCAGCTTTAGTGCAATATAACTGACATACATAGAACAAAGGTTTCTTTTCAGAGGCAGAACAGTTCTTTACCTGTCTACCAGACTAAGAAGAAAGGTTCAATGATTCCTTTGTCTCTGTACTCTGCCTTTTCCCAAACCAACATCAGATTGCCCACGCCACGTGGCACTTCATCAGTCACTAAACTGGAAACTTACTTCTTCTGCTGTGTCCTTCTCTATCCGAACTATCTTGTTTTCCCAGTAGATTCGCTGTGATTCCAGCTGGCTTGTTAGTAAATATGAATACTGGAAACAAAAACAACAAAACGTAAGTCATGGTTATCAGTCTCTGAAATCCAATTAAAACTTTACTTTTAATGACCCACAGAAGAGTAAGAGTAGCCATCAGATATATACTACATCTTGGTTCTACTCTACTCTACTCACTAAACCACAATTACACTCCTGACCTCCTGGGCTTACAATCTAGTCAGGGACAAATAGGGAAATGTACAGTAAAAAAACATATGTTCCTGTTCAAACTGACTTTAAGAAGAACCACATGGTGCCCTAGCCGGGTGTGCTCAGTGGGTAGAGTGTAGGCCTGCAGACTGAAAGGTCCTAGGTTCAATTCTGGTCAAAGGCACATGCCTGGGTTTCAGGGTCAATCTCCAGTAGGGGGCTAGCAGGAGTCAGCCAATCGATGATTCTCTCTCATCACTGATGTTTCTCCCTCCCTCTCCTATCCTCTCTGAAATCAATAAAAAATAATTTAAAAAAAACTACATGGTTTTTAAATCAAAGGGTAACTCAAACCAGGTTATCTACCTACCCCATCCCTCTCAGCTTTTGGTTATGTGCCCTCTTTCTCAGTTCCCACAGCACTATGCCTATCAATATTAGCATTTATAACACTAGCACTTAATTACTGTTTGTTCTGCCTGGCGTCTTTGAAAGCAAGGGTTCTATCTTATTTCTATATCCTCAGTGCCTGGCACATGCTGGATGTTAAGAAACATTTGCTGCCTGACTACATGGATTAATGAACAGTGCTGGATAACTGCAGGGAAAGGATAGATGGCTTCTGACAGCAGGATATAGTAGGACTTCTGAAAGAAAGAGATTTGAGAGGGCTCTTAACAGATAGGAAGAGGAGAAAAGAGAGAGGTATGGTTCTGGAGAACTACTGAACCTTGATGTGAGCTGTGATGCTTAGGTCTCTTTAGAGGCGAAGTAGTACCAATAAGGCTGGGGTGTAGGGTATGGAGAGTTGGGGATCTCTGGAAGGCTCTGGGGTACCACACTGAGAATGTGGGCCACGGCTTGGTCAGATCACACCTGCATTTTGGAAAGACTATTCTAGGAGACTAGCAGAGATCTAACCATATTCTAGAGAAGAGACTGAAAGTGCAACAGAGGGAAAGGACAATTGGGAGAATGTGTGTGTGTGTGTGTGTCACAAGAATGTACACTCCAAAAGGGCAGGGAGTTTGTTTAACGCTGCATTCCCACCACCAGGAGGACTAGCTGACAGACAGCAACCCTCAATGAATATTCATTGAATGACATATAAATATTAACTATTATGGAAGAGTTACTCATTCTAAAAACTTAATGTAAAAGATTCTATGATATCCTATATATTGATAATAAAAGCCTAATATGCTAAGTGTCCGGTCATCCAGTTGGCCATTCAACCAATCAAAGCTTAATATGCTAATAACGTTAAGGCTGTTCAACTGCTAGTTATGACATGCATGACCACCAGGGGGCAGATGCTCCAACCAGTTGGTTATCTTGCTACTGGGACTGGCCAATCAGGACTGAGGAAAACAGGCCAGACACGCCCTATAGCCCTCCCACAATCCCTCCCCAGCCCCAATTGTGCACCAATGGGGTCCCTCGGCCTAGCTTGTACTCTCTCACAATCTGGGACTCCTCGGGGGATGTCGGAGAGCCAGTTTTGGATTGCCAGTGGAACGACTGGTCACTATGACACGCACTGACCACCAGGGGGCAGATGCTCAACGCAGGAGCTTCTCCCTGGTGGTCAGTGTGCTCCCACAAAGGGAGTGCTGCTCAGCCAGAAGCCAGGCTCATAGCTGGTGAGAACAGCTGTGGCTCCTGGACTGCGAAAGTACACAGGCCGAGCTGAGGGATCCACCCCCCCACCAAGTGCACAAATTTCATGCACCAGGCCTCTAGTATCCATATAATTTTTTTCAATATAATTTATTAATGGTAATAATATTAGCCTTATTTTAGGCCATTATACTGACCTATCAGAGCAAGTTTTTAAATGTCCATTTCCTCCCAAAATTAAGGTATTTGTTTTTAAAACAATTATTTTGAAATTTATATAAAATAGGACGTATGTTAAACTTCTTCATTAACATAAAATGCAAGTGACATCAATTTTATAGTAGATGGGATTTAGTAGTATGGAGAAAACATAGACTGTGCTCATTTTGTTGTTCCTTCAAATAAATGAGTACCCAAAATGGCTTTATGTATATAAGCATCAAATTCATAAAATGCCAGCCCAATATATAGGGAAAAGCACCTTGTAAAGATACTCATTCTGACCAAGTCTGCTCAATTTCCAACTGTTACTGTAATGCCAAGAGGAAGATTCTTAACTTCCAGTTTTAGAGCAGTACAAAGGACAACCTTAATACTCAAACTTGAGACAACTCAGAACAACACACTGAAAATAAGGCACAGTGAAACTTAAGACTTTCAGAGACGAAAATCAGAATAAAAATATATTAATAATCATTTATAGCAGAAATAGAACTTTAAAAAAAAAGTTGGCATGCAGAGTAAATGGTAAAATTAAAAACTTAAAACACCTGTCAAGTTAGAATAGTACAAAGCTATTCAGTAATTACTAATAACTTATCTTACCTCTAACTGCAAGGCATCTATTTTCTCTTCTTGGCAAGTATCACCCTCACATTCATACTGTACTATCTTTCCATCTGTTTTACTTGCAACCAGTCGGTGGACATAATTATCTAAAGAAAAGAATGAGTCAACCAAGTTATTTTTCTCTCAGAATGAAAAGGGTCTCCATACTATTTTAACTGACAAAATTTTTGTTTTCACAGATCTAAATTGCAGTATTTCTTTAAAGGTGAGCTAATCCTAAAAAATAATAAATAAATAAATAAATAAATAAATAAATAAATAAATAAAAAAATAAAAGTGAACTAGCCCTAGCTGGTTTGGCTCAGTGGATAGAACATCAGCCTGCGGACTGAAGGGTCCCAGGTTTGACTACGGTCCAAGAGCACATGCCTGGGTTGTGGGCTCAATTCCCAGTGGGAGGCGTGCAGAAAGCAGCCAATCAATGATTCTCTCTCATTATTGATGTTTCTATCTCTCTCTCCCTTCCTATCTGAAATCAATAAAAATATGTTAAAAAAAAAAAAAGGCATTTGAATTTAAAAAAGAGTGAAGGGCAAGAGTGGAAATATTAACTTTCTTTATAAGGTGCAATTCAGGCCAGTCATAGGAAATAGGGCTTGAGTTTGCCACAGCTGTCAGGAAGGTTTCAAGCTGTGAGAGAAAATAGATTCTGACAGAGAAGTTTTCATACAGAATGAGCCCAAATTAGAGAACAAGAGTGGTGTTCACCTCCAGCATAGTCCCAGACTCGATGGTTGGTGAGCTGCATGGCATATGTGTGCTGGGTTTCCTCAAAGTGCTTATACGCATGTCGACTTACATACCGTCCACATCCTATGTGGCCACATATTAAACAAATCCAAAGGTTCTGTCAAGAAGAAGGTATGATTTTAATTATCTAAAAATACATGACAGATAACCTCTCTGCTGTCTGAAGCTTTATTTTGTAGAAGCAAAAGTACTGTACTTTGTTACAGCAATCTGAACAGAGTAAGACACCAGCCATTCTCACTTCTTCCACCATCATACTTGAGTCTAAGCCCCCACGATTGCTGGCCTGGACTATTCCTGCCCACCTATATTTTGTCCTCCACACTGCAACCAGAGTGAACTTTAAAAATAAATCGATTAGCCGAAACCGGTTTGGCTCAGTGGTAGAGCGTCGGTCTGCGGACTGAAGGGTCCCGGGTTCGATTCCGGTCAAGGGCATGTACCTTGGTTGCGAGCATATCCCCAGTAGGGGGTGTGTAAGAGGCAGCTGGTCGATGTTTCTCTCTCATCGACGTTTCTAGCTCTCTCTCTTCCTCTCTATAAAAATCAATAAAATATATTTAAAAAAAATAAAAAAATAAAATAAATAAATCGATTAGATAATTTGTCCTGGGTCTGCTATATCCAAGCAGCTGGAATGATGTCATGAAATCCCTGTGGGCCTCCGTTCCCTTATCTGTAAAATAGGGATGGTAATGTCACCTATTCTCATAGGCTTGTTAAATAATTAAATGAGTGCATATCTCTAAAGCACTTAGAGCAGTCCAAGGATATAGTCAGCGCTGTTTGAACTTTTCAAATACAATAACTAAAACTCCCTTTCCTTCTCATTATACTTCAACTCCAGACTCCTTACCTTGAGTCTATAAGGCTCTACAATACATCAAGCATGTCAAACTTTCCGCCCATAACGAATATTTTTGCAGCCCAGCCAATATAACGGTATGTAAGAAACGTTTTAATAAAAAAATTTCATAACTTAATTTTTACAATATCCTGTTATACATAATTATTAATAACCAAGTACGTTTGCTAAGGATTGATTACTATAATCATGTTGCATTCATTTCCCTTCTGAGTCTTACGCATAGGTGCACCATTTCTCTCCACTAATACTAGCAGCAAATATTTTAGCAGGTGATTGCCACGTCATTAGTCTTATACCAAGTCGTTTGGTGTACACAACAGGAAATATTTCGCTTTTAGAAAACAAGAAATATAGGTTTATTTGCGTTACGCTTATTAATTTGTGCAATTATTCAGTGTCTGGCAAGTTAATGTTTAAGAAAAAATATTGATTTTTATTAAAATGTTCTATTATTTTATGTTAAGGATTACTTTTATTTCAGCCCTTTGTATTCAGCACGTCTCATCGAAATAAACCTAT
This sequence comes from Pipistrellus hanaki, assembly GCF_964339955.1. Lineage (NCBI taxonomy): Eukaryota > Metazoa > Chordata > Mammalia > Chiroptera > Vespertilionidae > Pipistrellus > Pipistrellus hanaki. Next base: position 6,645,062 of record NC_140521.1, on the reverse strand, counting down.
GTTTCTGCTCTAACCGGTTTGGCTCAGTGAATAGAGTGTAGGCCTGCAGACTGAAAGGTCCCAGGTTTGATTCTGGTCAAGGGCATGTACGTGGGTTGCGGGCACCTCCCCAATAGGAGGTGTGCAGGAGGCAGCTGATCGATGATTCTCTCTCATCGATGTTTCTAACTCTCTATCCCTCCCCCTTACTTTGTGTAAAAAAATCAATTATATATATATGTAAAAACAAAATAAAACAAAAAACCCTGTTTCTATGGAAAAAAAATTACATGACCTGCCCGACTCATGGTAAGAAGGGGGCTGACACAGAATAAGATTTAGAGCTGTTTCTATAGGAGGTTTGAATAAATATGTTTAAAACCCAAAAGTAAGGATGCCATTATGGGTCAATAATTTTTTTGTTCTGATTTTAATGTAACTCTATGCAAATAGCAAGGAAAAAATTCATAACTTAATAAAAGTGTAGGCTTTGAACAAAAAATAAAACCATAAAGTATTTTGCTTAGGTGTCAAATAGTTTTTATAGTTATATTTCTTGCCTGACACTAGACAAAAAGTCTCACAACAGTATTTCAAGCCTTGAAGGGCAGAAGAAAACCCCGGAACATTAAGGCAGTGTTCACTGTTCGTTCCCACCACTCATTACTTACTTCCTGAACACCACATTCAAAACACTTATTTTCTTCTACTGGCTCTGGCGTTTGACAGTACCGGCAAACAGGGCACCTATCCAGGACACCAAAAGATAATGATACAGATTAAATAGAAAACAGCTGTTATATAACCCAACAGTAAAAAACTGAATTTTAAATACTCCTCCAATATATTTTTTCATAACTAAAAATAGCACTCAAAACACACTTCTGAGCTATTTGCAAAAAACATGAAAAAAAAATACAAAATCTTGATAAAGCAGAGGAAAGGGAGCAATCTTGATCTGCCACACACCTTTTCCCACTCTCCTATCCAAAACTTACATAATCAAAGAATTAAATAATGGGTTAGAATTAGGGACTTGAGACAAGTTATTAATTTTTTCATGTCTGGTTACCCATAAAGTATTTTTACTTTAAATAATCTACCTTATCCCCAATTTGCAAAGATTTAAATTATTTAAAATGAATCCTGTCCTCTTAAGGTTGCTTTTAAGAGTTGAAACTAAACTCTAGTAAATTTCACCAAATTAAAAAAAGTCAGTCAATGTATCGATACTTCCTGAAATGCAGAAGACACTTTCTCATATAAGGAACACAATGTGGAAGAAGATACCAGCTCTCTGTGAGTTCTCAATTTTCAATTTACAAAATGAAATTTTGTAATAAAAACGGCAGCGAAGCCCTAGCTGGTTTGGCTCAATGAATAGAGCTTTGGCCTGTGGACTGAAGGGTCCCAGGTTTGACTCTGGTCGAGGGCATATGCCCGGGTTGCAGGCTCGATCTCCATTGTGTGGTGTGCAGAAGGCAGCCGATCAATGATTCTCTCTCATTATTGATGTTTCTCTCTCTCCCTTTCCCTTCCTCTCTGAAATCAATAAAAATATATTTAAAAAAGACAAAAAAATGACAGTAAAGCCAAACTCATAGAAACATAGGGTGGAAAGATGGTGACCAGGGCCCAAGGGATGGGAAAATAGGAAGATAAATAGGAAGATGTCAAGGGATACAAAATTTCAGTCATGTAAGATGAATAAGTCTGTAAAATTGGTCTATATCATGTGACTACAGTTGACAATACTATACTGTGTACCTGAAATTTGCTAAGAGGTATATATTCGGTGTTCGTAACACACACACACACACACACACACACACACACACAGAAATGGTATGGTAAAAGTATGAGTGATGGGTTATGTTAATTGGTGAATATTTAATATTTCACAAGGTATACGTAGATTGGGTCATCAAGTCATACACCGTAAATATATAATTTCTGTCAATTATACCTCAATAAAATTGAAAAAAGGGACACTGAAAAAATCCATTAACTTTTTTCTATTATACTCAAGACAAAGTAACTGAGTTAAGTACTAGCCATTAATATTTTTGTCAGATGGGCAAAGATGATACAAAGGGAATTATTACTGCGGCTAACTGAATTGGCACAAGAAGAAAGAATGCTCAAGAAACAATTAGTATCAGTTTGTTACCCAACTGCATAAATAAAACCAACAAAAGGAAATCAGAAGGAAGAACATAGAGTTCTTCTCACAGAAAAAGTCTGTGTTGCCCTATCCGGTTTGGCTCAGTGAATAGAGTGTAGGCCTGTGGACTGAAGGGTCACAGGTTCGATTCTGGTTAAGGACACATGCCGGGGTTGTGGGCTCAATCCCTAGTAGGGGGCTTGCAGGAGGCAGCCAATCAATGATTCTCTCTCATCATTGATGTTTCAATTTCTCTATCCTTCTTCCTTCTCTGGAATCAATAAAAACATATATATATTTAAAGTCAAATACTTGAACTGGTTCACTTTTGGTGGTAGCTATTTTAATTCTGGGAAAGGATAAGAGTGGGCTTTAATGGGGTGGAAGATGAGCTCACTCCTGTACTCACGTCGTGTCGTCCCAGCGCTGAAGACACTGGCTGTGGAAGCTGTGGTTACATAACGTGGTGAGGATGCCATTCACGGACTCATCCATGCGCTCCAGACACACGGTGCACTTGGGGAGCTCGGTCAGATCCATCACAGGGAGGCTGGCACCCTAGAGTGAAACACCTCACATAAGCCTCACACTTTACCTACCAGTTCTAATTTTTTAGAAACAACAGTTTTCCTTTTGACAACTGGAAAGGTATTCTCAACATTACTGATCTGTGCAAATAAGTTAAATTGATAAAGTTTTCATTCAAGCAACAAATACTGATTGAACACCTCCAATCTTCCTAGCACGGTGCCAGGCACTGGGGATACAGAGGTGAACAAAGCAGACAAAGATCCCTGCCCTCACAGAGCTGACATTCTAGGAAGGGAGACTGCCCCCAACGCTTAACAGAGAATCTAAAATATCACCAGAGTCCTAACTCTAACTGTAAAGGTCTATGATTCGAACAGAATACAAATGAAGAAAAGCAGCAGAACCCAGACGGCAGTCCTCTCTCTCTAAAATCAATAAAAACACTAAAAAAAAAATTAGGACGGGGATTAAGGATTGATATTTAAAATAAAAACACTTCTGCCGAAACCGGTTTGGCTCAGTAGGGGTGTCGAACTCAATCAGAGAAGGGGCCAAAATCTAAAATCCAGCCTAAATCGCGGGCCGAATGATTTACTGAACAGTCATAAACTGACAATGTCATAAACTGACAGCGGAGTGCAGTGATGACAGCGCGGTGCGGGCCACATTGCAAGGCCTGGCGGGCTGGATTTGGCCCGCGGGCCTTGTGTTTGACACATGTGGGATAGAGCGTCGGCTTGGGGACTGAAGGGACCCGGGTTCGATTCCGGTCAAGGGCATGTATCTTGGTTGTGGGCACATCCCCAGTAGGGGGTGTGCAAGAGGCAGCTGATCGATGACTCTCTCTCATCGATGTTTCTAACTCTCTATCTCTCTCCCTTCCTCTCTGTACAAAATCAATAAAATATATTTAAAAAAAATAAAATAAAATAAAATAAAAACACTTCTTTTAGGCTCTAGGCAATGTTTCATTGATCTAGAATACTAGTAGATGAAGTAACAACTTCATAACATTCTGATACGTATATTAAATGTAAGGATTATTTATACTTACATCTTCAGATTTCAGCACTTCAGCCCGTTCCACGTAGACCAGCTGGCAAACATCATCTTCTATTGAGTTGAACTGGCGGCCGTTGCATGCCATATAAAAACTATCTGCATCAGCCTAGGGAAAAAGGAAAAAATTCAGAGTCTGAAAGCGTGCTTTATATTCAAGATGCATAGCTTCAATTATTCTCTTCAATGTCTTTTAAAACTTATACTTAAGAGAGAAATCAATGGCCAAAAATAACATCTACAGAAGCAGGAAGCAGGTTCACAGGCTAATTGAACTCTGCAGCTCAAGATCCTACATCTCGACAATGTTTCCTGATACATGATAATTTTACTGGAACAAGCAGCAGCTACTGATGTGTAATAAGCGGACAGCTAGTATATTATAATTTTAATATTCAACCAGCAATGGTCAACATTTCCCTTGATAACAGTATTTTCCACCCTTCTAGCCAGCACTTTCATAGCAGCTGAAAGAAAAACACTTATTTTTGCAAAGCTTGGAACCAAATCCTAATGGAAGATGGTTAGGGAATAGTCATTTTCAAAATAAGTCAGCATCTATGATCGAAAAAATAAAGGACATGTGGAACTGGAATGAAAAGCTAAGATCTCTTCAATAAGCCAAGTAATAATGATACATAAGGATCCTATAAGGAAATTTAAACAACCCAGTGTGTAATACCAAAAACAAAACTCTTGGCTAAAATCAATATGAATGAGCCTATGAAATGCTAAGCCTCCTTCCCTTGGAATGAACAGATGGAATTAGAATAAAAAGTCCTTTGCAAAGGCATAAATGCATTTGTGAATATGGACACGAGTAAATCAAACCTAGACTAGCCTTAGTAGAAAGTAACAAGAGATGATTTCAGTTTTTAAACTCAGTCATTTTTATTTATTTATTTATTTTTACCATTTATTTATTTTTACATATTTTATTGATTTTTTTATTTTTTTGCCCCCCTCCTTCCCTCCCACTAAACTCAGTCATTTTTAGAGGCAGCTAGAGGCCAATGCTTGTCTGGGTTTCACTCCCACACGGCCATTAGCCCCAACATAGGAAGTTGTGTGCTTTGGCCCTATCGGTGTAGACAGGCTGCTTGTGGGGAGGAAGGGGATCTGCAAAAGGAAACGCCACATTGTTATCATCTAGAAGAGATGCAAGTCTGCAGCAGGCAAAAATCGTCCTTCAGGTCTACCTTCATGGGGTTCTGAATCTTCAACAGCAAAAGCTTGCAATAAGCTTTTCACAGCTTTAAATTTCATCCTAATGATGTAATCAAGTGTGGATTCTTGATTATTTATGCTTTCTTAATATGAGCAAGGGAGCTAAACAGCTGATAAAGGACAACCAATTCTGAAGTTATATTTAGAAGCGGCTGGGTGGGGAAGGGGGTTTTCTTTCAGGAAACAACATAGTGTACTGACTACAATTCATTTTGATGTCAAAATGTTAAAAGCTAGTTCTTGGGTAATACATTTTCTTTAATACTAAGAAGAGGCAATCTAATGGCTTCCCCCATTCTTTAAGAGTAATGACTTCTTCTTGAAATGTTTATAGATGAGGAAGCAGCACAGAGAGCAAATGGATTCATGTTCTGCGGGAAGTGACGGGCTGGAAATGAGGGCACTGGTCAGCTCTTCAGGGTCCCAGGTACCAGGAGCTGGCTGCAGCTATGCCAGGCTGAGCGGGAAGAGAAAGACCCATCCTTCGGCCTCCAGCTCTATAAATGCTCACTAAACAACTATGACTCCTCAGAGGAAGGGACAAGGTTTGTGTGACATGGGACATGTGATGAATTCTATTCAGCACCAGATAAATTAATCCTTTCTTGAAGGAGTTGTTTATACTGAAGTAATGTATTTTTTTGAACACATTGATCTCTTCTTTAAAATCTTGGTATTAGAAATGTAGCTTTACCTTTTCAAATATTTACTGAGTACCTAGCATATATCACACACTGTGCTAAGCACTAGGACAAGAGTAGAAAACAAAATACACATGGTTCCCACTTCAACCCACCACTGAAGTGCACAAAAGCATGAAGCTAACTGCAAAATTTGCACAATAAACAACTCTTTTATTTAAAATGTTTGCACTGTATAAAGCCCAAACTTTTAAAAAACCAGCTTTTGTTTTTTCCCTAGTCCTTGTTCCTATTGTTCCTGTCTCAGGATAAATTTGAGAAAAAGAAAAATCCATCATGATGATCACTATAGTAATGAAAACATACTTTTACTTCAGTGGTTGAGTGTAGACCCATGAACCACGAAATCATGGCTGGATTCCCCGTCAGGGCATGTGCCTAGGTTGTGGGCTTGAATCCCCAATGTGAAGGCAGAGGATCAATGATTCTCATCATTGATGTTTCTATCTCTCTCTCCCCCTTTCCCTTCCTCTCTGAATCAATAAAAATATACTTTAAAAAAGAGGGGTCTTCAAGGTTGCCCTAAGCATGCAAGTGAAAACGAGCCCACACACACTATCCTCTAAAGTTTTGTTCCTAAGAAATATGAAATTGAACCTCCTGCCTTCCTATATCCTGATGAATTATAAATTCTTTAATTAAAGACTAAATTTCCTAAAGGTCACAATAAACTTTGTAAGCACATCTCTTTATAATACCTCCAGTATAAAGCCGAGGCCAAAATAAGTTAATGAGATTATAAAAGATATAGAGAAGGGCACAAACCCAGGTTGCAGACTCAATCCTCAGTGAGGGCACGCAGGAGGCAGCCAATCAATGATTCTCTCTCATCATTGATGTTTCTATCTCTCTCTCCCTCTTCCTTTCTCTCTGAAATCAATAAAAACATATTTAAAAAAAATAATATAGTTAGCAGCCCAGGCTATGGAGTCAGGCTGCCTAGGCTTCAGTTCCCAACTCTGACAACTATTAGCCATGTAGCTTTGGGCAAGGGATTTATTCACTCTTGTTCCCACAATTACAAAAGTGACAAAACAATATCTACCTCATGGCATTGTTGAGAGGACTCAAGAAGCTAATGCATGAAAAGCACTTAGCACAGGCCTGGCATCTATCTAGGAAGTAAGTGTTCAACATTTGGTGGCCAAAAATTTAATAACATCAAGTCTTACACTAGGAGGTATTTGTAGGCCTTAGAAAGTCCCTGATAGAATGTGCCTCTGACCCTAAGATCCAGCATTTACAATCCTATCTAGTAAAAGAGTAATATTCAAATTGACTATCACTCCAATACACAACATGGTTGCCCCCAACGTGGTCAAAGATGGCTGTCCCCATGTAGACACAAGATGGCCGCCACAAGATGACCTGCAGGGGAACGGCAGTTGGAGGCAATCAGGCCTACAGGGGAGGGCAGTTAGGGGTGACACAAGCTTGCAGGGGAGGGAAGTTGGGGGGGGGACCCAGGTCTGCAAGGGAGGACAGTTGGGGTGACCCAGACCTGCAGGGGAGGGCAGTTGGGAGGAACCAGGCCTGCAGGAGAGGGCAGCTGGGGGCAACCAAGCCTGCAGGGGAGAGCAGTTGGGGGGGACCAGGCCTGTAGGGGAGAGTAACTGGGGGGGACCAGGCCTGCAGGAGTAGGCAGTTAGGGGTGACCAGCTGGCAGAGGTGGGTAGTTGGGGGGAGCCCAGGTTGGCAGGGGAGCAGTTAGGCATTGATCAGGCTGGCAGGGGAGTGTTTTAGGGAGTGATCAGGCTGGCAGGCAGGCGAGCGGTTGGGAGCCAGCAGTCCTGGATTGTGAGAGGGATGTCCAACTGCCCTTGAGTGGTCCCAGATTAGAGGGTGCAGGCTGGCTGATTGACATAGCATTTACAAATAACTGCAGGGGAGGGCAGTTAGGAGTGACACAGGCCTGCAGAGGAGGGCAGCTGGGGGCAACCAGGCCTGTAGGGGAGGGCAGTTGGGGGGGACCAGGCCTATAGGGGAGAGTAATCGGGGGGGGGGGGACCCCCACACATGGATTTCGTGCACTGGTCCTCTAGTACATAATACTACTCATGATACCAAAGTCAAGGGTTCTATCCCCATGGGGAAGAGAATGTAATAAGCTGTTTCAAAGTCTCAGAAAACATTCATCAACTTGAGCAACCTGCACTTGATCAAAAGACAGAGGTAAAGAGCCAGTGCATGAGTACAAAGAAAATATATTAACAGTAATAGAAAATTCCCACAGCTTTATGTGCACACTATGAAGCACTTGTTACAGGAATATTTATGGGTTTATTAGACTTCAGACTAACAAATCTATTATGTGTTTTTTTTTTAAATATATTTTATTGATTTTTTACAGAGAGGAAGGGAGAGAGATAGAGAGTTAGAAACATCGATGAGAGAGTGTCATCGATCAGCTGCCTCTTGCACACCCCCTACTGGGGATATGCCCGTAACCAAGGTACATGCCCTCGACTGGAATCGAACCCAGGACCTTTCAGTCCCCAAGCCGACGCTCTATCCATTGAGCCAAACCGGTTTCGGCTCTATTATGTTCTTAAACATTTTCTCCAACCTGTTTCTGTGATTTTTCCTTTTACTGATCGGCTTTGTTAAGTAGAAGCAGTAACTAAATTACTGCCATTATACAATTTCTTTCAGACAGTGACGGTCTTCCCTTTCCCAAACTTTCATACTCCTCCTATGATAAGAGGGGTACCCCACCATAGGAATTAAAGTGAGGGGTCAATCCCAGCTCAGTCATGTACATCTAGCTATGGAACCTTGGGCAAATCACCAACCTCTCTCTGCAGCTAGTTTCCTCATTTGTAAAATAAGGGTAACAACAGTACTTATCTACCTCAGAGGGTTTCTAGTGAGGATGAAATGAAATAACTCACATTAAGCATTTAGCACTGTGAATGGTACAGAACAAGTAGTCAAAAGTTTGCATATTATCACTATCTTATTGTTACCCTTACCAGGTTTAAAAAGCCTAACATACCACTTGCACATTGTTTGCAAAGCCCTTCAGTGACCTCAGAAGGTCTCTTGACAATGAAAGCAGTTGTTTAAGTGTTTTTCCATTCTCAACTTGTAGGATAGTTGAAACATTTGTTTTAAATGTCTCTTTCAATGGTAGGGTGCTTTGGAAGGTTAAATATAACAATTGTGCACCCTCTTGTACATAAAACTCCATTCTAAGTGTTCTCTTTCTGTAGCCATGAAACATATAACCCAACTCTCACTTCTCTTAACTTCCTTCCCAATACCAATGAATGGCTGCTACTGCTGTCAGCGTTGGATTTTCTATAATGAGGAAGAAGGAAATGCCTAGTGGCTCTTGTGTCATAGGCCCCTTTTCAGCCACCAATCTCAGTGATCAGTCAGAGACAAAGGCAATTGACCCTACAGGAACACCCATTTTTAACATTATGCAAATGAGGTGAGATGCAAGTAATTTTTGACAAAGCTGCATTTCAAAACTAATAGACAAATATAATAGGCTATTAAAAAAACCCACACAGATGGAATGAAACCTAAAGATAAGGTAGCTTTTTAATAACCTGGATAATACCTAAAGCTTACCTAATTTTTATATTCATATAGAAATATGCATGCTCCTAAGAATATCTAACATCTTTAGAACTGAGACACATAAAATATGAATTATAATGCACAAGTGCTTTTTAAAGCTGAAAATATCACCACTCTTTCAGTGTTTGTTTCTCTAATCTCTATTTCCAATCAGAATTGTAAAGCATCTTTAATACATCAAGGAATGTCACAAAATACCTCGTCACCAAAATTAAAAAAAAAAGAGATCTTATATTCTAAAATGTTCCAAAGAAGTTCTTTTAAAGAGAGCATAAAAGCAGGGGCACAAGTGTTAAAATGGCAAATTAATAATTGCTGTCAACTTTTAAAAGTTTGGAAACTATTGTTCTACTGGAATAGTTACTACTGGATAAAAAAACAAATACAACCCTAGATTTCATACCAAATCTGATTTATAAAGAAGTATGGGTATGAATTAGAAGATTCAGTGTCTGTAATGAATTTAGAAGTCATTCTAGAATTACAATAACCTAATCTAGAAGTTACGAATCTTAAGAGCAAAATGCTGTAAACCACACACAGCTAGTATTACACAGTTTCAAAAACAGTTTCTGTGGCAAAGAGATTTTTAATATCTTAACTTTTACCTGTGCACTAAACTTTATCAGCACCATATATTGATTTGGAGTAGAGTCTCTGATGATTTTCATTTGTTCAATTACTTCATTAAATGGGGCGACAAACTTCATAAGGTCATGACTGGTCATTGTAGCAGGGACTGTGAGAATACACAGCATGGCACTGCGCCTCACATCTTCTTTTAAGGAGGTCATCTTACTAATGAGACAATAATTAGACTGTCTTGAATAGACGTATAGTTAGTTCACACAACACTAATTAGACAACTTTTATGTCCAATAGGAAAAATAAAACATGTAAAACTTCACATATCAATTAAACAGCTTATTTTATCTGAAAATCCATACTACATAGGTAAATGCAGAATCCTTTAAACATATCTAACATGGAGTTTAAGGTAAACTTCAAAATGTTCTACATCATACGCAGCACTGAAATTTTTAATCATTAATTAAAAGCTTGTTATGGTTACAAATCTGCATTAGGCAAATTTGCAGTTTGTTTTATTTTCATTAGTTGTTCTTGTGTGTGTGTTTTTTTAAAATAATAATCTCTCACCCAGCTGGCATGGCTCAGTGATTGAGCATCGACCTATGAACCAGGAGGTCACGGTTCTCCCAGTTAAGGCACGTGCCCTGGTTGCAGGCTCCATCCCCAGTAGGAGGCATGCAGCAAGCAACCAATCAATGATTCTCTCTCATCGTTGATGTTTCTATCTCTCTCCCCCCTCCTTCCTCTTTGAAAATTTTTTAGATCTCTCATTGTGTAACTTGGAAGCACAACACTAACTCTGGACTTCTCTTAAGTGTTTAGAAGATAAAAGAGCTCTAAATATAAGAAAGAGAATTCTGAACCATGAAGACATTGTTTTCTGTAATAGCTGGAATGGGGGTGGGGAGGATTCTCCCTCACCATAATTTGCTTTTGAAATGGTGCAAACTCACTTTACCATAGCTATGATTCCATATGGCTACCTGAATATTCTGAGTATTCACTATTGCACTGTAGGAACTTAGCATCTGGGTTAGGACAAGGACAGTCTTTAAAGAAATCAACTACTAATTATCCCAGAAGCTTATGGCCCACCTAATAGATTTAGTCAAAAGCTTCCTTTCTGTTGGCCTCCGGTAAGCTTTCTGCTTGGACCACAGAAAAGGGTAAAAAGAGGTGGTGAAATTGCTACCCATTACCTGATTTCTTAGTTTCTTTTATAAAGATTTGGTGGGGATATGAGACTACTGCGATGTTATGGGTCATTTATAATTTTTCTTTGCTATCTTCTTTCCTTTCCATTTTCCAATCACCTTGCATCCCTACCTTCTCAGGTAATATTTTCCGAGGAGGGCTATTTACACCCTTCTTTTATAAGGAGAAGCTCTGACCCAATCTACAAAACATTTAAGAATTCTCTAACACACAATATATGAAAGTACTGTTTCTGAAGCTTAAAATATACACTTCCCTTCAGGGTAAAAGATTCTTTTCTTCCGTAGAGCAAAAACAGACCAACTCAAAAGGAAAAAGGTTTTTCTTACTTTGTCTTATATAGATGCATAATACCATGAACTATTTCAACTGATGGGTTTCCACTGAAGAATGAAATCTGGTCTGGAAGCTGTTTGGATGGAGAATCAGGAGTATTTACACTTTCTTTACTTTTCTGTGCAGAGGGGGATGCTTCTGAAGACTTTCTTTCTTCCACTGCAGCTTTCAGCTCATCTTTCACAAATCAAAAATTAGCAGATTATAAAATAATAGGAAATATGAAGGATTCTAATAAGATTAAAATTTTGAGTCAGAGTAATGAGCCCTGACAGAGAAATTGTCATGTATTAAGAACTATATTCACAGAACAGCCATGTTTTGGAATATCTCAACTAGAAAGTGCTCTCTCCTCCATAAAAATCCAATTACCGCCCTCACGGTGACTCTGACATCTATCCTATATAATAAAGAGCTAATACACAAATGGTCATGTCTTTGTGCCCTTGCACAGAGGCTGGGGGACCTGAGGCCGCATCCCCCCCTACCCCCAACCTGGTGGGGGCATGATGGGGCCGGCTGGGTCTGGGTCTCCTGAGATTTATAGGCGCACACGGGTGGGCGGGGACTTGACTCTGGGTCCTGCAGCACCCCCAGACTCTGACAGGAGGGAGATTTTCATATACATTTTACTAATTTTCTTTCATCTCTGACACTTCTATTATAGAGGAAGGGCAAATAGTAATATTAAAATATTTCCTCTAATTAATTCCCTTTTAATGTGCACAAATTTTGTGCACTGGGCCACTAGTGTGTGTGTGTGTGTGTGTGTGTGTGTGTGTGTGTGTGTGTGTATAAAACCTAATATGCTAAGTATCCAACTGTTCCGTCAACCACTCAACCAGTCCCTATGATGTGCATTGGTCACCAGAGGGAAGACATTCTGACTCGTGGGTTAGCTTTCTGCTGGCGTCCAGCTGGTCCCTAATCAGGACTGGGCAAGAGGAGATGGACACGCCCTGGAACCTTCCCATGGTCCCTCTGCAACCTCTAAAATATTTCTTCTTATTAATTTCCTTTCAATGTGCACGGATTTGTGTACTGGGCCTCTAGCTTTTTAATATCATAATAAAAGCAGGTGCCTTACATCATGCACTTTTAAATAGGACAAACATTCAGAGCTATTAAATTTGAAAACCAACCCTACCAGTTCTAACCACCTCCATGCTGGACATGTAGTATACATCCACCCTTTCACTAACCCTGGCTGGAGAGAGCTGGCAGAGCAGGGGGAGACACAACATACTCATTTGGATTCATTCACAATCTGCCACTGACCTAGATGGTAAGTAGCTCTCCTCACCGAATAGAATTGTCCACCCAGATTGGTAGGATTAATTTAGGAGATATATTTGGGGAAGTTAAAATGTGGCTTGACAATCTCATGCAAAGCACACAGTCAGTGAAAGATAAAAATCATGGGCTCACTGACCAACATGTGTAAACAGGCAACCAGAGGTTTATGTTGCAAAAGGGTCTAGGGTTTTAGAAAGCATACCTGGGTTGGACTTCATGGTCTCAATGATCACGTCTGTCATTTCTCGACGGCCAAGATGCTGATGTATGATTGCCGCTTTCTCCCCTGGTGACTTCCCTTCTAAACAGGCTACAGCTGAAGCTAGTGTCTTCTCTTTGATCTCCTCATCGGACATTTCCCCGGCTAGAGAACGCATGAATGATTAATACTTGATATAAAACAGGCTCCTTTTCACTCTTAATGTACCCACCGATAGGCTTTCCTCTTCCCTCTGCTGCTTTCCTGCAGTGTCCATCTCCCTCCCTCCTGGGGCTCCTGCAGCGGCCAGCAGACAGTCCATACCGCCCAGTGCAATAAATTCAGAAATGCAGGGCTGTTCTAGTGAAATCATTCACTTCTAAAGCAATTTAATGAGTGTAACCAGTTATAGAAGTTTTGACGGTGACTATGCCCAGATGAACCAGCCTTTTTGTAACACCAAGTAAAGTATAAATGTGTTGAACCCAAAATAAAGCATCAAGTCATTATCATTCATAAAGAAAACTTACAAAAATGTTTAAGCATTCTTAAAGACCCTGTATTGGAGTCATATCATGCAAATCTCTGATCACTGTCTTAAATCAACGGAAAAGGAATTTGGAGACTTCACTGAAATATCCTTAGTACCAATCCCCTCAGGGCAGAGACCAGGCCTGTTGTGTCCACCACTTACACCACAGCACCCAGCACACACTGGAAGCTCTTTAATGATTTACTGAATAAATGACTAAGTGCATCAATGACTGAGCCATGTAGAAGAGACTATGTGGCTAGTGCAGATCTGTTTGACTTTCAGAACTCAGAGATCATTTTTAACCTTTAAAAATGGCTCCTTGCTGAAACCGGTTTGGCTCAGTGGATAGAGCGTCAGCCTGTGGACTGAAAGGTCCTGGGTTCGATTCCGGTCAAGGGCATGTACCTTGGTTGCGGGCACATCCCCAGTACGGGGTGTGCAAGAGGCAGCTGATCGATGTTTCTCTCTCATCGATGTTTCTAACTCTCTATCCCTCTCTCTTCCTCTCTGTAAAAAATCAATAAAATATATTAAAAAAAAAAAAAAAGAATCCCAGTTTCACGACTCACAGATACATGGTGGACAGGCCATTTAATCACTGGGTTTTAGTTTCCCAGTTTGTGACAAGGGGCATCCACCAATCTAACCGAACAGGGTTACAATAACACACATACAGTACAGCTGTGCGATATAGGAAATGCACCACGTTAATTACGATCATTACCAGTGTTACGAGGCGCCTAAATGAGTAGGTTTGTTTGTTTGTTGTTTTTTTTCCCCAAAGAGGAACGATTTAATGAAACCAGGGGCCGTCGGCGTCGCTGGGGTCCCTGCCTCCACAAAGCCCAGAGGAGAGCACCTTAAAAACGCGCCTGCACCCGAGGGCGGGGAAGCGACGCGCCAGGTGTGAACGGCGTTCCCGTGGGCGGCGGCGGGAGGGGGGACGGTGGTGGGGGCTTCCCACAGAAACCACCCGGGCAGACCCTTAGGGAAGTACGGAGTGAGAGGGAACCCACCCCTCACCCCTCAGCTTCTTCCTGAGGCAGCAGCCCTTCCCGGGGCCTTTCCCGGGCCCGTACTCGGGGAGGACAAGCTCCCCCCGGGGCCCGGGGCCCGGGGCCCGGGGCCCGGGGCCCAGGCGCCCGCTCCGCGGAGGGCGGCGAGGCCGCGGACTTACCCGCGGCGCTGAAGCCGAAGCCGGCGGGGACGGGCGAGTGTTCCGCGAGCTCCAGTCGGATGACAACCAGTGACACACTCATAGGGCAGGCGCTGGCCGGCGCGGGCCCCGGCGGGCTCCGGAGAGGCTGGGAGTCGAGCCGAGAGGCCGGGCGGCCCGAGGCAGGCAGCGCCCCCGCCGCCACCTCAGCGCCTTGGCCGCCGCCTCGGCGCAGCAGCTCCGCACACAAGCCCCGGAGCCACAACAACCTCCGCTTCCGCCTCCCGGCCGCCGTCGCTGACCCGCGGGGCGACGCATGCGCGGGCCGGCGCGCGCCCCGATTGGCTGGGCTGGCGGCCGCGTGACTGGCGTGGCAGCTCGGAGCCTGAGCCCCGCGGGACCGGATCTCGCTGAGGTTGGGAAGGGGGGGCGGCGTGGGCATTGCGGGCACCCCTTCCCCCCCACATTGGGCCGATCGGCGGGTTGGCGCCCAGGCCCAAGTGTACCTCCCCAGACAGGCGTCGCCTTCAGCCCACCCCGCCCCGCGAGGTCCCCGAAGTGTCCGAGGACCCGCGTTATGCGGAGAGCTGTTGCCCCTTTCTGTCACGTTTGACCGCTAGCTCTAGCTTTAGGCCGGGTTGCTTCGTGTCAGCCGCACGGTACGCGGAGACCCAGGGGAATCCATTTCTCTGAGGGCCCGGGGAGCAGTAGGGACTCGATTGCAGTGACTCCTGCTCTGTCAAGTTGGGCCGTAGGCTGGGTAAGGCTGGCTATAAATCTGGGTCCCTCTCCCCGCCCCCTCACTTCACAGACGTTTAGAGAACCTCGGGCACTGCTGGCATGGTGGGGACACATTCGTGAATAAGATAAACACCCAGCTCCTTTTCGTATGCAGTCGCCCTTGATCATCAGGTTGTGTGACCTTCATCTAGGTTTTGCATAGGATTGGAATAATATCCTCATTCAGCTGTGAGGGTGAAATGAATCGAGTCTGTGGCTCTTTGTCCAGCAGTTTTTCTGAAATCCAGCATTCTTTCCAGATGCCTTTAGCACATGGATGGATATTGAGAGCCACAATCTGTATGTGATGTATACATGACCAGATGCTATTCTAAGTATGCTATCATATCTAGAGGTGTCACAGCACATCCTGGACATATGAAGGTATATAGAGTACATTCACCTTGTGACTGTGCCCTATGAAATACGATCCAGTATACACTGCTTATATTAGGGTTTCTCATCCTTTGCACTGTTGACATTTTGGGTTCTGATAATTCTCCCAGGTGTGTGTGTTTCCTATGCTTTCTAAAGTGTTTAGCAGCATCCCTGGCCTGACCCATTAGGTACTGGTGGCACGCCCCAAGTGGTGACAAACAAAATGTTTCCAGACATTGCCAAAGGACCCCTTGGGGCCAAAATTACCCCCCCCCCCCCTGTTAAGAATCACTGGCTTATTAGAAAGTACATGTGCCACGTGCACATAGTATGTGCATGTAACGTGAGACATCATGTGAACATTTTATAGTATATTACAGTAGTAGATAACATTTAATAGTATGCCAAGTCCAAACGCGTGCTTTACATACTTTACCTCATGTAATAGTAACAACGACTTTATGAGACAGGTTCTATCATTTTTCCCATTGAGGCTAAGAGAGTGAGAGTAACCTGGTCAGGATCTCATTTAGTGAGTGGAGGAGCTAGAATTTTAACCCAGGCAACTTGAAGGTATGGAGAAAAGGCAGTGAGAGGAGGGGGGAGGGGGGGAAGTAACATAGTCCGCCTGGAAAAAGAAAGAAAAGTCCCTCCAGAGGGGAGAGCTGAGGCTGCCGTGTAAAAGTGAATGGAGGTTCGCCAGGCCAACAGCAGGGAAAGGCAGTTCAGTCAGTGGACGTGGCAGGTACAATGGCCTAGAAATACGAGAAATCACAGCATTTTCCTTCGTCGAGGAAAGTATTGGGAAGTGGCTAGAACAGAACCATCCTCTCTAAATGGAAAGAATAAGCAAGCTAGTCATGGGAGCTTTGCCCACCATCTGTGGAGGACAGTGTCCTCGGTGAGGGTGGAAGTCAGCCCTTCAGGCCCCAGAGACACTTTCATCTCTGCTAAGCCCTCACACAAAAGATGTTGATGTTTTAAGAGCCTATAAATAAATTTCTCCTGTTATAAAGTTTGGCCTTGGCATAGAAACAAGCAAAATTGAAAATACAAATCGACCTCTAAATTTTTCATTTCAAAATTCACTTCCCAATTCAACCAATTTCCAATTACATGAAAAACACAGTCTATAAACTAGAAGAGTTACTACTTAAGAATCCCTTCTTTAGACTCTTGATTTATTGAATTCTTATGGTGGCCCTAAAGTGACTCTCATAAACTTGTAGGCTGTCTTACCAACCTGATTTTCAGTAAGCTTTTTTTTTTTTTAACTGTAGAAATCACATAAAAAGCTTCAAGTCATTTAATGAGGAAATGACTACAAATAGGATTTGCTTTAATTATTTTGTTTCCCCCCCAGCTTTTTATAACAGACCTATAGAAAAGTTTAAAGAATAGTATACGATCTCTCAATATACTTCATTATATACCTTTCACCTAGATTGATTATTAACATTTAGCCACATTTGATTTATTTCTCTACATGCATCTATAGGTATATATCCATCTACCTCTGTGTGTGTGTGTGTGTGTGTGTGTGTGTGTGTGTTACATGTATATGTTTGTTCTTTTCTGAAAACTTTTGAAATCAGTTTAGGAAAGAGGCAATGGTAGGAGGCCATTGCAGTCATCTGCAGGAAGGGTGATGGTGTGATGGTGGCCTCCTAAGTGCTAGGAGGAGCTGAGTACAGGCATCCTAGGAATATATTGGAGAGACTCCTCATCTGTCTTTCCTGGTAGCCAGAAGAGGTTTCAGGAAGGAAGTGACAGAGAAACAGACCTAAAGGACAGTTTGGAAATAGCCAGGTAACAAGCAGAAGGGAGCATCACAAGCCGAGGAAACATATGAAAGGCCTGGGAGCAGGAGGAGAACACTGGTTGAGAGCTGCATATGGATTTGTGTGTCTAGATCATCCAGGTTAATATGTAGAAAGAGGGGAAGGCAGATCTGAAAGGGCCTTTTAAGTCAGGTTAAGGAAGTGTATCTTGAGGGCAATGGGGAGACACTGAAGTTTTTAAATGGGGTTAGGATGTGATCAAATTTGCACTTTTGAGCGATTATTCTGGCTAAGGAGTGAAGAAAGAATGAAGAGATTCGGGAAGAGGCTGTTGCAATGATCTGTGGGTGAGAGAATGGCAATGAGAGTGGAGAGAGGGTGTGGGATTTTCAGGAGGAACTGACAAGTACAGAACAACTGGAGCTGAGGTGTCTGGTGAAGGACTAAGGTACCCACTCCCGTTTTCTAGACGGGCAGCTAGGTGAATGGCGGAGCCCTTCCCTGAGCTGAGGAACTCACCAAAAGGACGTGGGAGGGTGGAGATTGAACTCAATCCTGGTTGTGGTTTGGAGTGTTTGTTGGGGATCAGGGATGTCCAGGTGGCGCCCCTGAGCTGCAGGACGGAGGTCTGGATGGAGGCAGTGAAGGCAAACTGTGCCCTGTGCCTTCTCACACAGCTTTGGCCTCAACATGTGCTTAAGGCGGCTTTTCCGGTCCTCGTGTCTCCAGTGGGCTTGGAGGGCAGCCTTCCTGAAACACAAGCAGTGTGGGCACCAGGGACCCTGGCGATGGACACATTCCGGAGGCGGCCCCTACAGAGCGGTCATTTTTGACATGGGTGGAGTTCTCATTCCTTCTCCAGGGAAAGTGGCTGCAGGTGAGCTCTTCGTTCTGTTTCACTTTTGGAGACTGGGGTGGGGGTGTGTGGGGTGGTGGAGGGTGGTAAGGAGAGACAGAGAGGGACATTTGGTCAGCAGTGTGTCCCAGTGGGTAATATATTCTGACTCTTGCATCAAATTCTAAGCATCACCCGGTGGAGGGGGGAAAAAATGAGGAACTTTTGTAATAATATGAACAATAAAGATTTATTTAAAAAAAATTCTAAGCACCAGTTAGTGGTTTAAGTATGTTAAGCAAATGAGTCAATTTCTCGAGTCTTAGTTTCCTCAGCATCGACTTAGGGCTAATAGGAGTACCTACCTCTTTGGGGTTTGGAAAGCACTTGCTTAGCTCAGTGAGTGTTCAGTTCACCCAAAATTCCAAAAAATGATGCGCTGCCATTGTTATTGGTAGGATTTCACTACCTTTCCCTGAGAACTGTGCCTCTTCTGAAATCTGAACTCTGAAAGCCCCACCCTTGATCCCAGCCTTCCCTCTTCCACCAACTTCCTCCTAAGCCTTCAAGAGCAAACCTCTAACTCTGATCCTTTCTTTGTCAGGCCCCTCGTGGTTTTACCTTTTCTCCCACTTAGTTCAACTCCCTTGAGTTTGACTAGTTTTAGCTCTAACAAAACAGGGATTGAAACAAGATAGAGGTTTATTTCTTTGGCATGAAAGCCAAGGTATGCGGTCTGGGGCTGGCATGTTGCTCTGTGATCCCGGGGACCCAGGCTCTCTGTTGTGTTGCTCTGCTGTGAGTTCATTTCCAGCTTCGCCTCACGGTCTGTCTTGGCTGTATCACCTCCTGCCATTACATTCTCATTGCAGCCTGCGGGAAGGAAGCAGGGCCAGACAGCTGTCCCTGTCCTTCAGACCCGCCGTGGTGGCTGCTTGGCATTGCTCCATGTTAAATGAACTGAAGTACAGCCCTAGATGGTCTGCCTCAGGGTATAGAGCGTCGGCCTGCAGACGGAAGTGTCCTGGGTTTGATTCCTGTCAAGGGCACATGCAGGGGTCAGGCTCAATCCCCAGTAGGCGGTGTGCAGGAGGCAGCCTATCAGTGATTCTCTCTCATCATTGATATTTCTATCTCTCTCCCTCTCCCTTCCTGTTTGAAATCAATAGAAATATATTTAAAAAGTAAACTAAATGAAGTACAGATTTCCTATGCTCCTGGGTAAAAAGTGACCCAGCCGTGCAAATGGGCTGAGCGAGCTATTTTTTTTTTTTATTTTTTTTTAGTTCCAGGGACAGCTGGGCCCTCGGCCTCTCTTCCTCCACTCATTCCTCTCACTTTGACCGCAGGGCTGTTCCAAACACCCCTTCCCCCCTCCAAGTCATGCATACTCCAAGCCTCGCATCCTCCCGTCACCCCGTTTCCTACTGTGTGTCCCCATTTCCACTGCTGTAGACTACTTGTTCTCTAAACTTGCCAAACACATGTACGGTGCTGTGCCTTTGCAAGTTCTGTTCTCTCTGCTAGCGGCTACCCTTCCCTGACTCTTCTGTCAATGATTTGCTTAAACTTTATTCAGTCAGAAAGCAGATTTTTATGGAGCAGTTACTATGTGCGAGGCACTGCTTAGGCGTGAAGGGATACTGCGTTCAATGTGACACAGTCCGCTCTGCAATACCCACTTACCGCATTTCAAGTGCTCAGTGGCCACATGTGGCTAGTGGCGACTGTTTTGGAGGTGCAGCATTTCTATCAGTTTAGAAAGTTCTGCAGTTTACAAAATGAAGGCTTTTTGTTTTTGTTTTTAATACTGTCAGTGTCTGTCTTATTACTCTATAGATTTCCTTACTGTGTGGCCAAGACTGTGTGAATGACCTAATATATATGAGCCAGCCAGTGAAAAACCAGAAAAGACAATTTATATTACAGCGCCCAGTTTCATCTCAAGCAGATGGTGAGGATGTGAGACTCAGCAGCAGTGTCCCCTCATTCACACAAATAAGCACTGCTGTTCCCTCGGAGATCTGAGGCTGAGATGTGCATTTCCTGAATTTTTTCAGATTCCCAGGAGAGCCCACTTGGCACCATAGTGATGCCACAGGAACCGGTATGGTAATCCCCTGAGCTCCCTGAACTCCAGCCATCTGTTAATGGGTTTCACTTATTGCATATTTTTCTTCCTACAGAATGGGAGGCACAAAATCGTATCCCTTCCGGAACTATATTGAAGGCCTTAGTCACAGGTGGCGAAAATGGGCCTTGGCTGAAATTTATGAGAGGAGAAATGACAGAAGAGGATTTCTTACAAGAATTTAGGAGACTCTGCTCTGAAATTGTGAGTGATAAACATGTTTTTTTTTTTTATTGGTAATACTTTGTATTCTTCTTTTTTTTTTTTTGCAAGTGACATTTTTCTTTACATCCATTTGTTTTTTGTTTACTTTGTATTATTCTTAAACTTTTCATTACTATTTATATTTTCTTTTTTTTAATTTAATAAATCTTTATTGTTCAGATTATTACAATTGTTTCTCCCCCCCCCCCCCGCCATAGCTCCCCTCCATCAGGTACCCACCCCACTCTCTACCTTACCTCCCCCCCACTGTCCTCATCCAGAGGTGTACGATTTTTGTCCAGTCTCTTCCTGCACCCCGCACACCTCTTTTCCCTTGAGAATATATATATATATATATATATATATATATATATATATATATATATATATATATATTAAAGACATTGAGCTAAGTGGGGGGAAAAAAAAGTCAAAAAAAGACCACAAACTCCATTTATATGAAATGTCCAGAAACATAAAGTAGATTAGTGATTTGCTCAGACTGGGACTATTGGAGGTGTGGGTTGGAATGGGGAGTGAGTATACTAATGAGTATGGGGTTTCTTTTTAAGGGGATGAAAATGTTCTAAAATTGATTGTGGTGATGATTGCATAACTTTGTGAATATATTAAAAACCATTTAATTGTATGGCTTAAATGGGTGAGTTGTATGGTATGTGTATTTCTTTAAAGCTGCTGTAAAATGTGAGTGTGTGTGTATAAAGAAAATAGCAAATTTGCCTTTACAGATTTTAAAACATGATAAAATAAGAGTTTCAAACCCCACACAGATTGAATTAAAAAAAATTTTATCAGAAACTGAAGTTCATAATGGTGAGCTAAAGCAATACAAAACCATTAAATGTCTTCTGGATCACTGAAAATTAAATTACATCTACTTACTACACTTTTAAAATTTAATGTATCCTCTTACAGTATCCTGCTACTTTTTATTTTTATTTTATTTTATTTTATTTTTTTAATATATTTTATTGATTTTGTACAGAAAGGAAGGGAGAGAGATAAAGAGTTAGAAACATCAATGAGAGAGTCATGGATCAGCTGCCTCTTGCACACCCCCTACTGGGGATATATGCCCGCAACCAAGGTACATGTCCTTGACCGGAATCGAACCTAGGACCTTTCAGTCCCCAAGCCGACGCTCTATCCATTGAGCCAAACCGGTTTCGGCTCCTACTACTTTTTAAAAATGACAAGCCATGGTTAAAATAAACAACTCCTTTAACTGGAATATTGATATAAATAGCTCCATCCCTAACCATTATAACTCTAATTCTAAGTCACTTTTTATAAGTCCCATCGGCCCTGGCCTCCTCTCAAGGCTACAAAGTTTCAATTATAGAAGATAAATAAATCCTTGATACTTGCGGGTGGGAAGCTTGGCTTCCTCCATTGCTGGGGCAACCTAAGCCTCCTGCTTGCTCCAGCTCTGTGGCCGGCCGCCATCTTGGTATGATTAATTTGCATACTCTTTCCTGATTGCCTGGTGGGTGTGGCTTGTGGGTGTAGTGGAGTGATGGTTAATTTGCATGTTTCTTTTATTAGTGTAGACTAGAGGCCCAGGGCATGAAATTCGTGCACTTGGAGGGGTGGGGTCCCTCAGCCCAGACTGCACCCTCTTGCAGTCTGGGAGCCCTCAGGGGATGTCTGACTGATGGCTTAGGCCCGTTAGTAGTACAGCCTTAGCATTGCCATGGAGGCACGGCTTTGGCTAAGCAGCACTCCCCCTGTTGGAGCATACTGACCAGCAGGGGACAGCTCCTGCATTGAGTGTCTTCCCCCTGGTGGTCAGTACATGTCACAGCGACCGGTTGTTCTGCTGTTTGGTCAATTTCCATATTAGCCTTTTATTATATAGGATATGCAAAGTTCTGCTCAGTGGCCGAGGGAGAAGATTCCTTTAGGCAGCAAGCCACAGGGCGGGGCTTTTACAGCCAAGTAGCACAGGAAGCTGGGAATATTTCTTTTTATTTTTTTTAATTTTTATTAAATATATTTTATTGATTTTTACAGAGAGGAAGGGACAGAGGGCTAGAAACGTCGATGAGAAAGAAACATTGACCAGCTGCCTCTTGCACACCCCCTACTGGGGATGTGCCCGCAACCAACGTACATGCCCCTGACCGGAATAGAACCCAGGACCTTTCAGTCCGCAGACCGACGCTCTACCACTGAGCCAAACCGGTTTCTGCTGGGAATATTTCTTTTTCTCTGAGATAAGGTGACTTTTCTCTTAATGATTGCTGCTTTTTCTTTCCCCTCCTTTCCTAGTCAAATACCTCTGTGCCTGTGGACAACTTTTTCTCTCTGCTGACCAGTGAGCAAGTGGCAAAGCAGTTCCCAGTGATGACTGAAGCCATAATTCAAATTCGGGCAAAAGGCCTTCAGACTGCAGTCTTGAGCAATAATTTTTATCTTTCCAGTGGCAAAAGCTTTTTGCCCTTGGACCGAAAACAGTTTGATGTGGTAAGTTTGAAGTGATACTAAACAATCATCAAAACAGTCTGTCCTTGCTTCGGGATGCAACATTTCACACTGCCCTTTAGCAGGTCTTGAGTAAATGGGTTTTTATTCAAACACTTGACTAAGTCAGGTTTAGATATAACAGAAAGAGGACTTGTATCACTGAGCTCTTCGCAAGGTCAAACATTTATGGGATTTGGTAATTGGTTGAGCTTTAGAGACTTTCTTACATTCTGGATTTGAACCTTAGTCACCACATAACACACACACTTCTGTCAGCCCTCTTAGTGGGACTTTGACCTTTTCTTTTCAAAGACCAACCATGCTGCCCTCTATTTCTATGGCATCAATCCTTAGATCAACGCTGTCCAATAACACTTAATGCAGTAATAGAAATGTCCAGTACAGTTGATACTAGTCATATATGGCTATGAAGCACTTGAAATGTGGCTAATGTCACCAAGGAATTGGATTTAATTTGCTTTAATTAATTTAAAGAGTCACATATGGCTAGGGGCTCTTGTAATAGATAGTGCCTGCAGTGCTGGACTATCCAAGTCCCCTGAGAACATACTGAGTAAAAATACAGTTTTCCGCCTTAGCTAGTTTGGCTCAGTGTATAGAGCGTTGGCCTGTGGAAGGGTCCTGGGTTTGATTCAGGTAAAGGGCACATGCCCAGGTTGTGGGCTCAATCCCCAGTAGGGGGCATGCAGAAGGCAGTCAATCTATGATTCTCATAATTGATGTTTCTGTCTTTCTCTCCTTCCTTCCTCTCTGAAATCAATAAAAAAAAATTTTTTTAAATCTGTTTTTTGAATGAAGTTTAAACAGTTCATATATCAATACTTTATATATATCTCAGGATAATGATCTATTTTCTCTATAGGAAAATGAGGACTCCTTCACAGATGAAACCTTCTGGCACAGAAGACCATATCATATATATATATATATATATATATATATATATATATATATATATATATATTAATTTATAAGCCATCAGTAGTACAGCCTTAGTATTGCCATGGAGGTGCGGCTTCTGGCTGAGCAGCACTCCCCCTGTTGGAGCATATATATATTTTTTCTTTAATTGATTTCAGAGAGTAAGGGAGAGGGAGAAAGAGGTAGAAACATTAATGATGAGAGACAATCATTGATTGGCTACCTCCTGCGTGCCCCCATGCTCCCTACTGGGGATTGAACCCTCAATCTGGGCATGTGCCCTTGACTGGAATCAAACCTGGGACCCTTCAGTCTGCAGACTGATGCTCTATCTACTGAGCCAAACCGGTTAGAGCAAAACAACATTTTATTGAGCAATTACTATGTGCCCTGGGAACAGTATAAGAGGAGACTTCCCAGAGATAGCCCGACACTGAGACAGCTTTTTCAGGGTTCTCCTCTGGTTCTAGATCAGAGACAGAGTGGAAATCAGTCTGACAGGATACAGGAGGCTCTTTTTAAGGAAAGGAGTATCTTTGCCATCGACCCGCTCTTTGGTGACAGCCCTCTGGTGGGGTTCAGTAGTATAAACTGAGTATGGCTCTTTTTTTATTTCTTATTTTTTATTTTATTGAGTTTTTTACAGAGAGGAAGGGAGAGGGATAGAGAGTTAGAAACATCAATGAGAGAGAAATATCGATCAGCTGCTTCCTCCACACCTCCAGGTGGGGATGTGCCTGCAACCAAGGTACATGCCCCTGACCAGAATTGAACCCGGGACCCTTCAGTCCGAAGGCTGATGCTCTATCCACTGAGCCAAACTAGTTTCGGCAGTATGGCTCTTTTTTTAACTTCTGAAATACAGACATTAAGACCATGTTTATTTTCTAACTGAACAATGCCTTCTTTCTGAAAAAATGATGACTTTCCCTAAAACAGACATGTACCGTTTTTCTTCTGCTTGATGTAGGCACAATAGCTAACAGTAGCAAAACGCTTTGTCATTTTGGAACTCCTTCAAGTTAAGTTTCACAATAACCACAAGATAGATAAGAGGGCTATTAGTATTCCCACTTGACTGATGATGAAACAGGCCCACATAGCTTAACCATGTGCACAAGGTCACTGCATTTGAACAAGAATTCCCAGGTTGCCCCCACTATGTTCAAATCACTCAATTTAAAAAAGCAACATCATTTTCTCTCATAATCCTCTTAAGTTACTTATAACAAATCTCAACTGTTTCATTTTGCACTTTTTTTTAGAAATATATTTTGATGATTGCCGAAACCGGTTTGGCTCAGTGGTAGAGCGTCGGTCTGCGGACTGAAGGGTCCCAGGTTCGATTCCGGTCAAGGGCATATGCCTTGGTTGCAGGCACATCTCCAATGGGAGGTGTGCAAGAGGCAGCTGATCGATGATTCTCTCTCATCGATGTTTCTAGCTCTCTGTTCCTCTCTCTTCCTCTCTGTGAAAAATCAATAAAATATATTAAAAAAAAGAAAAATATATTTTGATGGATTTCAGAGACGAAGAGAGAGAGAGAGATAGAAACATCAGTGATGAGAGAGAATCATTGATCGGCTGCCTCCTGCTCGCCCCACACTGGGGATCAAGCCGGCAACCCATACATGTGCCCTGACTGGGAATTGAACTGAAACCTCTTCTGCACTTTTAAAAATATATACCAGCGAGCATGGGGGAGCACCACTTTTAGGGACCTTTGTTTCTCATCTTTGTCCCTCCTTCAGGTTGTGGAGTCCTGTGTGGAAGGTGTCTGTAAGCCAGACCACAGGATCTACAAGCTGTGCTTGGAGCGGCTGGGCCTACAGCCTTCGGAATCCATTTTTCTTGATGATCTTGGACAGAACGTCAAAGCAGCTGCCAGCCTTGGTATGCGCACCATTAAGGTAATGGTCACCAGTCTTTGAACCCCACTCTGCGCCAGACACAAGTGCGAGTATTTCTGTGCGGCCCTCTTACATTCATTGCTGTAGCTGCCTTTAGTGGGTTTCCCCCTTGTCGCCGTGGTCTTTTTTAGTTAGGAAATCCGGGTGACTAGTTGCTTGTATTTTTAATGGAAGTAAGACAGACACACCAGGAAGGCAGTTGGAGAAGAGTTACACAAGGAGGCGAGGGGCAGGCTTCGGGCATTTGGGACGGCAGTCAGACTGTCCAAGTGTGGCTCTTCTGGGTGGGGAGCCAGTGGCACCAGCCTCTTGTGGGAGGGTTCTTGGACTAGCTTTCCACATTTGAGTTTTCCTTTTGATGCTGACGGGCTCATAGGACAGAGCGGATGCTGTGGCGGGAGGAGGGAGGAGGGAGGAGGGAGGATATTCTTCGCTCCTGGCACGAGGCAGTGTCATGGACTCTTAACTGGAACTCTCCCCAGAAGATAGAAATCTTACTGCATTTAGGAGTTAAGTAGGAAGAGGAGACATTCCACGGCTCCCTCATTAGCAAAATATCCTGACTTCAAAGTCCCTGCTCAGAGAATGAGTTCTTGGTATTTCCTCCTAAAAATTACCATCTTAGAGAACAGACAGGTTAAGGCTGACTGGTGTCATGTTCAATGTTTTCTCTGAAACCAGGTTAATGACCCAGAGGCTGCCGTAATGGAATTAGAAACTCTTTTGGGTTTTACCTTGAGAACGGCTATTCCAAATACTCGTCCTGTGAGAAAGACGATGGAGATTCCAAAAGATTCCTTGGAGAAGTACCTCAAAGGCCTCCTGGGGACCCAAGCCACAGGTATTTAAGTTTTTGTATTTTGTGACTCTTCCCAGGCCTAGCCTTTCAGGCTGCTTCTCACTGTCAAACCCTCGTGGAAGGCACCAGAGACAGAGGCAGTGTGGTGGGGAAGACAGCCACTGGGCCGCCCAGCAGATCTGAGCGCTGCTCTCAGTGTTGTTTGGGGAAACGCATTCGCCTCCTTTTGTATGGATCCCCGAAAGTCTACTCGCCTACTCGTCCGTCCATGGACAGCGGATGCGGCAGCCGTGCCTGCAGACAGCTGTAAGGGAGGAGAGGAGCCTGGGGACTGGAGGTGGCCCAGGGGCACTTGAATGTTTCTTATTCTTTCAAGATGACAGCCTGTTTGTAAAGAAAACGTAAAAGTTGCATAAACAGAAAATGTGACAAGTTGTCTCCCTCTCTTCAAAGGTCCTACCTTCACCTTCCACCCTCAGAAAAACAGGTGCCTTGTGAGCTTTTTTTTATTTTTTATTTTATTTTTATTTTATTGATTTTTCTACAGAGATGAAGGGAGAGGGATAGAAAGTCAGAAACATTGATTAGCTGCCTCCTCCTGCACACCTCCCACTGGGGATGTGCCAGCAACCAAGGTACATGCCCTTGACCGGAATCGAACCTGGGACCCCTGAGTCTCCAGTCTGACGCTCTATCCACGGAGCCAAACCGGTTAGGGCGCCTTGTGAGCTTTTGAAGACATTTCTACCTGGTGATAAAGTTTTGCCTCACCCCGTCGATCCCTGAAAAAGCCTGTTTGTATGGAGTGTCACGTTATGACGTGTCTAGTGATTGGCTCATTCTTAGTGCCTCCACAGAGCTGAGGGGCCCTTTTACCGCTCCAAGTCCTAGGCAGGCCTGACCCTGCTTAGCTTCTGATGAAATCAGCGCGTTCAGGGTGGTATGGCCACAGACTGAGGGGCCCTTTCTGACAACAGAGAACGCTGGCAAACTCCCGTTTCCTGCTCTTCTGAGCAAGTGAAATGACTCAGTGTCCAGAGTTCAGTCTGATTATGAAGCTGAGGGCTTATTAGGATGTTTCTGTAAGAGAGACAAAGCATCCAGCCTGCTGGGGAGGGAGATCACATCTCAGGAAAGCAGCTTTGGCTCTGGCCGTGGGCCCTGCTCGGCTCGTTCCAGCTGTCGCGCCCATGGCAGGCGTGGTTGGGCTGAGCCTGGGCTGAGGGACTCACAAGGGCACTTTTCATCTTCCGGCTTCAAGCATTCCATTTAGCAAGATGGGTTGCCATGACTGCTTGTGGTTGATAAACACAACGAAAGGAGCAGGAGTTGGCAAGAAGGACAAGGCCAGAGTGAGGATACCATTGCGGTGTAAATCCAGTGGCCTCACCACACTGTAGTGGCATGCGATTCTGGACCCGAGCTGGTGGGGCATGGTGCCATGCCTTCAGGGCATCCCAAACTCTGGGCTCATTAGAAAGAAAGAATGTCATTCCCCATCTGCCCTTCAGAGCTGGTTTGAGTTTTCTTTGTTTTCAACCTTGCAGGCCCGCTGGAACTCCTTCAGTTTGATCATGGGCAGTCAAATCCAACGTACTACATCAAG
Source organism: Pipistrellus hanaki (assembly GCF_964339955.1). NCBI lineage: Eukaryota > Metazoa > Chordata > Mammalia > Chiroptera > Vespertilionidae > Pipistrellus > Pipistrellus hanaki. The sequence continues at coordinate 6,616,632 of NC_140521.1, read as the reverse complement.
CTGGCTGGTCACCAGCTGGTTCTGAGAAAGAAACCGCCAGGGACACTCCTTCCATCTGCCCATGCAGTAGAGAGAGAATTCAGGTAAGTCCTCAGGGCCACTCCCCCTTCACAGCTCAGCCCTGAGCTCACCCGTCAGCATTCCATTAAGTGCCTTGAGACATTTAAAACTACAAGTGTGACTCTCCAAAATTATTTCAAGTAAGAACAGTAACCCAATTTCATTTTTAAGTTTGTTTTCTTTTCTATACCTAAACCTGTAGGAGACTAGACTTCTTTGGAACTTCTAGATGAAAAAAATGCATTATTAAGAAACTCTTTAGTCTTATCCCTTAGTCTTAAAGACTCTAAAACCTTTAGTTTTAAAATCAATATGTTAGTGTGGCTACAACACAAACATGGCCATGAGTTGATTGTTGTTGGAACTGAGTGATGGTTTTTTTTTTTAAACATGAAACTCTTTACGGTACTTATCTTTGATATTTCCATAATAAAATGTTGAAAATTATAAAAGTATTATAACTCATCCCAAATAAAAAAGTTTGTTTTGAGACAGGAAAATTTAGACGTAGCAGGTTTACACAAAACTAGCTCTAAATCTCTTGGCGAGTGAGTACTAAAGCAAGGAGTGGGCTCTGGTGGGGTTTCCTCTTCCTCCCAGTCTCTTACTGCTCTGCAGAAGGAAAGATGCAGAGAGTAGTATGGACAATGTGAGTTTAGTCTATTCAACTTAATGGAATTACTGACTGTTTGATGTAGGCCTATAATTTCACTATTTCTTTTTTGTGTTTTATCAGTTTTATGTTCTTCCTGCCTACTTTTGGGTCAATTGAAAATTTTTTTAGAATTACATTTTAATTTCTGCATGGACTAATTTTTTTAAAAAAATATATATTTTATTGATTTTTCACAGAGGGGAAGAGAGAGGGATAGAGAGTTAGAAACATCGATGAGAGAATCATCGCTCAGCCGCCTCCTGCATACCCCGCACCGGGGATGTGCCCGCAACCAAGGTACATGCCCTTAACTGGAATCGAACCTGGGACCTTTCAGTCTGCAGGCTGACGCTCTATCCACTGAGCCAAACCGGTTTCGGCTGCATGGACTAATTTTTAAATGAGAAAAATAATTGTAAGAAAGTCTCATCAGTCCCGCCAGCAGTGGTGCTCATTTTCCTTTGTCCTGACAGGATCTTGAAAGCCCTTGCGAGCGCTGGAATACCTGTCCCCAAAGTTCTTGACCTCTGTGAAGATTCAAGGTGATGTTTCAATTTACTTAACATATTTTTATTGATTTCAGAGGGGAAGGGAGAAGGAGATAGAAACATCAATGGTGCAAGAGAATCATTGATCAGCTGCCTCCTACATGCTCCCACTGGGGATCAAGCCCAAAACCCAGGCATGTGCCCTGATCGGGAATTGAACCGTGACCTTTTGGTTCATAGGTCAACACTTAAATCATTGAGCCACACCAGCTGGAACAGATTTATTTTTTCCATTGTCTATTCAACCTACAAAAGAGAAAAGCCAGTACACTAACTCAGAGTTGTCAGAGTAAGGACAAATAAATTTGGTAGAAAAGAGACTATAGCAACTCCCCCAGAAGTTCACAGATCTTTAAGTTATCCTGAAAGATAAAGAAATGCCTGCTATTGTGAGAATTGGTAGGAAACATCTTTTTCTCTTTTTTTGTTAATCTTCACATAAGGATATTTTCCCATTGATTTTTAGGGAGAGTGGAAGAGAGAGGGAAAAAGAGAAAAACATCAATGTGAGAGAATCACATCAATAGGTTGCCTCTATATGAGCCCTGACCAGGGCCCGTGCCATGGAGGAGACTGCAACCAATGGAATCAAATCTAGGACTCCTTGGTCTCCAGGCCAATGCTCTCTATCCATTGAGCCAAACCAGCTAGGGCAAAACATTTTTTTTTTAACATTATAAAAATATATATCTATCTAGTTTATATTGTTTGCTTTTGTTTAATTCTTTTATTGTAGTTTTTCTAAACTTTTTAAACTGCTTTGCAATGTTTTTGAGTCTGTCCCTTTTTCCTAAATTTATGAGAATTGTGAAACATATGGAAAGAATTGAAAGAAGAAATAGTTAAAAAAAGAAAGAAATAATAGTACTATAATGAGCACCCATTTATACTTCATTTAGATTAAAACATTGTTAACATTTTGCCACATTTCCTTTCTATATGTGTGTGTATATGCAAATATAGACATGTATATGGATTATATATATAAATTAATTCTATATAAATAGTAAAAATCATATGTAAAATATTGAATATATCATAATATAATTAAATATTATTTTATATGTAATTATTTTATAAAGTATATTTTATGTGTATATCTATATGTGCATATATAGATATAAATTATTTTTAGCTGAACCTTTACAGTTGCAGGCAGCATATGTCTAAAAGTAAAGATTTCTTTTTTATAAACACAGTAGCATTATTACACTTAAGATAATTAAATATAATTTAATAGTATAACTTAACTAGCTCATGTTCAAGTCAGGATAAAGTTATAATGGTAGAAGTTTCAAAACAACTTTTTACAGTAGTAAACTGATTTTGAAAAAGGCCAAAAAATGACATTTCAGTGTGTCACCTTGACCCTGTAGGGTGGTAGATGTGCCATTCATACCACTGGATAATAGTACAAATAAGAATATGGGACATTAAAAAAAGAGCCATTATTGGGCTCTTCTGTGTGAGTGACACACGTAGAGCCCAATAAAAAAGAAAGAAAAAGGGAGGCAGGGAGAAGGGACAGTTATTGAACCCTCATTAGAAATAGACACATATGCCAGGCTCTCCATATATATTTGCTCTTTTAATTAATAAGATTGCTCTTTGAAGTTTTACATATTTAAAAACAAAAACAAAAGCCCTGGTTTAGTAACTCTCTCAGAATCACACTGCTAGCCGAAACCGGTTTGGCTCAGTGGTAGAGCGTCGGTCTGTGGACTGAAGGGTCCCAGGTTCAATTCCGGTCAAGGGCATGTACATTGGTTGCGGGCACATCCCTGGTAGGGGGTGTGCAAGGGGCAGCTGGTCGATGGTTCTCTCTCATCGACGTTTCTAGCTCTCTATCTCTCTCTCCTCCTATCTGTAAAAAATCAATAAAATATAAATAAATAAAATAAAAAAGCAATCTTAAAAAAAAAAAAAAAAGAATCACACTGCTAGAAGGGAGTAGAGATTCTATATGACCCCAAAGCCCCCCTCTCAACATGCTGCTTTCCGATGTCATTATCCTTAAACCCATTCCAGTGGCTTCTACATGCGGACCAAAGAGAAGAGAGACATGCTGGCCAAGATGTATGGACTGTGTGTGTGTGGATTGGTTTGGGAGGGAGAACGTATAACCCCCCGTGCTTATGTACAAAGGAAAAAGGAATGTCCAGTATCCTCGGTCGAATCCTTCCCCAGCACTCAGTGTACACATGGGGTAGAAAGAGCAGTGCCATGACCTACAGCCTCCACCTGTGAGCCACTGACGCACTGTGTCCCTCCCAGGGTCGTTGGCACGCCCTTCTACCTGATGGAGTACTGCCCAGGCCGCATCTACAAAGACCCCTCTCTGCCAGGCTTGGAGCCCAGCCAGAGGCGGGCCATATACGCGGCTATGAACAAAATCTTGTGCAAAATTCACAGTGTGGATTTCAAGGCTGTGGGCCTAGGAGACTACGGGAAACATGGTAAGCACGAGGCTGCCTGTCTTTCATGTTGAATGTTTCCTCACTGTGGCCTCTGCTTTCGGGATTTGCATGGTGTCAGGGTGTTGATGCACCAAGCGGTTGCTAACAGTGAGGTGGGCTTACTAGCTTCCTACTTGGACATCCACTTTCATTTTAATGGAGGGGTTGCTTACCTAGACATTTATCCTAGGATGAATCTCTTCATGGGCTACGGAAACTCTCTTCCTTACAACTTCTATTTTAGTAGGTCATTTAAGTCTCTATTCTAATACTGGCAAATGGTATTTAAGATACCTTCCCAAAGGTCTACAGAATTTAGTGTCAATACATTCAGAGAGAGGAAGCAAGGGAGGAAGACTCAGAGAGGTTAAATCAACTGGAGACCTTGACTGTGAGCCAAGTTCACTCCAGAATCCCTTTCATTGTCCAGGCCCAGATATAACGTACAAGTTCGTCAACTGTTGTGTGTCTTGGTTTTTTATTTTTGTTTTTTTTTTTTTAGCAAATCCTGATGTAGTTCTTGCTCCATGCTAGGGAAAGCTTCAGGGGCTTTTCACATTTTACCCTCCCAACAGCTCCTCGAGGACCATCTCATCACCCAGGATACACGAAGGCACAGAGAACAGCAGAGCTGAGATTTGGATCCAGGCAGTCAGGCCCCAATGTCCATGCTCTTAGCCAACCACTGTTTAGCCAAAAAGGGATTCCCTAACGGCTATCAGGAAGCTCACAGGACCTCTGAGAGAAGCTCATAGGGCCAGGGAGAGGCCACGTGGCTGGAGCAAGGCCCAGATCACACAGATGGAGCCAAGACAAAACAGCCGGGGGCTCTCGCCCGGAGCTATCCTGTGGGATATCCCCCAATCACAGGAAGAGGATGCTACAAGACATGGCAGCGGGTTTCATGGCCCTGGGTAGATTGTTGGAGCGGCACCCCCTGCTCTAACCCTCTTTTCCTCAGGGGACTACATTCCACGCCAGGTGCAGACCTGGATTAAGCAGTATCGAGCCTCAGAGACCAGCACCATCCCGGCAATGGAGAGACTCACCGAATGGCTGCCGCTTCACCTTCCCAGGCAGGAGAGGACCGCGGTGGTGCACGGGGACTTCAGGTAGATGCGATGAGCGGTTGATATTAGATGTGAAAAGTGATGGGAAGGGCATCTTAAGGGGAAATTAAGCAGCTTGACCCAATTTACAGTTGTGAATTATTCCCATTACCTAGGCTCTCCCTGTGCCTGGCCTTTAAGGCCAGCTAATTCTTTATGGTGGGGTGGGATAGGGTGGGGGGCTGTTCTCTGCAACTGCCAGGGTTATTCCCACACCTAGGTGTGAAGGTGCAAGCCTGTGCTCCAGTTATTCTTACTGTATAACCCACTCCTCCAACACTGGCTACAAACAATGATAGCAGTTTTTCAAATCTGCTGTCTGGGGCAGAGAGCTTGTTTCTGCCGAGGGGGCTGTGAAGCTCGGGGCTGGGCCCAGAAGGCTCACTCACGTGCCTGGCCGGGGCTGAGGAGACCGATCAGCTAGACCTCTCGGCCTCTCTGTCTCTCGGTGGCTTCCCACGTGGGCTCCCAGGATGGCAGCTTCTGGGTAGCGGGGCTTCTTACCGGGAGGCTCAGGCTCCAGAGGCGTGTGTTCTGAGAGAGAGGGCCGGGCAGGGGGCACCTGTTCCTGACTTAGACTGGGAGTCACTCAGCATCACCTACACCTCATTATATCTGTTAGAAGTGAGAGCTTCAAAAGGCAAAGCATTAGAGTCTTTCTTTTATGGAAGGAATGCCAAAGAACTTACAGACCTGCTCTAAAACCGTCACAGGGAGGGAGGAACTACCAGGTCCCAGAGGGGTTAGCTCTGTGGAGAGGGCTGCCAGACCAAAGCCGTGGCCTGTGGGAGAGGAATACCGCCGGCCCCTTCCCATCTCCTGCCGGGGCCCCATTGGCTGAGCCCAGCCGAGCCAGATGGCAAGGGAGCAGGAGGGTATAACCACAGCCCCTGCAGCTCAGGCTCCAGAGGCACAGAGGGGCCACGGGAGCAAATGCCCAGCCCAGGGCACACCCGTGGTGATCCCTTTTCTTAGCGCCGTCTCTCCATTCCGTCTTGGCTTACTCAGGCTGGACAACCTGCTGTTCCATCCGGAAAAGCCCGAGGTGCTTGCTGTCTTTGACTGGGAACTCTCCACCCTGGGCGACCCCCTTTCGGACGTAGCCTACAGCTGCATGGCTCACTACCTGCCGCCCACTTTCCCCATGCTGCGAGGTAGGCGCTGCTCACCGGGAGAGGGCGGGATCAGCCAGCTCCGTTCCCGAAGCGTGGGCCCCACGCCGCAGAAGGAGCTGTTCAGAAATTGAGGTCCTGGTGGTTTGGGTGGAAAATGCCTTTGGGATGCATTCTTGTCACAAAGGGGGGAGGTGGATGCAGAGAGACTATAAAGTGAGAAGGATTTATACACGGGAACTGCTTATGCTTCTATACAACTAATTTCTAACATTAAAAATACGGGTTTACTTAAAGCTGAAAATCATCAGTGGTACGAGAGATAACCACTGCCAATCTTTTCATTCTTGCCATCTTTTTTCTACGTGTATACGTACATTTACTTAGATGAAAATGTAATTATATGATTTCATGACTTGCTTTTTCACTTAATTATATATTTTGGACATGTCTTCATGTCATTAAATATTTCTTCCAGAGACTCATTTTTAATAATGGAATAGGATTTTATCATATAGAATTAACTTAAACAAAACACTTGGTTTGACTCCTCTTTGAATATTTAATTTGTTTCCAGTTTCTTTCTTTTTTTTTTTTTTATATTACCCCTTGTCTTCACAAAAAAAGTAGTGAACAACTTTGTATTAATATATTTACCTATATAGCCCTAACTGGTTTTGCTCAATGGATAGTGTATCGACCTGCGGACCTAAGGGTCTTGGGTTCGATTCCGGCCAAGAGCACATACCTTGTGTTGCAGGCTCCTCCCCATCCTGGGCCCTGATAAAGGCATTTGCAGAAGGCAAACAATCAATGTGTTTCTCTCACATCAATATTTCTCTCTGTATTTCCCTCTCTCCTCCACTCTCTATAAAAATCAATGGAAAAATATCCTCGGGTGAAGATTAAAAAACACAAAACAAACAAAAATGAAAAAACAAATGTGTGTGTGTGTGTGTGTGTGTGTGTGTGTGTGTGTATGTGTGTATTTGGCATACTTCTAGGATAAATTCCTAGGAATGGAATATATTACATGCTTCAGAACCATGAAAATATTACAAATGAAGCAGATCTAGAAAATGTTTTATGCGTTGTAATTTTCTTTTTCATAATTTGGTGGGATTTTTCTCTCAATACCATTCTTCATCAAATGATCAAAAGTAATATGCATCCACACCGAACTGTGGTCCAGATGGAGTGAGAAGCTCCTCATTCCTTCTCTTACTGCCAATTTAGCCTGAAACTTTCAAGAGCCAGGTTGGGACTAATAGCCTCATGTCTGGATTCCAGCCATCTGAGGGAGGAAGAGCCCTTGAAATAATGAGCTGACCCTTTGAACTGGCTGGGAAGCTAACTTCCAGGAGAGGAAGTGATTTTCAAAATGTAAATTCTTGTGGCCACAGGAAAGTGGGGGGTCACTGACTGCCCAGGATGGCTCTGTCCCCACAGGTCTGAGTGACTGTGATCTGACTCAGCTGGGCATCCCTACTGCAGAGGAGTATTTCAGGATGTACTGTCTCCACATGGGGATCCCTCCCACTGAGAACTGGAACTTCTACATGGCTTTCTCCTTTTTCCGAGTGGCCGCGATCCTACAGGGAGTCTACAAGCGCTCGCTCACAGGTAGGGGGGGTGGCCTGGGAGAGCCAGTGAGGGTCCCAATCAGCTTCTCCCCTGGAGACCCACAGAGGCATCAGAGGGCCAGAATCTTTAAGATTCCGTTAATTCAACCATTTGTCATTGAGTATATATCATATGGTTTTGTTCTTTAAACTATTTAAACTTTAAATTCTGAGATAACATACATAAATATTTTAAAGTAAAAACATACATGGTAAGCACTCAATCATATAGAATGATACAAAATTATTTTTTTCTCAGCGCCATTCCTCAAAGTTAAACACTACTGTTAAGAGTTTCTTGGGCCACCCACATTTTTTCTATATGTCTACCTTTTCTCACTCTCTCCGAGTTTTATAAAAATGTGATCATCCTTCAAGGTGGCATGTAGAGTCTGAGTAATGAGGGGGAAATGCAGTCCTGTGGTTTGCGCTCTGCTACATAGCAAATGGACGTGGCTCCTAATTTGTAAGGAACAGCATATCTTTAACACCAAAGCTGCATGAAATGGCTCTTTTGAGAAGTTGGCCATGGCAGGAGCCAGAAGAAAAACAGGCCTCGGTGAAGGTTCAAAGAGAATCAGGGGATCAGTCTCTTAGAGCAGCGGTCGCCAATCATTCGGGCCTCAAGGACCACCGGTTGGCCGATTGCTGTCTTAGAGCATGGAAATGCTGAAATCCATCCAGGAGAGCCTGCTGTAAAAGAGCCCGCCACCAGGAGGCAGTGTCCACACAGCAACATGGATGGGCCTCCGTGCCGAGCACTGAGAGAAGCCTCACTGAAAAGACGTGTCTCCTATGAAGTATAAGTGACATTCTGGAAGAGACAAACTATAGGGACAGAGACAAGTGTTACCAGGGGCGGGGTACAGGGTTGGGTACAAAGGGACACTGACAGTAGGGATGATGGGAGATTTCTGTGTCTTGGTAAGGTGGTGGTTACCGGACTAAACTCCCAGAATTACACACTTCATAACGAGGGTGTATGTACACTATACCTTAATTTAAATTTTTTAAATCCTTTTTAAAGGAAGTCTTGAGCATATTAAAGAAAGAAAGATGGTGAGAGCATGACTAGAGGGAGTTCTGTGATGCTGGTGATGACGTTGATCTAACAGAATGGGCCCAGAAACTGCCATTAATCCAACCACTGGTGACACTTATTACAATTTCACAGCATGGGCAGCTCAGGGTAACACAGGGCTTCCTGTCGCCCACGGCCGGCAGAAGTGTTACTGGTCTAGTTTCTTTAGGAAAAGAGAGAAAGAGCAGGAAATAAGCCAGCCGAGATCGACTTCAGGCTCCCAGCCCACTAATGAAAGCGTGGGCACATTTCCTCCCTCTGAGGCAAATCCTTGTCTAAAAGTGATGATTAACACCGTCACATTGCTCCAGGAATCCAATAAGCTATAATAATACATGTAAAGCACTTAACACCATGTCTTGTACATGGCAAGTGCTCAGCAAATGATAGTAGCTGCTCAAATAATAACAATATTCTCGCGAGTTAGTAGAATTATTAAGGGCGATTTTGGAGTAATCACTGTTTTTCTTTGCTTAGGGCAGGCAAGCTCGGCAACTGCTGAACAAAGTGGAAAGATGACCGAGTTTATGTCTAACTTGGCCTGGGAGTTTGCAGTCAAAGAAGGGTTCCGGATTTTCAAAGAGATGCCGGCCGCAAAGCCGTTAACAAGGTCCTACCACACGTGGGCTGGTCCACGGTCTCTGCTGAGCACCCCAGGAACGAGGAGTTACACCCCCCTTCCAGAACCTTCCTCGGCTCATGCCCCAAAGGGAGCTCTGATTATCTCTCCAGAGGGCCTTTCCCCACCAGTCAGGGAGCTATACCAGCGGCTGGAGCAGTTCATGGATCAATACGTGTACCCTGCTGAGCCAGAGCTGCAGCGTCACCAGGCCTCCGCCGAGAGATGGACCCCTTCCCCGCTGATGGAAGATCTCAAGGTAAAGCAGCCGTTCAGGAGTCAGTAGGACCTTGTCAAAGGGGCAGAAGTCAGCTCGCTCACCGGGCAGATCTGTCCCCCCACCCCACCCCCAAGGCAGTGAAGAGAGAGGGCTGAGCTGAACTATCTTTGCGTCCACCACCTCCATTCCTGGCCTGTGGTTCATGACCCCGGGCAGGTGGGCTTATTATGCATATTTGAATGAGTAAATTTGAAACAGTGATATTACATACATCAGTTAATAAAGCCTCTCTAAATAATGTATAATGTCAAAGCTAAAGGGCCAAATCAGTTATTGCTTGTACTCTTGTCACATGGTGGCACCACTTTAGCTGAAAAACAGAAACACCCACTGTTCTGTCAGGATTGGTCTTGACTGGTCTTAGTTTTTAAGTTGAGATCTTCAGGAGCACATATTTGCCTATGATACAGCCATCATCTGCTTTTTTAAAAATAGCATTAGCACTTTTTTTTTCTAATTACAGACCTATTGCAAAATTAACCAAAGCTCAAACATGACAAAGGACATAACAGAACGAGCTTTCTAAAACCCTCCCCACTTTGAGATAATCACTGTCAACAATTTGATGTATTAGGCTCCCAACTTCTTTTTTCTAACATATACTAACATATGTTATTATTCCTATGTGTTTTTTTTTAAATATATTTTATTGATTTCAGAGAGGACAGAAGGATAGAACATCAATGATAAGAGAGGATCATTGATTGGCTGCCTCCTGCACATCCTCTACTGGGGGCATTGAGTCCACAACCCAGGCATGTGTCCTGACTGGGAATCGAATCGTGACCTCCTGGTTCATAGGTTGATGCTCAACCACTGAGCCATGCTGGCTGGGCTTATTCCTATGTTTTAATGGAGTCATCCTATATATTCGAATCTCCTGCTTGCTTATTTAACTCTACGATATATCACCTTTGCATGCCAGCGCTTGGAGATGGACCTCCAAGGGCTTCTGCAGTGTGGGAGCACCATAATTTGTCTGCCCTCCACCTGCCTGAGAGACACTGGTGTCTCAGCCTACAATCTTAGTATAAGCCACAGAAGCCAGCTCGGGGTCAGTTAAGGAGCTAAGGCTGTTAGCAAGCTGCTAACATGAACAGGGGGGCTGAAGGCCCAGCCTCAGAAGACAGTAGATGCTGGTTCAGGGTTCTCCTCATGCACCAGAGCAGAGCCACTGCGGCTGCAGACATATGTACTGGGCCAGGTCCCTACAGGCATGCTGAGGAACCTCCAGTCTCCTGTCCACATGGAACATGTTCTCAGATTTGTCATGACATTAGTAATGTCAACAGTGATGGCACGTGGGGCACGGGGGAGTCTGGGAAGTGCAGACTGGGGGAATGAACTGCCGTCATGCCAGGACTTGGCCACCTCAGGTCTCCTCAGGCTTATGACGGAGCTCCAGATCCAACCCGGTGGTGCGGACTCACATCATTATTTTGGCACACACCTCCTCTTTGGCTGTCTTCCCTCTTCCCTCTGGTCCCTTTCATTATTTTCACAGGCCAAAATGAAACTAAGCCATCCACGGTGCTCCCCTGACTTACTTTTCCCATGCTAGGAGAAAGCCAAGGCCAAAGGACTTTGGAACCTTTTCCTACCCTTGGAGGCCGATCCTGAGAGAAAATATGGAGCAGGGCTGACCAACGTCGAGTATGCGCATCTCTGTGAACTCATGGGCATGTCTCTGTATGCTCCCGAGGTACCTTCTTTAACGTTCTCCGCGCATGAGGGGGCCCTTGTCCTCCATGGCCTGTGGGTCCTCCTCCTGGGCAGGTGGTGTTTCCTCCAGCTTGGGCTGGACTCAGGAGCCCAGATACAAACGTAACTTCTCCTAGGGAGGGGGCAGAACGCCTGAGTCTTTGTGTTTCTCCGGGGAGAGGAAGGACTTTCGTTCAGGGTGTCAGAGGGCCTGTGACTTGGAAGATTCCCTGGGTATCTGGAGGGTTAAACATGGACATGGGAGTCACCTTTAGGCATTTCCCTTTCAGATATTTAACTGCTCTGCCCCAGACACGGGGAACATGGAGCTGTTGGTGCGCTATGGCACCGAGGAGCAGAAGGCCCGCTGGCTGACTCCGCTGCTGGAGGGGAGGGCCCGCTCCTGCTTTGCTATGACGGAGCCTCAGGTACCGCCCACAGGGGCGCATCGGGCCACACCTCCCAGGTCCCACGTGGACTCTGTGGGGAACCCTGCCATCCCTAAGCAGAGTGTGCTCTCACTCAGGTTGCCTCATCAGACGCCACCAACATTGAGTCTTCCATCCGAGAGGAGGGTGACTGCTACGTCATCAACGGTCGCAAGTGGTGGATCACAGGTATTTGGCTGAAAATTCATTTTTCAGCCACGTTTCGGAGGGTCTGTGCAATGAGCATGTCTCTCGCTGCCCTGCTGAAGAAAGATAGCAGCTTCATTCCCAGTCGATGCGAAAGAGATGCTGTCTCTGCTCCCAGCCAACCCCAGGAGAACCGGAGGTACTGCGTGGGCCGGGATGACCACACCGGCGACAGTTCTAGGAATCTCTCACCCGTTCCCCCCGCTTTCTTCCTCCTGCCCTCGGAGAGGCAGAAGGTCACTTCCTCCGTGACTTCTCCTTGCTTCGAGGTCAGGGGCTACATCAGAAAGCTAGCGATAACCCGCCATTCATCGCAAGCTGATCTGCAGGGCCCTCCATTGGTGCTGCGTGAACCGCATCTCACTGAGTCCCACACCTCCCCATGTCATCATCCCCACTTTACAGGGGGGGAAACTAGGTCAGAGAAGTGATATAAGGTACCAACTCCCCCTGCCAAGGAAGTAGGGAATCCAGAGTTCAGGATTTGCCTGATTCTGAATCCCGTGCCCAAAGCTATTATGTTCATGCTGACTGTGGGAACAGCAAAACAGCTGCCAGGGACCGAGTACCAGTTTTCTGCCTCTTGTCTTTATGTTTTTTAACTCTGCATGGCGCTTTTTAAAAAAAAAAATTGCTCTTTATCATGTTGGATTCATTCCTCACTGGGATGAAAACCAGCCCCTCTCATTCCTGGTCCAGACCCGCACGTAGTCATTTGATTATGTGAATCTGAAAGAGCTCTGTCGGCTGCTGGCTTTGGCTTTCCTGGACCAGGACTGCGTCTGTGAAGAGATCTGATGGCGCCTTGGCGTCAGATGGAGAGGGCCTGTCTCTCTCCTTTCCTGGCAGGCATCCTGGATCCTCGCTGCCAACTCTGCGTGTTTATGGGGAAAACAGACCCGCAGGCCCCACGCCACCAGCAGCAATCCATTCTTTTGGTTCCCATGGATACCCCGGGGATAAAAGTCATTCGGCCTCTGACGGTGTATGGGCTGGATGATGCACCAGGTTAGTGCCAGCCCTCTCTGTCTGTGTTTCAGTCTGGGCCTGGGAAACATCTGGATGCAGCACCTCTAGGGCATGATGACATTTGGAGGGCCACGTGCTCCTGCCTTTCGTTTCCAAAATATCCACCATGTCGGCAAATTTCATACAGGCATTTATGGTTGTTTTTTTCCGCCCCCCTCTTCTAAACTTAGAAGATAAGCCAGAATCTGTGAGATAAATGGTCACTCAGGACAGTGGTAGGAAGTGCACTCCAAACTCCTTTGAGACTCCGGCGGTCAGTTGACCAGGCTGGAGGTCCTCTTCTGTCTGCTAACAGCGTTCACGTGTTCCCTTTCAGTGACTGAGGGGTCACTACGTTAGAGTCCCATACTCCGTAAGGAAGGTTCACTTACAGTAGTCATTACGTTTTAGAAGAGGAATGACAGACTGTTCATTTGATATTGTAAATCAGTGATCTCTTCTTCCATCGTTGATAGTCTCCTTCCTGCCTTACTCCCTAACCATGCCCCAGTTGGAAGGCTGAGTAAAAGGCAGGAAAGTTGCCAACAGGTGACTTGAACTGAGGCAAGGGATAAACACATCCAACATGATAGGCAGGCGGATCTCTCAGGAGGAACCGTTTGGATCTTTCAGGTGGCCACGGTGAAGTCGTGTTTGAGCAGGTGCGCGTGCCCAAGGACAGCATGGTCCTGGGCCCTGGCCGCGGCTTTGAGATCGCCCAGGGCCGACTGGGCCCCGGCAGGATCCATCACTGCATGCGGCTGATCGGGCACTCGGAGAGGGCCCTGGCGCTCATGAAGGCCCGCGTGAGTGCTTCCTCTTGCGCCTGGATCTGTCCCAGAGCCTACTGCCTCTTTTGCTATCGGACCTTAAATCCTAACTGTTTTCTGAGAGCCAACTTAGCAGGTGAAGCAAGGTGATGTTCTTGCCAGGAAGCTGTGTCCCTGTCTTTGCTTTGCTCAAGTTTGAAACTCGGAGTAGAATGGATCTTACTCTGTTGAGGCGGCCAGAAGGAAAAGGCTGGCCTCTGTAGCAGCAGAGGGCAAGGTTGCAGGTCCAAAGGGTCACAGGCTGCCAAGGGCCATTCCTGCCACTCACTCATCTTTAAAAATGAGATACCTGAAAGAAGCTTGTCAGTGGCTTATGTCCCTGGAGTTCCAGCAGCTAGCCCTGCACCATCCTCTTCCCTGAGCATGTCCAGAAAACTGTTCTGCTGGGTCCCCCTCGAGGGGGTGACCCCCCTCAAGGACTGGAAGTCCACGCAGCAGAGAGCTTTTGCTGGGAGTGAGCATTTACATCAGCGGTATCGATTTCACAAAGTTGAAGCCAACCCTTGAGACCAAACAAATCTCTCATAAGAAACTACACGAAGATCAGAGGCAATGCAGTGCACTTGGATTACTGAGCAAACCTCTGTGATTTACAGCCTTTTGAGTTGAGACTGACCATTTTTTTCCATCCTAAATAAAAAGCTCTTCTCTTAAGGGCTCAGAATGGCACCTCAGCCCCACTCTGCCCTGGAACGCAGACCAGCCTCGCTATAGAGCAGTCTGTGTCCCACGTCTTCAGGAGGGGCGGGGCACTAACGTGGCAGCTGCACACGCAGGACTTGGCTGCAAGGGACTAATTAGGAGTCTACAAAAGATTTGATACTAGGAGGTTCACCACAGCATTGAGCATAATAACAAAATGTTGGGGACAATATGTAAGACTAATAATTAGAGCCTGGTCAGATAAACCCTGGTACAGGCATGCACAGAAACTCCAGAATGAATCTGTGGAAATCTATTTCTTAACATAGATGTTCACTGTATACTCTTAAATGAAAAGAAGCAGGTTACAAAGCAATAGAGTATGACTCCATTTTTATTTAAAAACTAGAGGCCCAGTGCACAAATTCATGCACCAGTGGGATTCCTCGGCTTGGCCTGCGGGATTGGCTGAAACCAGCTCTCCAACATCCCCTGAGGGGCCCTGGATTGCCAGAGGGCGCAGGCCAGGCTGAGGGACCCCACCGGTGCATGATCAGGGCTAAGGGATGCAGGAGATTGGCCAGTTAGGGAGGGACTGTGAGAGGGCTTCAGGGTGTGTCCAGCCCATCTTGCTCAGTCCTGATCGACCCCAGTAGCAATCTAACCTACTGGTCAGAGCGTCTACCTCCTGGTGGTCAGTGCATGTCATAGCGACTGGTTAGTCAACTGTCTACCCCCTGGTGGTCAGTGCACATCACATAGTGAGTGGCTTAGTGGCCTTAGCATATCATTAGCATATTACGCTTTGATTGGTAGGATACATATAAAAAGCCTAGAAGAATAGCCACCAAATAACCACTATAAGTAACTAGATGATGGGCTAGCAGGTGTTTCTATTTTTGTCTGAAAATTTATACTTTTTCTGCCATGAGGTATATTTTATATATACAATATAATTATATATAAATTTAAAAAATGAAAACTAAACTAACAACAACCTAAAAGAATTGCTTAGAAGCTTTTCTGATTCCTGGTGTCCTTTGCAATAACAGTTGCCCACCACAGCACCCAGAGGGAAAGCTGGGCCTTGGTCAGCAGGGGGCACCCTCCCTCACCTGTGTGAGATGTTCACAGTCATCACCTACTTCTCAGAATAGCCCTGGGCCAGATGCTGGCTCCGATCCAAAAGAACCGTTCCTGTCTGGCACCCAGCAGGGGCTGTATTGCCAGAGTAAAGGAATTCCTGAAAGTAACCTGTGCAGCCACCACGCTGACTGGCTCTGCAGTGTACACGAATGCTGTCTACGTCTGGATCATCTCCCTGGAAATGGACTGTGACTAGAGGCTGGCAAACTGGCTGAGCTACACACTCCTGCTTCCACTCCCTGCCTCTCCTGTGCACTCCACACACCTGCTCTGCGGGTGACTCAGGCTGGGCCTCTTGTGTCCACAGGTGAAGTCCCGGGTGGCGTTTGGGAAGCCCCTGGTGGAGCAGGGCACGGTCCTGGCAGACATCGCCCAGTCGCGCGTGGAGATTGAGCAGGCCCGGCTGCTGGTGCTGAAAGCTGCGCACCTCATGGATGTGGTAGGAAATAAGGTAGGAGGCCAGGGGGCCTCACAGATGATGGGTCCGGAGGTCGGTCACGTGAGGGAATCGGTTCTGGGAATCTACAACCACTGGCCTTCCTTCCCCACTCAGCATCCCCTGGAGAAAGAGCCTGGCTTCTTGACATTAACAACTTTGCTCCAACTCTGCTTGGAACTGTTTGGGCAGCTTTTCAAACATGGGAAGGGCACACTAGACTAGGACCGGGCTTCCCATTTACTCAGCCAGTGAACTGGGCCCAAGATAGTGGGCCTGACAGGGTCACACGGCCCCCTGGCCTCAGCTCTGCCCCAGCCCAGGCTGCGAGGCCCTGTGAGTGCAGGCACCAGGCAGGCTAAGAATGCCCCACAAGAGCAGCTTTATTTTCAAGCCTGACATTATTCCTTAAATGGCTTTCTGAGCGCCTTGAATGGCCCGATGCCTACATTGACCTCTGCCCTCTCCAGCTCTCCGTGGGACAGCCTTTAACCCTTAGCCAAGAGGCCTCAGTAATGAGGGGGGATGACACAGGCTCAAATGCCCAGCTCCTTGGTGCTCTGGTGCTGGGTCTGGTGGAGGCTCTCGGGCCTGGTGCCAATGCCCCAACAGAGGGCAGAGTCTTGCAGCTTGGTCTCCAGAGACCTGGTTGGTCTAGCTCAGTGGTCGGCAAACTCATTAGTCACCAGAGCCAAATATCAACAGTCCGATTGAAATTTCTTTTGAGAGCCGAAAACCGACTTCTGTGCAGGGACCATGAAGTTTCAATCGCACTGTGTGTGCACGCCGCACGTGGTATTTTGTGGAAGAGCCACACTCAAGGGGCCAAAGAGCCGCAGGTGGCTCTCGAGCCGCGGCTTGCCGAACACTGGTCTAGGTCCACTGTCAGGTTGGAGACGGAGCTGGCTGACACTGCAATTGAAGCACAAGCCACTCCCCAGGCTGCCTTCGGAGTGAGCTGGCGATGCTCCCCGTCTGGGAAGACATCTACGAGCCCGAGTCTGTCCTGGACCAGGCACCTGCTTGCACCTCGCCACATCCTGCGTCACCATCACGGCCCCCACCCCTGCGCCTCCCCTCCTCCCAGGCCTGGGCACGGGCTGCCTCACGGAGCGTGTGGTCCAGCTGGACCTCAGGCCTCTGGCCAACGTTTCTGCAGCTCCCATGAAACTGCTCATTCTCCTAAGCATTCTGTCCCGGGGTCTGCCCATCTACTCTCATCTCCTCTTTCTCGCAGGCTGCAGCGTTAGATATTGCTATGATTAAAATGGTGGCCCCATCCATGGCATACCGCGTGATTGATCGCGCTGTTCAGGTGAGCACAGACTGTGGACCGAGGGCTCTTTGTACCGCTCACAACACAGGCAGAGCCCCCTCCCCTTCGGCCGCCCCACCTCCTGTAAACTCCCAACAGTCACCTGCTGTCACACACTCGCCATGCATGTCCTTTTCCTTTTTTGCCTCGGGACCACCCTGCAAGGTCGGCCACATTCATACCTACTCCCAATTACAACATGAGGAAACAGAGGCACAGGAAAGTGAAGTGGCTTGGCCAGGGTTACTGGGCTTGGAGGTAGCTGATCTCACATTTATGGGAACTTGGTCCTTGTTACACCAGAGCCTGCCTCCTAACCAGGCGGGATGCCTCCTTCCCAAATCTTCACACCTGGCCCCAACATAGAGCCTTCCCGGTGGCAGAAGTTATCTACCGGGAGGGAGGGGAGGGAGGAGGGGGGGAAGATGGAGGAGGGCGAGGGGGGTTGTGAGGGGGCATGTCCGTGGGACAGCAGGTGTGGCCCCACCTGAAGTCTTTCACAGGCATGTCACACAGGTGTGGGGGCTCCCTGGAAGATGGCTATTCGGAGCCATTCTGTGCAGGCCACGGTTCCCGGGCTCTCAGATGAGGCTCACCAGGGCTCCCCTCCCTCCTGTCCCGTCTGCCAGGCCTTCGGAGCAGCAGGGCTGAGCGGCGACTACCCGCTGGCTCAGTTCTTCTCCTGGGCCCGAGCGCTGCGCTTTGCCGATGGCCCTGACGAGGTGCACCGGGCGGCAGTGGCCAAGATGGAGTTGAAGAACCGCATTTAGGCTGCAGGTCAGCAGGAGACAGCCCAGACACCCAAAAAAAATCAATGATGCGTTTTGAAAGGCCTGATACATGTGATTTTTGCACCCTGTCGGCAGCTGTATCCTGGGACAGTCACTGCACACACCTTTCTGGGTCCCCACAGGAGGCGTTTCTGTGAGAAGCCTGGTGTCAGGCAGGAGGAAGGGCACTGGTTGAGAGCTGGGGGTAGGACAGAGCCTGGGAAGCTAGTCTGTAGCCTCAGTGCTGGCAGCAGCCCCTGCGCCCTCTCTCTCTCTGGTAGTGTGTGCTACGGTGTGGGGATCTGGGTAAATAGTAGGAGCCCTGCTGGATGGTGTACCTGCGCTTGCACCCCGATACGGAGGGCTTCCTGCTCTGTGGGGCCCTTCCCCTTGAGCAGAGGGGCAGCCATGATGGGCTGCATCTGAAGACCCAGGCTGATGGCTGCTGGGAAAATGAAGCCGAAATTATGAAGCCACTGCCACCTGATTTTCTTTGTTTGAATATCCACAGCACGGAACACTAATTAAGATATTTTGTAGCCAAAACCGGTTTGGCTCAATGGATAGAGTGTCGGCTTGGGGACTGAAAGGTCCCAGGTTTGATTCCGGTCAAGGGCATGTACCTTGGTTGCAGGCATATCCCCAGTAGGGGGTGTGCAGGAGGCAGGTGATCGATGACTCTCTCTTTCATTGATGTTTCTAACTATCTCTCTCCCTTCCTCTCTGTACATTTTCAATAAAATATATTTTTAAAAAAAAAGATATTTTGTAAAGGGGCTTTGGGAACACAAAAGAATAAGAAAATACACCTCAGAGACTTCATGCATGTCTATATGTAATAAAAAAGGAATTGAGAATAAAGGTTCAAGGAGACAAGTAATACTTTCAACAATAAAGATTTTAAAAAAGTGAATAAAGGTTCACACTCCAGCCCCCTGTCTCAGAGTCTGTTGTCTCCTCACACTTGTGTATACACAGGATCCTGCCCAGTGCATTGCCCACACGTGGGCCGCCACTACTGGTCATGTGAACGTCACCAAAGGACCATGGCTTTCTGAGGACCCCTGTGTCTTCCACAGCCCCGTCCACTCCGTAGCTAGAACATGTTGGGGGAGGGGAGGTGGCAGATTGGACGCCATTACAATGTAGAGCAGAGTCCTCCCCTGGGAAGAGAGCAGTAATGCTCACTTACTTGAGGTCTGAGTTCCTCCAGAAATGGATGCCCCAAGAGCCAGGTAGCATGCGGAGGTAAGCCTGGAGCTTTTAGGGCCTAATCTCATAATTCTCATAATGTCTGCTAATCTCATAATCCACGGGGATCTGGCCAACAGTGGCCCGTTTCAGGTTAGACCAGCCTGGGCGGGGCCTGTCCCCCTAGTCTGCTTTGCATTGCAAACTTGACTTCCTTGAGGGAATTGCTTCACCTGTTTCCAGGCGTGATGGACTTCCCCAGGATCCTCTACGTGGAGGAATGGAAAGGACTGAGTGCTAGCTGATGGGACAGGGCTCAGCCCACAAAACGTTCCCATGTGCCACCTTGCTGCTCTTTTTCTCCACTGGCTGTGACTTTGGTTGTGACTCTGGTGTTGACATGAGGGGAACATGAGGCTCAAATGGGAACAGGGACTGGGTTGTGGTTAGGCCCTGGACTTTCATGGCTTAGTGTAGGGGTGTCTAACTCAATCAGAGAAGGGGCCAAAATCTAAAATCCAGCCTAAATCGCGGGCCGAATGGTTTACTGAACAGTCATAAACTGACAATGTCATAAACTGACAGCGGAGTGCAGTGATGACAGCGCGGTGCGGGCTACATTGCAAGGCCTGGCGGGCTGGATTTGGCCCGCGGGCCTTGTGTTTGACACATGTGGCTTAGTGGTTTGGCAGCTGTTGACTGTTATGATATCCTTTTGGTAATCACATTAGCGCTTTCAAGGGAACAAGAAAACACACACACACACACACACACACACACACACACTCTAGTGGGAGAGACCTTTGCCTGGTAAGTCATAGCTGGGCCTTGGCCCACCTCTTTGGCCTCAGTCCAGGGGTTGGAGCCTCAAACAACCACCCAGACACTTTCCTCTTCTGTCAAAACCTCCTGCCAGGTTTCTTCACCTCTTCCTTGGGCTTTTGCTGATAGTTGATCTTGCTGGAATGCACACATTGGACAAGTACCCATCCCCCTCACTATTCAACACGTCTCATTCCTTCCAGCATCCTCAGTGCTCAGCTCCCGGATGTCCATGGAATAAAACAGCTTGCAAGACCCTAACTTCCACCCCTGCCTTTCTGTAGTCCCTTCTCCACAGACTGAAATCAGTAAGCTTAAGATGCAAATTAAGTCATTCTTCCATTCTAAACGCCTTGCCACCACCTCTAAGGCCCTATCTGCCTCGGCCCCGCCCACCTCTCCTCACCTCACCTCCCATCACTCTCCCTTTATTCACTTGGCTCTATTCTTTCCATTTCTCTAACACGTGCCTGGGTGATCCCAATTCCAGGCCCATGGACCCGCTGTTTCCTCCCCCTCTCCCCCTTGCAATGATCTTAGATCTTTAACTTACAATCCAGGTCTTACATGTCACTTCCTGACCGTGGAATCTAAACACCAACCCCGTCTTTACTCTATTCATTCCCTTCCCATCCCGGTCACCATCGGAAACCGCTCGCCTTCGTTTAAACCTCGGTCTCCCCCACTGGAGTGGAAGGCCCCGGAAGTGAGGACAGGGGCGCTGGGCTCAGGCCCGTACACAGTAGGCTCAGGATCAGCAATCGCGAGGTCGGTGACCCCGCACACGCGGGGCCGCGCCGGAGGAGTGCGGGGCACAGAGGGGGCGCGCCTGGGAGGGCGGCGGGCCCCATCCCCATCCCCGCTCCCACCTCTCCCCTCCGCGGGCGGGCGCTGCGGCCTCCCTCGGGGCAGCTCCGCCCCCCGCGCCCCGCTCCGCGCCTGCGGGTTGGCGGCCGCGCCGGGGCGGGGAGAGGCTGTGGACGCCGGAGCCCTCGGCCGCGCCGCCGCCCGCTCCGCCTGCAGCATGTTGCGCGCAGCTCTGCTCGCCGCCTCGGGCCTCGGGCCGCGCCTGGGCCGCCGCCTCCTGTCCGCCACCGCCACCCAGGTGGTGCCGGCCCCCAACCAGCACCCCGAAGTCTCCTACAACCAGGTGAGGCCGCCGGCCCCGACCCGCCGGCGCTTTGTCCTCTCCGGGGACGGGCCAGGCCTCTTGGGGCCTCAGTTTACCCCGTTAGCCGCGGCTGGACTTGGCGCACACCTTCCCGCCCCGCCTCGGACAGCCCTGTTGCACAGCCCGGCTGAGTGAGACCGTGTCGTTCCTGGTTTGGGTCCGATCGCCTCCCGGCCTGCTGAACGCCCCCCACCCCCCACCCCCTCTCGTCCTCCCTCCTCCGGCCTTGCTGCCCAGGCCTCTCAGGTGCCCCTGTTTGCGCAGGGTCTTCACCGCCTCCCACTCCAACGACGGTCTCGTTCTTGCACGTCCCTCTTTGCAGGAACTTTTAGGTCGTTTCCTTGGCCATGTCTTCCTCCTCCACTCATGCTCTTGCCCAAGGGGTTCCGGGCGGCGGGGGGTGGGGTGGAGGGGGGTGGAGGAGAAAGAGCGGAGGCCAAGGCCGTTGGCGCTCCCGGCATCCTCACTGCTGGGGAGGGAAGGGCAGGGGACCGTCGCGGCTGTGCAGTCCCCGGCAGTGTCCGCCTGCCGAGGAGCTGGCTTCCTTCCACCAAACCAAGGAGGGCCTTCCGGGGTGACACCGATAACCGCCGGCGACGCTCACACCGGCCTTGGTGGTGTTTCCTCCTGTGATCTGTGAGTTTGGGCGAAGCGCCGGAATTCACAGAGAAGGAAGTCAGTTGTGAGAGTTCATCTGTTCTGTGTGCAACAAGTGGAGCTGCTGCCCTTCTCTGAGCTCTGGTTTCCTCTGTGAAGCGGGAAGGGGGTGAGCACAGGACCTCACCTGCTCCTGGAGGCACTTCCAGAAACGGCAGCTTCTATTAGGTAGAACAACCTTTTGTACCTGGAACCATCCTAAGCATTTACCTGTTTTACTGTTTAGTCCTTACAAACAGCCTTTGGAGGTAGGTTCTGTGGCTATCTCCATTTTACACATGGAGAGACTGAGCTACAAAGAGGTGATTTGCCTCAAGGCTGAAGTCAGTGGCAGAGTTGGGGTTCACATGTAGATCCCGAGAGGAAGCTCCTACCCAGACCATCCTGTGGTGCTGCTGATGCATCTCTGGGGGGGACGAGAGGGCGAGGTGGCCCCCAGGTGGCTGCTTCCAATAGCATGTCAGGCCCAGAGTTTGGCTGCAAAGCTGCACGCAGGTGATGGGTACAAGCGCGGCCACATGATGCTAGGGATGTTTCCAGAGAATAAAAACAGTGTCCTTTGTATATCACCAGCCAGAAGTGCTGCAGCTTTAATTCCCTTGGTGTAGGCTGTGTGAGAAGTTCATGCTTGAAAGACTTGACTATCAAAAGATGCAGCAGAAATATCATGGAGGGCGAGAGGCTTCAGCACCCAAACCTTGGTGGCCACATGGAGGTGTGAAAAAGGACACACACACACACACACACACACACACACACGGGTCTGGTGGATAACCTGAGTCCTGTTCTCCAAATTGAGTCTGAGAATGTAAGTTGGGGGAGTGGAGTGAATTCTCTCTGAGGCTTCCCCCCGCCCCCCAAGTTGTTTTTTTTTTAAAACTCACTCTAAAAGATACTTTTTCCATTTATTTCTAGAGAGAGGAGAAGAGAGGTAGGAGGGGGAGAGAGACACACACACACACATTGATCGGTTGCCTCCTACAAGCGCCCCCACAGGGGCTGGGAAACCTGAAACAGATATGTGCCCTTGACTAGGAACTGAACCCACAGACCTGAGCTTTGACAGTTCGCTGCACATCGGCCAGGGTACCTGTGACTTTTCTATCGGATTTTTGGAGATCATAAAAGTAACATGTGCTCACTGTATAAAAATGCATAAAGTATTGTAAAACTTCCGCATACCCTAAGGCATTTCCTGTTTGCAGATGTTGCAGACATTTTCTCTGTATTTGTGTGTGTGTGTGTGTGTGTGTGTGTGTGTGTGTGAGAGAGAGAGAGAGAGAGAGAGAGCGCACCAGATTTTTTTTTCTTTCATAAATTAGATTCTAGCACTTTCTGTTCTGAAGCTATCTCATTGAACAACGTTATCTGCATTCTCTCTGTGGGCACTTTCACATGTTCCCATTCTCCCAAGGACTGCAGTCTCCCAGCATGCTGGCACTGCTCTTCTCACAGCTCCTAGCACTAGCACTAGCAGTAGCAGCTGTTCATTTTGTTTTTAATTCTGATCTGAGAATCTTTTCCCATTGATTATCAGAGAGAGTGGGAGAGAGAGGGAAAGACAGAAACATGGATGTGAGAGAAGCACATTGATTGGTTGCCTCCTGCACGAGCCCCAACCAGGGCCCCGGGTCAGGGAGGAGTCTATTGAACCCGGGACCCTTTGGTCCGAAGGCCGCCACCTTATCCACTGAGCCACACTGGCCAGGGCTGTTTTCAGTGTTGAGTTATTGCAAACCGTGCTGGCAAGAATGCCAAGGCCTAATCCTAAACTTTTGAACCTTTTACCAGGGGCTCTGGATACGAAGCTGACATTTCCCTGGGGTTATCAGCTTCTTGAAGTGCAGTGAGTTGTTGGGGAGTCTGGAGTCTGGAGTCTCCCCAGAAGGAGATACCCTGAGCTCTTCAGAAGCTGTGCGGATGAAATAGTGCGTCCTCATACAGCCCTTAGCACCTGCCTGGCTCATGACTACTGGTCCGTCCACATTTACCGCAGCTGTCAATGGCAGTGGGGATAACGGTGCTGCTGAGTTTTCAAGATAATGTGATGTAACTCCATTTTATGTGGGTGCTGTTGGAGTTGTAATTTGTTTCCTGAATGAGGGTTTGCGGTGAATTAAATTTGTGTCTCTGTTCTTAGCCTCTTGACCACAACACTCAGGAACTAAAGAGAAAACTGACAAAAAGGGAATTAGGAAAGGATCTCTCTATATGAATTTTCTGATTACAACAGTAATACATCCTCAGTACACAAAGTGAAGCATGTGTGTCTTGCGGACATGTGTAGGTATCCCCTAATCCAGTGATTTTCTTTCTTTTTCTTTTTTAATATATTTTTATTGATTTTTTTACAGAGAGGAAGAGAGAGGGTTAGAGAGTTAGAAACATCGACGAGAGAGAATCATCGATCAGCTGCCTCTTGCACACCCCCTACTGGGGATGTGCCTGCAAGCAAGATACATGCCCTTGCCCGGAATCGAACCTGGGACCTTTCAGTCCGTAGGCCGACGCTCTATCCACTGAGCCAAACCGGTTTCGGCCAATCCAGTGATTTTCGATCGCTTAATGATAATATCAGGCCATGTGCCCAAGGCCTGTACCTACATTTTACCTTGCATTCTACCAACAACTCTAATAGCCAGGCGTTACTGCTGTCCCATTTTACAGATGATAAAACCAACTCTAGCGTGCATGCCCTTAGCTACCCTGCCGCCTCATGCCCAGGCTTTATGGTCATGAAAAGGATGTAAATACTTAAGGGACAAGGGGATGGATTGTTTGAAATTCAGACGAGGAGCTATGTTCCTAGCTGAGATTAGAATATTGAGTGTTGCGCTGTAAATATTTACTTAGGGCACAAATGGTTACCATTTACAAAACGATGTGTACAGCCTGTGCTCTAGCAGGGAATGGGAAAGAACATGTGGCCCCTCCCCAGCCTCCGGCCCCTCCTGAGGGAGGAACTACAAGTCTGCTGTTCCCTCCAGGGCCCCAGCACCAGCAGCTCTAGAGGCCCCCTGCTCCCCCACCCCTCTGTTGCTCTCTGACCCTGAGGTCTGTTCCTCACTCCTGCCTGTTTGTGTCCACTTCTCACTTCGTTGGTTTCCTGGTTGCCTGAGTCTTTCCTGCCCGGGATGGTAGCACAGGAGGCAGGACTTGGCGGTTCACTCAGTGCCTGGCACTCAGTGAAACTGACTGTGGATGAGTGAATCCAACCTCTAAGAGTTTTGCCAACAGTCCAGATTCAAAGTGTCAAATCCCGAGGAGTGGCTAGAGTGTCGCTCTGCTTCTAGAAACTAATGAAGTGGGAGCTGTCCCAGGGTGACTGAGTTACGCATGTTATGTAAGTCAAGCTTTGGGTTTCTGGCAGGAGATTACGATGAACTTGGCTTGGACTCTGCCCTTGTGCTTATTCAAGAGAAATAACAAAGTCCTCAGTGGGAGCTGGACTTCCGAAGAGGCTCTGTTCCAGAACCTTCCTACCCTGGTCCCTCCCCAGAGAGGAAGGGCAGCTCCAGGGGAAGGGAAATGGGAACCCTAAACAGAAGGAAGATTCCAAGTTCCTGCAAACCCAGGATTATTTTATCAGTTTGGAGCGAGAATAGATTGTTGAAAATTCAACAATGGAGACTGACCCAGCAAATTCAGGGCTTTGAGAGGCAGATAGGTGCCAGGGAGTGGTCTTTCCAGGTTCTTTGTCTAAGATGGGGGGGCGGGGGAAGACTGGGGTGAGGACAGTGGGAAGTTAGCCAGACTGGCCCACCCCTCTGCTTCATCATTCATGATCTTTGCAAAATAACGATTAGAACTTTTCTAGGACAAACTAACTTAGTATGTTGCTGTGCAGGGAACAACACAGAACGATACAGACCGACCTGGCCCTTGCTCCTAGGAATCATATAGCTGAGACAGCCACAGGGTCTAGAGCAGTGTATGTGGGGGGGGTGAGACCCCACTATGAGTGGGGGAGTGGGGGTGGCTTAGGAACTTTACACCCCAGACACGTTCCCCAGGTGTTAGCTCTGCTCCTCCCATGAGACTCCCTTTCCTCCACATTCCCCAGGGGGAGGGGCTGGCTCTCAGAGAGGACTCCACCAGGTCTACCTGGCTTCTGGCCTGAGCTCTTTCTGCCACACCTGCTTCCCCCACTGGAAACTACCCATCACCCACTTCCCAGCCCTCCTGCCCCTCCTTTGGGAAGGAAAAAAAGGTGTCATTTTCCTTAAGATTAATGATCAACCAACTAATCTGAAACCACACAAACATATTTCCAAAGAATCTGACTGGTGTTTACCCACATTCTCCTGCCAAATGCCACGAGCCTTTTACTGTAGGTGCACAGCTGTGGATTCCCCCGTGATGGCGGGGTAGGGATTGCACTGAGATACCAAATTTGAGCCTGGGAAAGTGACCTTTGATCGGCCCTTTCCTGACTGGCTCCTTGCTGTCACCACCCTTGCTGTCATTGTCAGCATTGCACTTACTCCATGGCAGGCTGGCTGCAAGCACCTGGAACTGTCGCACGCCCTTTATGAGGGTTGCTACAGTGATTCCCAAAGGCTCAGGGAGGTGGTGTGCCTTGCCCCATGGGACACAAGTAGGAGGAGAAGTGCCCGAATTCATCCGGGTTCTAGACTTGACCCCTGTTCTTGAGCATGGAGCTGGGCCAGCCCTCCCTGGGCCCAGCTGGCCCCAGAATCCCTGCCCTGGATTGAGCTATGACCTTGGCTTTGCTTGGTGCTCCTTTTTATCAGTCAGGGCTCTCGTCAAATGCCCGCTCCTAGGAGGCCCTCCCCAGTCATCCCAGCTAAAGTTCTCTATCTCCCCCACCCTCTAGACCCGTCCCTGGACCCAGTTTTTCTCCTTTGCACTCGCCCTGGCAGTCTGAGGTTGCTTGTGTATTTGATTGCTTCTTTATTTTCTGTGCCCAACAGAATGCCAGCTCCATGAGAGAAAGGTCCTCACTGGGTTTGGTTTCCACTGTGTCCTCAGCCCTAGAACTGTGCCTGGCTCATTGCCGGTGTTCACTAACGTTTGCTGAGGGGCAAAAGAATAATCTACCTCAATTCTCCACAACCCTGTGCACTAGTGTGTTAAAGGAAAGATGGTTGCAAATTCTTTGCAGCTCCTCCCAAGGAGAGGTGGGGCCTCCTCTCCCCTTCCCTACGAGTCTGGACTGAGCCTGTGACTCACTCTGATCAGTGAAATGGGTGTCAGAAATGAGGCCACGTGACTTCTGGAGCTAGATCTTAAGAAGCCTGTCAGCATCTGCCCGGGTTTCTTGGAAATTCTTCCTGGGCAAGGCAGCTATCATGCCAGAAGTCTGACTAGCCTAAGCCCACCATACGGTCAGGAAGCCCAAGCAGCCACGTGGTGCCGGATGCAAGGGAAGAAACCATCTTGCACATCCAGCGCCAGGCACCCTCACTTTGCAACCACCTGAGCCCAATCAATGGACACAACCATTAGATAATACTAAGTCAGTGTAAGCCACCATTGTGAGGTGATGTTACACAACTGATAGATAGAAAGATAACTCTTCATTTTTCAGATCAAAGAAACCAAGACACTGAAAGATCAAAAGACTTACCCGAGGCCAGTTGGCAGAGTGGGCACTCCAGCTCGGATAATCTTCAAGGCCTGCGGCTTTTAACCTTGTGGTCACATCACTGAGTTAAATGATATGTTCTTCCCGATTTTTTGTTTAATATCAGTTTCGGGTTGAGAACTGGTCCTGAGAACTTTCTGTCTTCTCATTGTAGATCTTCATAAACAACGAGTGGCATGATGCCGTCAGCAAGAAAACGTTCCCCGTCATCAATCCATCCACTGGGGAAGTCATCTGTCAAGTAGCTGAAGGAGACAAGGTGAGAACTGGTGGCTTACCTCGGGGAAGGGGTGGGCAAGGATAATTCAATTTTTTACTTAGTATGTTTTTTTATGATGGAAACTTTATTGTGTGCGTATTGCTTTCATCACTAAAAAATGTCAATTAAAATTGAGTAAATGAATCAACAAAAACTCTTCCTTGCAGACAAAGGTGCTAGACTGTATGTGAATTCATTACTTCATACTGTTGTGGATTGTAGACTTGCAATTGAACTTGAGAATAGCTATTCTAGTCTCTCCAGAGCTAGATGGAAATCTTGTTGAGTAGAATTTAGGTTTCCTGAGATCTAGCTCTGGTGTTGGTAGTATGTTTTGTTTTATATATATATATATATATATATATATATATATATACACACACACACATATATTTCTATATATATATATATATATTTCTATATATATATATAAATATATATATATTTCTATATATATATATGCATAGTAATGAAATAGTAATAGTTAATTACAATTTTTTATATTATGCTTTCAATAAAAATATGTATTTTTAATAGAAACAGCATTACAAATAATTCAAGAATGCCTCATTTCCTCTGCTTATGACAGTCTTCTACAGTCATTATTAAGGCCTGCTGCCTTTGCTAAAAGCAAATGTGATGAATGAGAACCATGCTCCCCACTTCCTGAGACACATCTCTCTTATAAAAAATGTAGCTGATTTGTCTGGGTTGGTTTGCAGCTTCCCCAAGGAGAGGAAAGCTGGTAACCCTGCATTTGCTGGGCACCGCCACTGTCTGAGAAGGAATGGGTAATTAAGCTCACGGGGCATGCTTTCTTAGGAAGGGAAAGCATGGTCACATTCTAAGCACTGACCCTGGAGTGCCTTTCCCTCCAAAACTCATTGGGGGATTTTGAAATGAAAATACAGAAATGGAAACCGCCAGGGTCCTCATTCCCTCCGTGACCCCTGGGAAGGCCAGCCTGAAGCTCACGAGGGGGAGCCCTTCGAGGCTGGGACGGGTGTCAGGGCAGGGTTCTGTACAGGCATTGACTGGTGGGCAGGCGGGTGGGCAGTGTTTGGAGGGGGCTGTTGCTCAGAAGACCTGAGCTGCCTTGCTGGGTGTGTTTTCCAGGAAGATGTAGACAAGGCAGTAAAGGCTGCTCAGGCCGCCTTCAAGCTGGGCTCGCCCTGGCGCCGCATGGATGCCTCCGACAGGGGCCGTCTGATAAACCGCCTGGCTGACCTGATTGAGCGGGACCGGACATACCTGGCAGTGAGTTCTCAGCCCCCTTCCCTCTTATCCCACATGGCGAAGGGGTTCAGAGCATCCCATAGACAACCAGGAAGGGGCCACAGTGCTGACAGGTAACTGGTTCAGAATGGCAGAGACTGGGTCCCTTTGGGATATGTCCCTGCACCAACCAAAGGAGTCTCTTTAGATGCAGTGGGTTTGGCTAAGCAAGGAGGAGACTAGGGGAGAGAGGAGAGCCATGTTGGGGAGCCTTCCCAGGAGAATCCCGCAGGGATGGACACCTCTCCTGCGCATCCTTCTCCCTGGCTGCCAGAGGCAGAGGAACCAGGAGGCAGTACGCCTTCCTCTCGCCTATCCATTCTGTACCTAGCAGCCAGAGTGACCCTTCTAGAAGGCAAATTATATCATGGAGCTCCTCTCCAAGGCCTTCCATGGCATCCTGTGTCCTTAGGATAAAGTCCTGTTTCTTCAACGTGGCCTGCAAGGCCCTGCCTGGTCTGGCTCCATCTCCTAACTCATGCTGGACCTTGGCCCTCACACCCAGCTCAGCTCACCTGCCTGCATCCAACTTTTTTTTCCTCATTTTTTTTTATTAAGGTATTACATGTGTACATCCCTTACCAATCCCCCCTCCCATACATGCCCTCCCTCCCCATAGTTTTTCGCCCATTGGTTATGCTTATATGCATGCATTCAAGTCCTTCGGTTGATCTCCTACCTCCCCCATATATCCCTCCCCTCCCCTCCCCGCTGTAATTTGACAGTCTGTTTGTTGCTTTACTCTCTCTGTATCTATCTTTTTGTTCATCAGTTTATAATGTTCTTTATTATCCATAAATGAGTGAGTTCATGTGGTGTTTCTCTTTCATTGACTGGCTTGTTTCACTCAGCATGATGTTCTCCAGTTCCATCCAGGTGGCTGCAAATGATAAGAGTTCCTTCCTTTTTATGGCAGCGTAGTATTCCATGGTGTAGATGGATGCACCCAACTTCTTGACTACCCAGCTTCTTTGAGCATCAGGGCTGTTGCACATGCCTGGAATGTTCTTTCCATCATCACCATTGTATCTTCCCCTTTTGCCCAGTCACCACCTACATGTCCTTCAGGTTGGAGTTTCTCAAACTGGCTTGGCCTTCTTCCTAGCACTCTTTTTTTTTTTTTTTTTTTTAATATATTTTATTGATTTTTTACAGAGAGAAAAGGAGAGGGATAGAGAGTTAGAAACATTGAGAGAGAAACATCATTTAGCTGCCTCCAAGGTACAAGTCCTTGACCGGAATCGAACCTGGGATCCTTCGGTCCGCAGGCCGATGCTCTATCCACTGAGCCAAACCGATCAGTGCCTTCCTAGCACTCTGAACCCATGTGATTGATGATTCCTGTCTTTCTTCACTGGCTCTTTGCTCTGGAAGCTTCTTGTTAGTCTCTGTATTCCCAGCCCCTGCATCTGGCGTAGAGCAGAAACTGAAAACGATGTGTTTGTGAAGTGACTGAATGAGAAGTCGGTGCATCCTTCTCCTCATCTCCCTGCTCATTCTCCCTGCCTTTGGAGAGGGGGGCCGCTGGCCCAGAAATGCTGCGATCTTCAGTGGCCCAGATTGGCCACAGCCCTTCTCAGCCCATGCTGCGCCTCTGTGCTGCTTGTCACTGGTTTGCTTTGTTTCATTCCTGTGCCAGTATGTCTGTGCTGATCGTGTTCTCTTTTCTTAGGCCTTGGAGACCCTGGATAATGGCAAGCCCTATATCATCTCCTACCTGGTGGATTTGGACATGGTCCTCAAATGTCTTCGGTAGGGCCTCAGGCTTCCTGGTCTTTGTTCTGGCTCTGCCAAAGGGGAGGGCGAACTGGGGAGGTAGAAATAGGATAATGTAAATGGATCATGAGAATTGAAGAAATGTGTTCTACTGGCATCTATCTTGGGAAAATCCCTCAGTACCAAAATTATAATACTGTACTAGAGGCCCAGTGCATGAAATTTGTGCACTGGTAGGGTCCCTAGTGGCTACCAGCTGCCGGCTGGGTACTCCCTCCCTCCTTTTCCCCCCAGCCACCTGCCTCCACTGCTGGCCTCCCTCCCTCCCTTCCCCTGGCCGACCCCACCCCCTGGTTGAACTCCCATAGTATGCATTGTCCCCTCAGGCAGTTTGACCAGGAGATTGGGAGTTTGACTGCTTGCTATAACGTGCTGGCCACCAGGGGGTGGTGCGGACCATGGTAGAAGTTGGCAATATGCTGCGACCTCTCGCAAGCTACCTGGGGGCTGGGCGATGGGGACGGAGGTGCGGTAAGAATGCGGGTGTCTGCCAAGCTTGCTCTCACTCCCTGCTACCTTCCCTTGCGATGCCAGGGCTCACGTGCTGGGGGTGCCCATGTGCTTAGGTGCTGAGTGCCTGCGAGGAGCCCGCCCAGCATCTGAGCAGCCTCTTCTGGGTGAGCCGGGCCGCAGCTACCGGGATTGCAGGGGCCAGTCGGGCTCACTGTGGGTTCACGCAGGAGCTGGTCTGCGAGGCCAGCTGGGAGAGTGCACTCCCCGCCTGGCTTCCTCGTGGCGCTGTGTCTAGCTGAGTTCACTATCTCTCTCCCTGGGGACTCGTGCACCATGACTCAGGCCGGGGGGGGGGGGGGGGGGGGCCCAGGTGCTGCCCAGAGTCCAGAGGTCAGCTGGCACCTGCCCTTCCACACCAGATGCCCGTGCTTCAATCGCCAGCCAGGCCTTGGGACCACACCCATGCACGAATTTTGTGCACTGGGCCTCTACACTAGTCATGTTTTTCTTGATTCTTGAGTCAGTTTTGGTAATGTATGTTTTAGTTGGATTTGTTCATATCCTTAGGGTCAGGGGTAGAGAATGTACAAGGCCTGCAAAACCATTTGGTCTGGCCTTGCCAAGGCATCAGGGGTAAGTTAATTAAATATTTGACCAAACATAGCAGCCTAATGTTTAATTTGATCATTTTGTATGGCCCTTGAATGATGTTCTAAAAATGCAAATGGCCCTTGGTAGAAAAAAGGTTCCTAGTTGTCCAGTTTGTTGGCTTCAACTGTTCATAGTATTCTCTCATACCCTTTTTATCTCTGTGAGGTCGATCAAAATATCCTCACTTTCATTTCTGATTTTAGTTGTTTATGTTGTCTCCCTTTTTTCCTTAGTCTAAGCTGAAAGTCTTTCAAGTTTGTGAATCTTTTCAAAGAACCACCTTTTGGCTTTGTTAATTTTATCTATTGTTTTTTCTATTCTCCATTTCATCTATATCTGCCCTAATCTCTATTACCTTCCTTTGTGTTAGTTTGATCATAGACATTTTATTTATTTTATTTAAAAAAAATATATTTTATTGATTTTTCACAGAGAGGAAGAGAGCTAAAAACATTGATGAGAAACATCGACCAGGGACATGCCTCCTGCATGCCCCCTACCAGGGACATGCCCGCAACCAATGTACATGCCCTTTGACCAGAATCAAACCTGGGACCTTCCAGTCCACAGACCGACGCTCTATCTACTGAGCCAAACCAGTTTCGGCATAAACATTTTATTTAAAAAATATATATTTTATTGATTTTTTATAGAGAGGAAGAGAGAGGGACAGATAGCTAGAAACATCCATGAGAGAAACATGGATCAGCTGCCTCTTGCACACCCCCTACTGGGGATGTGGCTGCAACCAAGGTACATGCCCTTGACTACAATCGAACGTGGGACCCTTCATTCCGCAGGCTGATGCTCTATCCAACATCAATGAGAGAGAGTCATCGATCAGCTGCCTCTTGCACACCCCCCACAGGGGATATGCCCGCAACGAAGGTACATGCCCCTGACCGGAATTGAACCCGGGACCCTTCATTCCCCAAGCTAACCCTCTAGCCATTGAGCCAAACCGGTTTCGGCGGGTTTACACGTTTCTACCAGATCTGATCCATGGTTGTCAAATGCTGGGCTGGTGCAGCAGTCACAATTTAATAAATCTGAATGTTTTTTAAAAACACCCATTCCATGCCTGGCTGGTGTGGTGCAGTGGTTGACGGTTGACATATGAACCAGGTCATGGTTTGATTCCTGGTCAGGGCACATGAATGGGCTGCTTGACCCCCAGTGGGGGGCGTGCAGGAGGCAGCCAGTCAATGATTCTCTCTTATCATTGATGTTTCTGTCTCTCTTCCTTTCTGAAATCAATAAAAATATACTAAAAACAACAACAAACGGATTCCTGGGCATCCACCCAGAGAGCCAGGTTAAGAAAACTGGAAGTGGGCTCTTGGAATTTGGTGTTTTTTATGAGCATCCCAGGTGAATCCGGGAATTAGAGGTTAGTTCCCTAGAGTGGATTATTGTGACCTTAGCAGTTAGGTTGTTCCGGGAACAAGCTAAGAACAAGGGCAATTATCAGAAACACCCAGGTAGACAGTTTGAGGTTTTTCTTTCTGCTGAGATTTATAGGGGTCCCTGACAGAAGTTTGGACTTTTTCTTTTGAAGTTATTATGCCGGCTGGGCCGATAAGTACCATGGGAAAACCATTCCCGTCGACGGGGACTTCTTCAGTTACACCCGCCACGAACCCGTGGGGGTGTGTGGGCAGATCATCCCGGTGAGTGTCAGCCTTATAACAAACGAGTGAAGTTTATTGGGAGCACCTTGAGGCGTAGCAGTCTCCAGCAGGCTCGGGAGTGTGAACGGGGTTTTGACAAAGCCAACTTGGATTCAGGGCCCTGCCCTGCCACTCATGAACTTTGTGACCGTGGGTGAGTCACTGTTCCCCTAAAGCTTGAGTTTCCTTATCTGCAAAGTGGAAGGGAACACAGACCTGCCTTAGGGCAGAAGGGCAAGGAGGACTGAATACAACAGTTTAGCTTCATACAAGGAAGCACTCAGGAAAGTGAGTCCCTATTTCACCCTGCCTCACCCATCTGTCTTAAAGCTACGATTGAGTTGGGGAAGGGCGTGGGGGGACAGAAGAAGGGGTTCAGGGAAGTCACTGCTGCTCTCTGGGGAGTCACTATTGTTTACTTGGGTTCGGGAGTGACTGTTGTTTACTGCAGTGGAATTTCCCGCTCCTCATGCAAGCATGGAAGCTGGGCCCTGCCTTGGCGACTGGAAATGTGGTTGTGATGAAGGTGGCTGAGCAGACGCCACTCACCGCCCTCTACGTGGCCAACTTGATAAAGGAGGTGTGTGGCTGTCCATCTTGACCTCTGGGTGCTCTCTACAAGCTGTCTCTGCAAGAGTTCTGAGGAGGGGGCCTGAGTCCAAAGTGAGGGGTGTTTGTAGAGCAGGGGTCACCACACTTCAGCTAAAGAGGCCCCATCTTTCCTGTTTCTATCTTGGCTTCATTGGAAGACCCCTGTGAACAATGAAATTGTTCGAAGTGATTACCATCGGGGGAGTGCCAACAGCCATGGGAACTCTGAGACGCATGTTTCTTGCTGTTCTGTTTAGCATCCCAGGGCGGCTCCCCATAAGACTACTTCTGCTCACCTATGTCCGGGCCCCACTGTCTCTGGGAAGGGCTGTGTGTCCCTCTGTCCAGGCCCTGGAGTGGGAGGATGATGCCCGGTTCTCCTGGTTGTTTGCACACAGGCTGGCTTCCCCCCCGGCGTGGTTAATATCATTCCTGGATTTGGTCCCACGGCTGGGGCTGCCATTGCCTCCCACATGGGTGTGAACAAAGTGGCCTTCACCGGTTCCACCGAGGTAAGGTGTCCCCAGGACTTCAAGCTTGCTGGGTGTTTGGTTCAAGTTCATACTCTCCCGAAAGGATGATGCATTCAAGATACACGTGTTCATTCAACAAATAGGTCAGCAGTGGCTTTGTGCCAAGCTGAGAATGTGGAGGTGAGGAGCACCCCGTCCTACCCACAGTGTGCCATGCACAGGGGACCACACTGCACACATCGTGGGAGGGAGGCAGGGTAGTGGGTTTGAATTCTGCTAGATTTATGTTGCCTGAGTGTGAATTCTGACTCCCCGTTAACCAGCTGAGTGACCTTGAATAAAGATGCAGCTCCCAAACTTTTTAAAAAAATTATTTTTATTGACCTCAGAGAGGAAGGGAGGAGAGATAGAAACATCAATGTTGAGGGAGAATCATACCCCACACTGGAGATGGAGCCCTCACCCCAGGCATGCGCCCTTGACTGGAATCGAACCTGGGCCCCTTCAGATCGCAGGCCGAAGCTCTATACACTGAGCCAAACTTGCTAGAGCAGCTCCCACACTTCTAAATCAAGGAACAACAGGGTTGCTCCTACCTTTGAGGCCATTGTGAGGACTGAATTCCATGCACACAAAGCTCTTAGTACAGTACCTGGTATGTATGTGGTGCTCAGTGTGTAAAAGCCACACATCAATGACGGCCGTGTCATTACTATCATCGCCATCCTAAGAGCACGGGGTGGGGCAGCGATGGTACGTGAGTGGCCAGATTTGGCGACATTCTCCAGGTCTTTCATAATCTAGCTTCTCACTCGGTTGTGGGGTCCTCTGTTGTGTGTCTGTGGGAGCACTTGGTTCTTTCTCCTCCCACTGAGAGCTGGTCCCTGTTTCTGCTCCCTGGCAGGTTGGCCACCGAATCCAGGTCGCTGCCGGGAACAGTAACCTCAAGCGGGTGACCCTGGAGCTGGGAGGGAAGAGCCCCAACATCATCATGTCAGATGCCGACAGTGAGTCTGCAGGGGGAGGAGGCGTGGCCGTGAAGGGAGCCATCAGCTGTCTGCGCTGAGCTCCTCCCTCCAGCAGTCCTCATGTCCATCAGCTCCGTTTCTGGGCAGGGCCTCGGGATGAAGGCCAGGCTCCTCAGCAGGCCCTCCAGCCAGCACGGCCAGCCTCTCCCGCTTCTCTCCTCTCTGCTCCCTCTAATCCAGCCAGCTGTGCCAGGCTTTCTCAGACCGGACCACTTTTCTTCCATGGCATCCTTTAGGGAGCCTTCCCTGCCCGCCATAGGCTGGCTGGGTCGGTCCCCCAGCTGCCCCCGGTTCCGTCACCACTGTGACCATGTCTGTCCGACACATGGCCTGGCACCCAGCAGGCGCCATGCTGTTGGTGGCGTGAAAGGGTTAAGGAGGTAGGCAGCCACTGGGGCAGGGTCGTCCTCTCCTAAGGGTCGTCTCTCTGCCTCCCCAGTGGACTGGGCTGTGGAGCAGGCCCACTTCGCCCTGTTCTTCAACCAGGGCCAGTGCTGCAGTGCGGGCTCCCGGACCTTCGTGCAGGAGGATGTTTATGATGAGTTTGTGGAGCGGAGCGTGGCCCGGGCCAAGTCTCGGGTGGTTGGGAACCCCTTTGACAGACAGACTGAGCAGGGACCACAGGTAAGCCGACAGCCACGGGTGGGTCTGGGTGTCTGGAACCAGCAGGGAGAAGTAGAAAGGGCCTCGGACTCAAGAGTCAGACAGGAATGGCTTAAAGCCTAGGCTCCGCCATGTACCAGCTGTGTGTCCCTGAGAAGCCACATGGCCTCTCTGAGCCGCCATTCTTTCATCCTTTGCACCTGCCCTTCATAAATCAAGGAGGCTGCAGAGTGGAAACGAATGATGGAAAGCACTTTGTAAATTACATAGACAGTAAATACTAGCAGTGTCTGTGCCAAAGGGAATGCTTGCTTCCTAGACCGTGGCCACCCATGAAATGCATCCACCAGAAGGACACGCAGATCTGTTAACCATGGTTATTTCTGGGGAGTGGGGTCGTGAGTCATGACACAGAGAAGGGAGGGTCTTCACTTTATACTCTTCTGAGCTGTTTAATTTTTCCTTAGCCAGGAAGATGTGTTCATTTTAATCACTAAAACTCTAGTCAATGATAATTATAATAAAAAGAAATACAGCGCCTGTCTACCATTTCCTCTGCATCCTGGCCCTTTTTCCAGCGTTGTCCTTAGACCCAACCTGCCCTGGGCTCCTTCTCTACAGGGCCCAGCACTGGCCTCCTCCAGCCACCCCTCTTAGGGACAAGGAGTCTGCAGGGTCTGGGATGCTCCCTGCTCTCACATGGCCCTGAGCCTACTTCCAGGGCCCATGGGTGCCTCTCTGCAGGCTCCATCCTCCTGAGGGTGTCCGTGCTACGGGTGTTCACTCCCCAGGCACCAGGACGGCCAAGGAACCTTTTAAAAAATTAATCGTATATAATAAAGATGTAATATGCAAATGGTCGTAACGACTGCATAACGACTGGATCAGGGATCAGCAGAAGGGTGGGGCTACAGGAGTGGGCAGAGCAGCAAGCTATGGGGGTGCGGGGGAAGGGTGGAGGGGGAGAAACAGGAGGATGGGGCAGTGGGCAGAGAGCTACTGGAGGGCGGCAGCAAGCTACTGGTGCATGTATTCGTGTGCAGGGCTACTGGTAGACTATCCAAACACCCCCACAGAAAAATGAGCAGAAACTAAAGAGGTCCCATATCCCCCAACTCCCCCTTCACCCCCCTAGTTTCCTGTTACTGACATCTTGCATTAGTGTGGCACATTTGTTATAACTGATGAGCCCATATTAATTTGTTATTATTAACTAAAGTCTATAGTGTACCTTAGGGTTTACCCTTGATGTTTCACATTTTATGGTTTTGACAAATTATAAAGACGTGTCCAGCATCAATTGTCATACAGAACAGTTTCACTAAAAACCCGTGTCCCACCTGTTCTTCCCTTTTTCCCTCCCCCTAGCTTCTGGCAACCACTGATCTTTTAACGTCTTTACAGTGTTGTCTCTTCCAGAGAAGGTCATGCAGTTGGAATCATGCAGTATCAAGCCTTTTCTGATGGGCTTTACTGCCCCCCCCACTTGGCTCTCTTTACTTAGCAATGTGCATCTAAGGGTCCTCCCTGTCTTTTCGTGACTTGATAGCTCATTCCTTCCAATGGCTGGATATTCCATTGAATGGATGTGCACCACATTTTGTTTATCCACTCATCTATGGATGGACCCTTGGGTGGTTTCTACTTTTTAGCTATTTGAATAAGGCTGCCAATGAATCTCACCATCTCTCTTTCTCTTGCTTTTCTTTGTGGTTTGTGGATATTTAATTATTTAGTATCTATATGTATATGCAATTTATAAAGTGCTTTCCAAACTTGTATACAAATTTAATAAAACAAATGGGGTGGGGGCACGTACTAGAGGGGTGGGAGCAGGCAGGGAGAGGTCAATGGGGGAAAAAGGAGACATATGTTCAACATACCTTTGCCATCAATGTATTTTCTCACTATTTTAAATTTTTAGTAATTTCAGAGTTGAAAAAGAAAACCAGAGGGTTTGCTGTACAGTTCTTGAAGTTTTTTCTTATATTTATCAGCCCTTTGTGTTTCCTATCTTGGCTCACTTATTCATTTCCAGTTGTCTCCTTGCCAGTGTGGTTCTAAGCCTGAAGCTAGGCAAGGTATGGCTCTAGCATCTCTAACTCCGGGCTCCTTCTCCTGCAGGTAGATGAAGCTCAGTTTAAGAAGATCCTGGGCTATATCAACACTGGGAAGAATGAGGGGGCGAAGCTGCTGTGTGGTGGAGGGGCGGCTGCTGACCGAGGCTACTTCATCCAGCCCACTGTGTTCGGAGATGTGCAAGACAGCATGACCATCGCCAAGGAGGAGGTGAGCCGGGGGCCAGAGCTCTGGGAAGTGGATAATTCAGTCTAACATCTGGACCCTGTGACCCAACAGCTGGCTTTGGGCCAAGTCCTGGCTCTGTCCCGAGGACAAGTTATTTACAGTTTACGTCCGAACTCGACCCTCTCCTCTCAGGGCTGCTGCTGACATTTTGACCACTTTGAGTTTCCCCAGTGCTTTCTTTCCCCTGAGAGGGCTGAGAGCAGCCACATCCCGACAGCAACAAGCACACGTAGCTCCTGCATCTTGGTTTCTAAATCCCGTTCTTCACACAAAGGAACCAGGATTCTTTGAGAAAACGGCTAATCCCAGGAAAAGGGCAGGGAGAGTACAACATACACCGGGAATGTCTTGAGAACAGAGACTGGATTTTGTTCAGTTGTTTCTTTAGCATCTAGTGTGTGCCTTGCTGAATGACTGACTTAAATTTTAGACATTAAGTCTATGTGTGACATGCCAGTAATGTAAACATTGCAGAATTGTTTAGAAATAATACCCACATGTAAAGCACGTGGCACTGGGAGGTAACTGACCCCGCTAGCTTCCTTCCTTTTGTGTTTCAATAAGCGTGGGAGCTGCCGTCTTTGGAACTATCAGGGCGCCTCTGGGGGCGCTGTAAAGGCTGGATAGAAGGTGGTTCCATGTCTGCCAGGCCCTCCCACTCTCCTCTCTCACCTCAGATCTTTGGGCCAGTGATGCAGATCCTCAAGTTCAAGACCATAGAGGAAGTCGTTGGGAGAGCAAACAGTACCAAGTATGGGCTGGCTGCAGCTGTCTTCACAAAGGACTTGGACAAAGCCAGTTATCTGTCCCAAGCGCTCCAGGCTGGCACTGTGTGGTAAGAGCCTCCCAGCAGCCCCTCATGCCCAGGCAGGGATCCCCGAAGCCAGGGTCTCCCAGAATCCAGTGCTTACATCCCAGAATTTGGGGTACTGGGCTCAGCTGCTCTGGGCTCAGGGAGTGTGTGGGACAGCAGACAGATGACAGCTTCCCTGCCGCTCTCCAGGAGACTCAACTTCCCTCCAGTCCAAATGCTTGTGCAGTTCTTCTTGGGCAGCAGATGCATGACTGGGGGCTCCTTGCCAAACTGTAACAAGGTGGGGGACCAGAGCTAAGGGCCCTTCACAGGATCTTAAAAGTTTAGCATCTCCCTCACACTCATTAGGATGGCTGAAATTTTAAAATCCAGAAAATACCAAGTGTTAGTGAGACTGTGGAGAAATTTGAACCCTTGCACATTGCTGATGGGAATGTAAAATGCGACAGGCACCATAGAAAACTGTCTGACAATTCCTTGATAAGTTAAACATAGAATTACCATAGGACCCAGCAAGTCCACTCCTAAGTATATACCCAAAAGAAGTAGAAATATACATCCACACAGAAAAGTGTACCCAAATGTTCACAGCAGATTATTCACAATAACCAAAAGGTAGAAACAGCATAAAAGTCCATCAACTGGTGAATAGATAAACATAATATGGTCTGTCCATGCAGTGGAATATTATTTGGCCACAGACATGAAAGAAGTATTGCCACATGCTACAACATAGATGAATTGTGAAAACATGAAACTAAATGAAAGGCCACATCCTATAATAAAACCCTAATTTGCAAATCGACTGAATGGTAGGCAGAATGACTGGCTGAACAACCAGTCGCTATGACACGAACTGACCAGTAGGGGACAGATGCTCAAGGCAGGAGCTGAGCTCACGGCTGGCAAGTGCAGCAGTGGTGGCGGGAGCCTCTCCCACCTCCGCTGCAGGCAGACGATAAGGAGCGAGGGTCCTGGCCTGCGAGATGGCACAGGCCGGGCTGAGGGACCCCTGCCAGTGCATGAATTTCATGCACCAGGCCACTAGTAT
Source organism: Pipistrellus hanaki (assembly GCF_964339955.1). Classification (NCBI taxonomy): domain Eukaryota; kingdom Metazoa; phylum Chordata; class Mammalia; order Chiroptera; family Vespertilionidae; genus Pipistrellus; species Pipistrellus hanaki. The sequence continues at coordinate 6,576,207 of NC_140521.1, read as the reverse complement.
ATGATTGCACTTACAGGAAATGACTAGAATAGACAAATCCATAAAGTCAGGAAGTAGATTATTGGCTTCCAGGGATTGGGAGGGGGAATGGGAAGTGACGGCTTATAAGGCACAGGGTTTCTTTTTGAGGTGATAGAAATATTCTGGGATTACTTAGTGGTAATGGTTTGGACAACACTGTAAATGTGCTATAAAACACTGAATTGGACACCTTAAAATGGTGAGTTTTAAATTCAATTAAAGTTTTAAAAATTGCAACAAGAAAAGGGTAGCATCTCATTAGCAAAAAACGGGGTAACAAAACGAGATGTTGTCACGTGGTGTTCCTGTTATACAGACATCCATCTGTGACCACATCATGAAGAATGAAGATGGCGAACGGCTTTATGTCTTGTAGCTTTCAACTCTGATGTGGCTAGTTATTACTATTCTTCCCATTCCTTTTTCCTCAGTAAATTTTAGAGCAACAGAGGTCTGAGGAGTATGACACAAAGTTATTTCTGAAATCCTCTTTCAAACTATAGGATCAACTGCTACGATGTGTTTGGGGCCCAGACACCGTTTGGTGGCTTCAAGATGTCTGGGCTTGGCCGGGAGCTGGGAGAGTACGGCCTGCAGGCATACACTGAAGTGAAAACCGTGAGTATGAGCACCTTCCCAGACTCTCCATCATGACAGACCATCAGTATTTATTACTGATTTCTTGTTTTAAGCTAGAGAAGCTACAAAATAGGGTAAAGACCCCGTCTGTGCTCTGACCCGTGAGAAAGAACTAGAAACTGAACTTCTACTCTGCCTACAGTCTTAAAACAAAACAAACAAAAACAAAAGAGGAAGGGGGGAGAGAAACATCAATGACAAGAGCATCATTGATTGGTCGTCTTCTGCATGGCCCCCTCTAGGGACCAACCCCTAAACCTGGGCGTGCTTTTTTCCCCTTTCTTTTTTTGGGGGGCATGTGCTTTTGTAGAAAGAAGTGGCAGCATTTGATTCACCTGCCAGCATTCACCCTGTTCCAGGCACTGTGCTTAGTGCTTGTGATAAAGAGTCGTGTATTTTGAATTTGGAACTCACGTGATGATATTAACAAAAATAGGAATTTTTCAGGACAGGAGTCAAGTTGGCAGGGAGGAACAATGAGAAAATATCTTCTTTTAAACTCATTTTTACTAAGTGCTTATGTTGTGCCAGAGTCTGTGCTGGACTTTCTTAGGTACGTCACCTCGTTTTGTGCTCACAGCAACCTCATGAAGCAGATACTGTTATTAGCCCATTTTACAGATGAGAAAACAAGGCATGTAGAGATGAAGTACTTGCCCAGTAGGTGGTAAGGTTGGGCTTCAACCCCAAAGCCATCTGAATGGACTCTTCCCACTTAACACGCTGAGACACCTGTAAGCTTCAGCACATTGTTTTTTCTCCTTTGATTCTCTTGGGGAAAACTGTGGATCTAGGTTAGGGCCTCTGAACCTCGGCACTGTTATGTTTGGGGTTGGATAATTCTTGGTTGTGGGTCTGACCTGTGCAGTGTAGGATTGTTGGGCAACATCCCTGACTTTTACCCTCTAGATCAGGGGTGGGGAATTTTTTTTCTGCCAAAGACATTTTGGACATTTACTAGTATACCTAACATCATTCGCTTAATAGAATTCACTTAATATAATTTCTTTTGCTATGAAAAAAGCTCCTAGATTTATTGAATTTCGAGTCCCACCTGTGGTTGCCTTGGCCGAGTCAGACCAAATGATTTTGTGGGTCTTATACGACGCGCCCGGGGCATCTAGATGCTCGTAGGAATTCCTCACCCCCCATCCCATGACAATCACAGATGACGGGTAAGGAAGGAGTGTGATCTCATACAGAATATAGACCTAGTGGTTCCTGGGTTTGGCCAGATGGTTGTTCAGATGTTAGAAGTAAGGAAGCCCTTTCTTCTGAAAGTGCCTGCAAGCCAGCATGGAGATGTAACAGCTTCTCTGCATCCCCTTACAGGTCACAATCAAAGTTCCTCAGAAGAACTCATAAAGAACCACATTGGCTTCCTTATTTACCCAGTGGCTGGGTGTCCAATGGAATCAACAACAAAACCAAGAAAAGTGATCCCGACACGCTAAAAGTCTCAAAAGAGAAATTCTCCTACACAATCTCTTTGAATTCCTTGGTGGGGGGGGGGGGGGGGGAGGCGTTTGAAGAAATTAAAGTTTTTCAGAAATAGCCTGGAATGTCTCACCTCATCTGATACACTTTTGTAACTCGCCTTTAAGGGGGTAGAAAAGCCTTTGTTTACAGCTGTACTAACACTGAGACCACAGCTAGCACGTTGTTTTGTATTCTGGGTTAAAGCTCATTAAAAACAGTGTTACTCTGCACTTTTTGGGTGACTCTTCCTCAGTAACCCAAGGAATTGCTGCCACAAATGTACGTGTCCCTGTGTTTGCATGTCACACTGTTTATGACACCCCTCCCCTACTGCGGATAAACAGCTTTTGTTTGTGTGCATTAATCAACAAACACCTATGGCCTGTCCCCCTGCAGCAGGCTCCGTGCTAGGCACTAAGGAGGACACCTACACAAGGCGCCCAGCCCCTGCTCTCTGAGGGGGGTGAACCAGGAAAGAGACACTTCACGGCTGAGCTGGTTCTCTGTGCTTTAAGTTGAAAAGCATGATCAGATCAAAGGACACAGAGTCTTGCTGGGCCCATTTCATGGGATTGACTTGGAAACCAGATGTCAATTTTAAGTTAGGGCTGTATTTCCTTTTTTTTTTTTTTTTTTAAATATATTTTATTGATTTTGTACAGAAAGGAAGGGAGAGAGACTGTCAGGCTCAGGTCCACTGGCTGGAGAAAGCTCCTTTTTGCTGGCTCAGGCAAAGAAAGGCCTTGAGGTCCATATTGATTGATCTAGTTGATGTGACATCCCACCTTTAACCCGAACCAATCAGTGGCCAGAGGGATGAGATGTGGTAATCTGAATCATATTCAACCTTGTAGCCTAGAGAGGCACTCTCTCGACTGAGGTAAGGGATGGGCCCCTCAAACCGCCCCCTCCCCCAATTGGGGCTTTTGTCTAAAGGAGGGGGGCATGGGACTGGCGAGTCCCCTACTGACCTTTTGCCAAAATTTTAGTACTCCAAATAAAGTTGCCAAGTATTCCAAATAATGTTGCCAAGAATCCTCTTAGGAGTGAACTGAAAACAACAGAAATGTAATGTTTCTTACCCTCAGCTCTGTGAATCAGACTCACTGTAATTTTAAGAAAACCCACTCCTTAAACTGATGCATACAAAGGAAATGCTTCCTATGAAGAAATGTCTATAATGTTAGTCTGACATGCTAGTCACTAATTAATCTTGTGTTTTCAGTAACAGGGACCAATTGGAATCTTAAGCTATCTGAAGCAAAAAAACGCAAAGTTCTCAGGTTATGAACAACCTAATCTCTCTGGGTATTTGGATGTGGGTCAGTCACAGGAGTATTGGGTGTAAAGCTGCTGTTTCTCCCTTTAGCCCTGCGGACTGCCCAAGAGAAAATGCTGAATACACAAGGAACTTCTCATTAGCCTGGAGAACCTGGCTAATGAGGCCTTTTGCTAAGTGTAGGCGCCACCTGGTGGCCAATAAACACACCTACTTGCTGGTGTTTTTCAAAGACTTACATACAACACAGTCAACATTAGACAGGAAATACCAAGAGGGAATAAAGAGGCCATCGGGACATACCCCAAATAATTTTAAACTGGGACTCCAACAAAAACCTGTGTTGAACGTTCACATCAGTACTATTTATAATAGCCCAAAGGTCAAAACATCCCAAATGTCCATCAACAAGTGAATGGATAAATGAAATGTGATTGTGTCCACATAATGTAAAATTACTCAAGCATAAAAAAGCAGGAGGCACTGACACATGCTACAGCATAGATGAACCTCAAGAAACATGCTAAGTGAAAGAAGACAGACACAAAAGGCCACATGTTGTATGAGTCCATATATATGACATGTACAAAATGGGGTAAATCCAAAGATTAGATTGGTGGTTTGCCAGGGACTGGGAAAAGTTACTACTTAATGGACACAGGGATTCATTCCTTTTGGAACTAGACAGAGGTGATGGCTGCACAACATTGTTGGTACTAAGTGCCACTTGAACGGTTCACTTTAAAATGATCAGTTGTGCCCTAGCCGTTTTGGCTTGGTGGATAGAGCATCAGCCTGCGGACTGAAGGGTGCCTCATACCCTGGCTCTGAACCAGAAAAAGGCCCCTCCCTCCGCCAGGCTGGTGCTCTGATTTCAGATTTCTAGCCTCCAGAACTGTGAGAAATTTCTGTTGTTTATAAGCCACCCAATCTGTGGCATTTTTTCATAGCAGCCTCAACAGACTAAGGCAGCACCTGACCCTCGCTCATTTCTAACCCCTACTGCCTCCTCTCTTCAATCCCATTGTCAGGGATAGAGTTACGAATGTCAGTGCTGTATATTATGTGGTAATAGTAGCAGTAGTAATAATAATAATAATGGTCAGCTGAGTATTTAATGGTATATTTTAAAAGCTACATCAAAATGCTATGTAAACTTAATAAACAGCAGTTTTCTCTTGGCTAAAAAAAAAAATGCTATGTTCATGTGCATTTGCAATAATCCATTTCTCAGGTGGAAAGTGTGGACAGTTGTCACATGAGATCCTATAATTCCTTGGGTATTTTGCCTTTTCAGAATCCCACTTTCCACTTGAGCTTCAAAAGGCTACCAAGTGAAGTTGATTAACGGGTACAGCGTTTCAGTTTTGCAAGATTAAAAAGTTCTGGAGATTGGTTGTACAATGCGAATGTATTTAACATCACTGAGCAACATAGACATCTTAGAAATGGTTAAAATGGTTATATGTGTTTTGCAACAAGACAGTAATTTTTTAAAAATATATATTTTATTGATTTTGTACAGAGAGGAAAGGAGAGAAATAGAGAGTTAGAAACATCGATGAGAGTCATCGATCAGCTGCCTCTTGCACATCCCCTACTGGGGATATGCCCGCAACCAAGGTACATGCCCTTGACCGGAATCGAACCCGGGACCCTTCAGTCCCCAAGCCAACGCTCTATCCATTAAGCCAAACCGGTCTCGGCGAAACAGTAATTTTTCAAAGAGGCCACCAAGTAAGGCATCTGAGAAGCTATCTCAGGAGACAGATAATGTTTCGGTTGCTCCCAAAGGAGAGACCCAAGCCAGTCAGCGAACGGTGAGGGGGGCAGGCAGGAGTCCTCCCACAACAGGCACAGAAGGCTGTGTGTGGGCCAGCTGCGGCCAGGCCCGGGAGGTGGTCCCGGAAGTCTGAGCAGCCCAGCAGGGGCGCTGTGGAATGGCAGCTGCACTGTGGATGTGGGGTTGGCCTTGATGATTGCAAGTTCAGCAAATGCTAGAACTTTAGATAAAAAACCAACCAACCAGTGCATGCTTTTACATTATAGGAGAATGTAACTTCATATATTCTTGGTACCTTTCCAGTAGGAATCCGCTGCTAAAGATTTATCCAAGAGAACAAACTGGACAAGTGCACAAAGCATGCTAGGAAAGAGCACTATTTTTAAATATTAAATTGGTTTCAGAGAAGAAGGGAGATGGGGAGAAACAGAAACACCAATGATGAGAGCGAATCATTGACTGGCTGCCTCCTGCACGCCCCCTACTGAGGATTGGTGAACACTCAACCACTGAGCTATGATGGTCAGACAAGAGCACTATTTTTAAGAGCAGAAAACTTCAAACAACTTAAATGTTCATTAAAAAACCAGTGACCACTCGGTGGCATTCGGACGCCACTCTAAATATCAAATGAAGATTTTTGGAGGGGTGGAGGATGTGGGACAGGAAGTGCAGAGAGACAGGAACACTGCTCCTTTTTCCTCTCCTCTCTCTGAAGACTGACTTTCTCCACTTTAATATTCATAAGGCCAACAGTGACTACCTCTGCCTGGACAACACAATCTACAACTGGTTTAATGTTCCAATCTCAATTCGCAGGAGACTCTTATGGATCAGCTAGGGTCTGATGTCCATTCCCAAGTCAGTCAACTGTGACCGGGAGATGGGGGTCACATGACACTCATTTGTGGTTACATCCATTCCCTAAGCAGCTGCTGCTTGGTGAGAGACATCCTGGAGATGTCTACACTCCATCAGATTTGTCCAGAATCAACTGGCAGCATCTGCATCACCAGGCAGCTTCTTCTTTTTAAAAATAATTTTATAGGAGAGAGGAGAGATTGATTTATTGTCCCACTTATGTATGCATTCATTGGTTGATTACTGTATGTGCCCCGACGAGGGATTGAACCCACAACCTGGTGTATTGCCCGGTGTATAGATCTTGGGCCTTCAGATCTAATGGTGATCGCCTTGTTGGGTTTTGGACTTGCTTGGAACCCACAACCCCTACCTTCCTTCTAATTTCTCCCTTTTAGACTGAGAATGTCTATCCTATGCCTGTCCCATGATTGCATTTTGAAAGCACATAATCTGTTTTACAGGTTCACAGCTGGAGAGGAATTTTGCTTCAAGATGAATCATATGTAGAGTTTCTTGCACATTTGACTTACAGGATATGTAGATACTCTGGACTTGAGAGTTGATCCTGGAGAGTTAAGACTTTTGGAGTGTTGGGAATGTGTTTTGCATGTAAGGACATGTTTGTTTTTTTTTTTTTTGGGGGGGGGAGGTCAGAGGGGGGGGCTATGCTGTTACAGCAGCCTGAGCAGACCAAGACAGACCACATTTTCCTTGTGGTGTCCTCGGTTTGACTTTGCTGAAAAGCCACTGCTTAATTTCGGTATTGGCTGCCATCTAGGGACTTAAAAATTTCAAAACTATCAAGTTCTGGCTCCTTATTGTTTAATAAGTCATTTCTCTCTGTACATTTTACCATAAGCAGCAAGAATATACCAGGCAGCACCTTCAGCTTAGAAACTGCCTTAGATTACTCAGTTCATTAGAAACACTTTCTTGCCGAAACCGGTTTGGCTCAGTGGATAGAACGTCGGCCTGCGGACTGAAAGGTCCCAGATTTGATTCCGGTCAAGGGCATGTACATTGGTAGCGGGCACATCCCCGGTAGGGGATGTTCAGGAGGCAGCTGGTCGATGTTTCTCTCTCATCGATGTTTCTAGCTATCTATCCCTTTCCCTTCCTCTCTGTGAAAAATCAATAAAATATATTAAAAAAAACACTTTCTCTTTCCACATACAGATGACAGTGTGGCTAAATCTTTTGCCACTATGTAAAATCTTTTGCCACTAAGATCCTTTTCCCTCCAGTTCCAATAATGTGTCCCTCACTTCCTTTTGAGCCCTCACTGGCAGCATCTTCAAAGTCCAGATTTCTAAGTTTATTAAAGATAATTTAGGTTTTCTAAACACTCCTCAAGATTTTTTTAGTCTCTGTCCATAGCCTGTTCCAAACTACTCCCACATTTTAGTTAGTTATGACAGTACCCCACCTCCAGGAACCAAAAATCTGTATTATGTTATCTATGTTATATGACAAATTACTCCAAATCTTCGTGCCATAAAAAGACTTCATTCTTTTTGTTGTTGTTGACGCTAGTACAGATGCCCCATCCCTCCCTTTGCCCCTCTCCACCCAGTCCTTGGCCCCCTTCCCTCTGGTCATCACCAAACCGTCATCTGTGTCCTTGGGTCATGCATATATGTTCTTTGGCTAATCCTGTCACCTTCTTCATTGAGGGAGCGTGAGAGACACACACGTCTATCTGTCTATATATATGTAAAAGGCTAATATGCAAAGTGTCCCCCCAGGAGTTGGACCGGGAGTTCGATAGCTCGCTATGATGCTGACCACCAGGGGGTGGTGTGGAATGAAGGAAGGCCCCAGGTCTAGGGACCTTACCCATGCATGGATTTTGTGCACCAGGCCTCTAATCAATGACAAGAGAGAATCATCAACTGATGCCTCTTGCATGCCCCCTACTGGGAATCGAGTTTACAACCTGGGCATATGCCCTGAGCGGGAACCTAACCTGTGACTTATTTCCTGGGTTCACACACAACCACTGAGCCACACCCTCTTGGGCTCCAATAGCTTTTTTTCTTTTCTTTCTTTCTTTTTTTTTTTTTTTTTTTTACACATAACATTGGAACTTTTAATTTTCTAATTAAAATTCAAGTTGCTAAAAGTGGATACAGTAGACACCTGGACAGCCAATTTGGAAGAAGCTTCATTTGGGAGAGAGAGAGAAAAAAAAGAGAATTTCTTTACCTGACTGCTTTGGATCTCTACTCTAAGCCTTTCTCAGTGTGTAAAGTGAAACTCTACCTCATCCAATTGCCTCTTTAAAAAAAAGTTTTTTTAAATTGATTTCAGAGAGGAAGGGAGAGGGAGAGAGAGACAGAAACATCAATGATGAGAGAATCATTGATCAGCTGACTCCTAAACATCGCTCCCTCCCCCCCCTCGGGGATTGAGCCCGCAACGGGAATGAAACCGGGACCTTTCAGTCTGCAGGCCAACACACTATCCACTGAGCCAAACCAGCCAGGGCTTCAATAGCCTCTGAATAGCCCTCCTTGTCTTCATTCCTGCCCCTCCCACCCCTCGCCCATATTTCATTCTGTATACAGCAGAGTGATCTTTTAAAACATAAACATAAGAACATCACGCTGTACTTTAAAAATCTTCCAATGGTTTAGAATAAATTCCACAATCCTTACCGTGACTCCTAAAGATACATACGATACAGCCCATCCACTTCTCCAATCTCAGCTTTTATCACTTCCTCCCGCTGTTCCCTGTCTCCGGCTACAATGAATGACCTTCCTGCTGCTCCTTGAACACATGTAGCTTACTTCCGCCTTAAGACTTTTGCACTTGCTGTTCCATGTGCCCAGAAATCTCCTTCTTGTAGTTCCAACAGACAGAGCCTTCCAGTTCTTCCAGCTTCACCGTTACCTCCTGAGAGACCTTCCCTGACCAGCTAATAGGGAAAAGTCCCCACATTCAGTTACCTTACCTCAGTTCCCTGTTCACTTTCTTCCCAGCGTTTCCCCCTGTTTATTTCCCGCTTTCCTTTCCTACTGTTCCCCCCGTGTCCTTAGGCCCGGCACACGCGGTGCTCAGTGAATGACTGCCAGAACGAAGAGCCACCAGAGCAGAGGCACAGCCAGAAAGCCCTGCAGGCCCCTGACAGGTCCCGGCACAAGGTAAGCAGCACAACCCGGCCCCCGGCTCAGCGGCGCGGGAGCCCGGCCCCGGAGGCTCCGCTACCTGACCTGCCAACGGGGTTAGGGACGTGCCCGGCTTCGTCCCGGCGACCAATGCCCACTTCGTAAAGAAGGAAGGCGCTGACGGAGGAAAAGAGCTTCACGAGAATGAACGCTCCGCATGGAGAACCATGACAGCTGCTATTAGTCACAACTCCGTTCTCTTACCGGGGGCCCGTCCGGGGCTTCAGTTTCCTCTGCCCTACCGCGGGGCGACATCCCGAGTCCTCGCCGCACGCAGTCTCCAGCGACTCGGATCCCGGAGGCGCGAACGCTCGAGGCGCGGCGCCGGCCCCGTGGCGTCCCCAAGCCCCGCCCCCGTCCCCTAGCCCCGCCCCCTGCGTCATCAGCGCGGCGCGGGCGCGGCGGAGGCCCGGGGGCCTGGCCGGCTGCGGCGCTCGGGGAGGCCCCGGCAGGCGCCTGCAAGTGCCCCGCGCGGCTGGGCGGCGGCTCGGAGAGCCCGGCGGGCCGCGGCGAGGGGCGCGTGGAGCGGCGGGCCGCGGGGGCGGGCGCGGGCGTGGCTGCCGGGAGCTCAGGCGGGGCGCGGCGCCGGCGGGCGGGGCTGCCCGGCGCGGGTGTCCCGGCGATGTGTGGCGCTGAAGCGGCAGCGGGAGCAGAGGCGGCGGCGGCGGCGGCAGACTCGGCGTCGGCTTCGCGGCGGTGCCGGCGGCGGAGGCGGAGGCGTAGGCTCCTCCCGAGGACCTGGCGAGCGCGGGCCTAAGCGGCGGCCCGGCGAGGCCCCTGCACCGCGCTCGAGCTCGGGGCCCTCTCCGCCTCGCCCTGCCGCGGGAGCCTGCGTCCCCGGCCGGGGATGAGGCCGGGAAGCAGCCGCGCAGGGCCCAGCACAAAGGCCTGTCCCCAGGGGCCGGCACCGCCACTGCCGCCGCCGCCAGCCTAGAGCCGCCTGCCGCTGCCGAGCCGGCGCCGTGGTCCTCATCCCCGCCGGTCCCCGGGGCCGGCTGCCGCCCCCCTCCCCGAGGCCCAGGGGCCCGGGCGCCGAGCCCCGTGCTCCCTTCGCCGCGGTGGGCCCGGACCGCTGCGCAGCCTCCGCCGCTCCCGGCCGTAGGGGCCCCGCGGAGCATGTCGGAGAGCGACATGGAGAAAGCCATCAAGGTAAGGGGGAGATGCCTCCTTCCTCCCCGCTTTGCCCTGTGGCATTCCTCTCGGCTCCGGCTTCAGGAAACGGAGGGAACTTGGGGTGAGATTCCTGCGACTCCCGGGGTCTCGGTCCCCCCCCCCCGGACTCCGTGGCCTGCGTTTCACAGCCCTGGGGCGCAGGGTTTGTCTGGGGCTGGAGGGCGGGGTCTCGCCTGGTTGAGGCGGGGGGTGTGGTTTGTGCTCACCTGGAACCGAAGATGAGTGGCTTGGAGATACTTGATGTGAACGGGATGGAGGGGGTCTCACTACTCTGCTTTCGATCTCTCCCCAAGTGCCGCCAGCAGTTGCTTCCGGATGATCCGCTTGCTGCAACAGCACTTGGAGACTTGGACTTTACCCATCCCTCCGATTTGTTTGAAACTAGCCTCTTGGAAATCTGCAGTTTCAGAAGGAGGTGGTTCGCCTTCCTACAAACTCAGTCCTTTGGCCAATAGATTGTACTCATTTTTCAGTGTGTTCCCCTCCACTTTGCCTCTTTCCTTTCCCCTCTCCTCCTAGGGAGCACGGAGTTTATTTAGGAAGAGCTCACGGTGTCCTGTGACTTACTGCTCTGTTAACCACAACAAAAAGCTACTACGTTTTCTAAAATGACCGGAATAAAATGACAGTTTTTCTAAAACCTGATTTACTTTTTCTTAAAAAGCTCTTTGAGGCACTAAGAGGAAATTATCTAGCTATAATTAGGAAATTAGAGTCTTATACAAATTGAACATGAAACTTAACATCTATTGGTGTTATTCACTATTTTACAATGTTAAGTCAACTCAACATATTTAAGGATTTCATGAGGATTTTTGAGGGACGGGAACCCATTGGCAATTAAGGGTTACTGTATTTTCCCCTTCAGGACACAATCACCATGACCAATAACTGATAAAGAACTTAAACTTATAACAAATTTTTGGATGGTAAAGCTTATAGAAATCATTACCAAGAAACTTCACCTTTTAAAAGATACATCAAAATATAATGTATACGTTAAGGGAGATCAAATTTTTAATAATAGAAATAAAGGCTCTAAAAGACTGCTTTGACAGATCAGTATCTCCAGAGAGATAAACCCATGTTTTAACTGTTTTAGAAAAACTTGAACTCTGCTCATTAATAAAGTGAAAACCATAAGGACTCACTCTGTAAAGAGGATGGCACTTGTCCCTGAATTATGGGGCCAGTTGGGCATGCTGCAGGCTATAGTAATAGGCTGCTAGCTGGAGAGAGAAAGCAGAGCAGGCCTGCTTTTCAAAGCACTGTTGGCATCTAACACCTAGAAAGGAACATGATGGAGTGAACTCAGCTGAAGAGAAATCAAGATCATCATAAACTTACATATCTAGTCATTATTATAGACTTTTGCTTCAACGTTTCCATATAAACTTAAGCTCAACTTAATACAACTACATTAAAACTAAGAGCACACTCTAAAGGCAGGTCCTATGCATGTGCAAGTAGATTTAAACATTTCAGCTAACACTAGAATTTACCCTCTAGATACTGTTATTTATGTGTGTGGTTTTAACAATTTTATATTTTCTAGTGGTTTCAACAATTTCTGCAGGTAGGCTCATGGGTTGAAATCTCAGTGTTGCCATTCATTAGCTGTGTCTTTAAGTCAACTTCACTTCTTTGTCCCTTAGTTCCTCATCCATAGAAAGGAGATAAAAAACACTCCCCAGCTCATAGGGTATTTTTGAGGATTTAATGAACAAATATATCGAAATGTGCTTATGACAATAGCTAACATTTAGTAAGAGCTTGGTGAATATTAGCTTATAGCAATTTAAGAGGTTTAGAAAGAGACGCTGTTTTCTTCACTTGGTCATTATCGCCTAAGGTATTTTTTTTTTTTTTAAGCTTTCACATACTTTATATATTTTATTGATCTCAGAGAGGAAGGGAGAGGGAGGGAGAGAGAGAGAGAGAGAAAGAGAGAGAGAGAGAGAAACATCCATGATGAGAGAGAATTACCTGCATGCCCTCTACTGGGGATCTAGCCAGCAACCCTGGCAGGTGCCCTGACCAGGAATCAAACCTTGACCTCCCGGTTCAAAGATCAATACTCTATCACAGCCACACAGGCGGGCTAGCCTTCACACACTTGACAGGTCATCGGTGAGTCTTCCTACTAATTTGGGTGTGCCTAACTAATACAAATTAGTGAAGCTAAAAATAACTGACAACCAGTACTGACCAGAATGTAGAAGCAAGCCAGCGCTCATGGTTTTGCCTTTTTGAGGCTGCCTCTCAAGTAGTGAGAACAGGTCAGCTGGGAAAGCTGTTTTCCTGGGCTCTAACTAGCACTTAAATTTGTCTGACTACCGGAGAGCAGGCTGATTGGCCTTTTGGCAGGGGTTCCCTTGAATCTATTAATGGGTTGGGGACAGTTGCCATCTTAATATTGTCATCTACTCCATGATTAAAAATGTATTGAAACTTATGATCTAGCACATGGAGACTGTTCCATGTGCACTTGGGAAGAATATACATTCCCCTCTTGGATGGGGTGCCGTGTAGATGTCAGATAGGTCAGGTTGGTTGAGAACATTGTCTTCTATATGCTTGCTGATTTTCAGTCTAGCTTTTCTATCAGGAAGAATGGGGAGTATTGACATCTCCAAGTATTTCTGAATTTTCTATTTTTCCCTTAAATTCTGTCAATTTTTGCTTCATTTATTTTTGGATTCTTCTTAGGTGCATGTATATATGTTTGTAATTGACATTTCTTCCTGTTGACCTTTTTATCATAAGTGCTTCCCTTTTGCTATTAATATCTTTTGCTTTAAAGTTTATTTAAAGTTTGTCAGTATAGCTACTCCAGGTCTCTTATGGTTACTTGTGATATATCTTTTCCCATCCTTTTACTTTTTTCTTTTCTTTTTTTTTTAATTGTAGTATAATACATACAACAAAATTTACCATCTTAACCATTTTTAAAAAATATATTTTATTGATTTTTACAGAGAGGAAGAGAGAGGGATAGAGGGTTAGAAACATCGATGAGAGAGAATCATCGATCAGCTGCCTCTTGCACACCCCCTACTGGGGATGTGCCCGCAACCAAGGTACATGCCCTTGACCGGAATCGAACCCAGGACCTTTCAGTCCGCAGACCTTTCAGTCCATTGAGCCAAACCGGTTTCGGCCCATCTTAACCATTTTTAACTGTACAGTTTGGTGGTATCAAATACATTCATAATGGAGTGTAACCATCACCACCATCCATCTTCAGACTCTTCAGCTTGTAAAACCTAAGTTCTATATTCATTAAGCACCAACTGCCCCATTGTCTCTTTCCCACCAGCCCCTGGCAAACACTGTTTTAGTAATTCATTTCATGATTATCGAGCATTGCTATGAAGGCTATTCTAAGCTTGTCTTATATACTTGCATATTCATTAGGCAGAAGCTCTGTTTTCATCTCTGAATTTAGCCCTGTGTCTGGCACATACTAGCTGCACAATGAGTGTGTTTCATGGACAAATAACCTGTTCTCATACACTGGGAATCAAGATTCTAGTGATAAATATGGTTTATCAGATTTTCATTGCACCAAAACAATTTTAAAGTCTCATGAGTTTTAGCCTAATTTCTCAAAGTCTGCAGTTAGTTTCCTGTTCTATATGTGGAACTACATGTAGAAAAATAAGTTTTATAGCTTTCTTGCTTATGGGCAACAAAGGCTCAACATATCAGTGACTAAACAGGAATTCCATGAAAACGTTCATTAAACTGTAGGGAATCTATGTGGAACTATTGAAAACTATTGAAAAAATTTGTTGAAAAATATAAGTATAGTTATATAATGAATATAACAATATCTTTGTACTCAAAATGGTGCTGTTGAAAATTATATAAATTTACTATGATGTTTATTGCTATTTTACTTGAAAATTTAAGTCTTGACTTATTCAGTTATTCCAAAAATTTGTTCTAGGATATAGGCCTCTATATCATAGGAGCATTTATAAAACTAGTTTTTCTGGAATCTCAGAAAATACTTGGCCATCTAAGCAAATAAGTATTTAGTAGTGAAGCATTTTACCTCTACACTCCAAAGACAAAACAAGACATTGAGTGGTTCTACTTCAATGGACCTTGTAGATGAGCTGACAAATTTTTTGACCTAAAGTTTTTGCTTTCGCTCTTGTTGGAAAATATGCCTAATCTAGTCATTGGAACAAAATGTCTAATTATAAAGCCCTACCGAACACAAAGCTTTGTTTATCAGATTCTCTCAGAAGATGAGATACTGAATGATAAGATCTTCTGTTGTCCCACCTCTGTTTAATTGTCCAGCTTTTTAATTGGAGAATTCTCTGCCCTTTCTTTTTTATTTTAATAGGAAACCTCCATTTTAGAGGAATATAATATCAACTGGACTCAGAAACTGGGAGCTGGAATTAGTGGTCCAGTTAGGTAAGAAACCCATGTGCAAATTATGACAAAATTGTTCGGAAAAGGGCCATTTGAAATACATCTTAAATTAGAAGCATCAAGGGTGCCAGATTTGTGAAATAGCCTTAATTTAACAAGTAGAGGTGTCTATGTTAGGCTATTTCTCATCTGTTTAGGAATAAACTTAAGTGACCAAATCACATGTTCTGTAACATGGAATCATTTAAGATGTTGATCCTGTGGAGCTACTGAGAGTCACCTGTAGCCAGCAGAGGCCTCAAGTTGGCATCACATGGCTTAGGAGCTGAGGCCTAGAAGAGTGGATCAGATACTGCTCTGCCTTTCCACCTGCTAGCCTTGGGGGCAAGTTTGTTCTGATGCACCTGGATATATTCTTGATTATAAATACAATCCTCAAGGAACAAACTTGTTAAGTTAGTTTTCACTGTTACATAGATGATTTCTGATTGAATTTTTTCTCCAAATCTAGAGTCTGTGTGAAGAATTCTACCCAAGAACGGTTTGCACTGAAAATTCTTTTTGATCGTCCAAAAGCTAGAAATGAGGTATGATCCTTTACTGCCTTGTTTTGCCTAAATATTGAAGTGCCTAATAATTGATTTTATAGGGCAGCTTCATGCATAAATGCATGAAGAATTTTTTTTTTTAATTTAAGTTCATACCTACCCCCCTCCCTTTCCCCCCCCCCCCCTCTATTCATGTTATAAAAGCAGTGCTACATCTATCACTACCAAAGACTGTTAGTAGAGTCTTGTTTCAGCTAATGTGATTTTTATACATAGTTGAGTATTCAGGTTTACTTCCACTTTTGCTTACTGGAAACCATCCTTGAAGAGTGGAGAGAAAATAATACAGGGAAGGGTCTGGTGAAAAGTGTCTTGAAAGTGGCTGCAGGAGGGCTCTGCAGGATGTGTTTCTAGTAGTTTTTAAAAACAGGCATTTGTTTTGAATGATCTGGACTGGTGATGACATGTTAATAAGAGTGCAGTGAAAGACTCACTCTTTTGCTTATAAATGTATGAAAAATATCTGAAAGAAAAGAAATTATTTGCTAATTCATTTGCTAATGGATAGGACAGGAGCAAACAATCTGTTGTTGAGGTTTCATTCGTGGAATCCATCAAGGAGGTAATCTGTGTGCGATCCCCTTGTTCTGTGCATTATTCTAGGCGACAAGCTTTTCACTGTGATAGGCTTAGCCTCTTGTGCCTAATGTCAGTTTTTCCTGGGGCTGTTGGGAGAGAAGGTGTTGGCCTCTCCTATGGACAGAAACATTTCCTCTCTTCTCTTTAAGGTACGCCTGCACATGATGTGTGCCACACACCCAAACATAGTTCAAATTATCGAAGTGTTTGCTAACAGTGTACAGTTTCCTCATGAGTCCAGCCCCAGGTAAGACTACACAGGGTCATCATACTATGCCCACCTCTCCATACGCAGACCAAGGTGCAGTGGGTTTTTTTCTTTTGTGCCCCCCTCTCTTTTCCCCTTTCACTCCTTTCCTTCCTCCCCGTCTGCCTCCCTCCTTCTTTCTCATTCTTCTCTACATTTTGTTTTGGAAAATTTCAAACATTTGTGAAAGCAGACAGAATTATGTAATGAATCCCCAGGTTCCCATCACCCAGCTTCCGCAGTGATGAACTCATTGCCAGTCTTGTTTCCTCTATACCCTACTACTCTCTTGGCCCCTCTGATTATTGTGATTACCTTCTCTTTTTTATTTTTGTTTTTTATTTTTAAAAAGCAAGTAACGTGGAATTAAAACAGGTTCTATTTCAAATTAGCAAAAGGGGACCAAATATTATTCTAGGCAATGTTTTAGCGGCTGATATGGCAAAAAGCCCTTATTGCTTAGTCTGACATTCCTTTTAAAGGAAGAAACCAACATCATTCTTTTAGCTGCCAAATGTTTGGCAAGCCCATTGAATGGTGTTCTAAGTCTCTTCCTGGAAACTTAAAATTAAAATAAGGTTTGTTTTCTGTTGGAGGGAATGAGCTCTAAATCTGCCATCATAGCAATGGGATAGGCACCAAGGAGAGCATCCATAAAATACTTCGAGTTTACAAAGGAGAGTTGCTGGGGAGGTGAGTTGTCTCACAAAGCTGTTATGTGGGAACTAAGACTTGAAGGGGATAGGAAGAAGTTTTCCAGGTGGAGAGAGAAGATGGATTTGTAAAAACAAATGGGAAATGAATGATTATTTCTTACAACTGTGCTCTGTTGGTGAAAGCATTTGGATGGAAGCTGGAAACATTTATATCAAAGGATGGTAACCAAAATTCAAAAATTTTATTTATAACATGAGAATTTTTGCTTTTATTTAGTAATTGTGTAACCTTTTCCAGCTATCTTGCTGGGTATCCTCTAGGTCACATGAAAAAACTAGTGAAGTGGGGGGAGGAGGAGAGTAGATACACACACACACACACACACACACACACACACAGAATGAAAAACCAAGATAGCTCAGTACCCAGCCAAATGACTTGAAATTCATGTCCTACGCAGTCATATTCTGTTTTCAATATATTTTCATTCTAGCTGCCCTAAAATGCCTATGCAAAACATGTCACTTAAGTGTAATGTTCTCAAAAGGAACATTATTTTCAAAACTAAATCTTTTACTCTCAGCTTCTTAGAAAGCGTCAGGTCAGGAATATTCCTTATGCACAGTGTCCATTTGGTAGTGGATACTCCAAGGGGCTTGGTAGGACTAGACTTAGGGAGTAAATGACACACTTTGTAGATGAGGTATCGCTTTAGATTAGCTACTTGATGTTTAAGTTCTTTTTTTTTAACTTAACAAAATCAAATGCTTTCAAACAGGGCTCGACTCTTAATTGTAATGGAGATGATGGAAGGGGGAGAGCTATTTCACAGAATCAGCCAGCACCGGCACTTTACAGAGAAGCAAGCCAGCCAAGTAACAAAGCAGGCAAGTTAACCCCGGGTACAAATCAAACTGCCAACAATGTTGGTTAACAAGCACAATTTCATTGGGGGGAATAAAAGAAAGCTTGCAGAAAAGCTCTATTTACTCTCTCATTGCCTGCTTTGTTATGTGATCAGAAAAAAGATGCTTTGACAGGAGAAATGTGATACCTTTTATGCTTTGGAGGGGGGACTGTATTCTTAAGTGGTTGTCAATTGTCTATTATAAGATGTAAATAAACTCTGGAAGGAAGGTAATCTTAACTCTTGTAGATTGTAGATTGTAGATATCTTTGGACATGGCTTTCAAGCACTGTTTTTGAACTTTGAGATAAAATGTTGCTGATACCACTTAAAGGATTGTACAGTGTGAAAATATGTTCTGACAATAAGATAACTTTTGCTTATGAGTCACCTTTCTCTCTTCAGATTTTAGTAGTATTATAAGGTCTCTATAATTCTGGGTTATTCCTGGTTACAGTCTCTCTATTTTGATGCCATTTTAAAAAATTAGTCCTCACCAGAGGATATTTTTCCCATTGATTTTTAGAGAGAGTGGAAGGGAGGGGGAGAGACAGAGACAGAAATATCGATGTGAGAGAGACATCGATTGGTTGCCTGCTACTGCACTGGCCCCAACAGAGGGCTGGGGCCGGGGATCAAACCTGCAACCAAGGTATGTACTGTACCATTGACTGGAATTGAACCCATGACCCTTCAGTCCATGTGCCGGTGCTCTAACTACTGAGCTACACGAGCTAGGGCTTGCTTGATAACACATTTCATTGCTAGAGGAATAATTTATGTCACAAACAATACTAGGAAACCAACTGGAAATAACATCTTGAGGAGACCAAAAGCTAAACCCTCAAAGCTAATCTTCATGTCAAGCAAGCAAGGCAAAGAAAAGCAGAAAGCCTAGCACAATTGGTTCTTAATTTAAAAAATCCTTTGAAAAAAAAAATATATATTTAATTAATTTTTTACAGAGAGGAAGGGAAAGGGATAGAGAGCTAGAAACATCAATGAGAGAGAAACATTGACCAGCTGCCTCCTGCACACCCCCCACCGGGGATGTGCCCGCAACCAATGGTACATATCCTTGACCGGAATCGAACCTGGGACCTTTCAGTCCACAGGCTGACGCTCTATCCACTGAACCAAACCGGTTTTGGCTCGAAATTTTTCATGAGCAATTTTTGATGCCTTCTTTGTGGTGCGGTGGAGCTGATACTTGGAATGCTAAGACATTTCCATACTGAGAGTTGAAGAAAAGGTAGAATTTGCTCTTGCTATTTAATTTTAAAAATTATACCTTGTATTTTTCAAATATTAGGACTAAAGGGTGAGCTCTGTTAATCTGTTGTCAAACAAAACCCCTTCACATCTACCTAAACAGGGCACATTTCCCCAAGTGGGATGAGCACATTGGAATATCAGGTGGAAAAATCCAGCTAGCTGCTTCCCATTGTCCTTGAAGGCAGAGCTTGGAAGTTGAGCTCCCTGGGGAGTGCAGTTCTTTTCTGAGCCACGTGTCCGTGCGCTGCTCTGCGGGGGGAGAGCAGCCTGCTGTCCGCCAGTGTTCACTCCGCAGTGCTTGTCACATTGCAGATGAATGCAAGTGGAAACATTTCATTTCCCTCATAGCGTACAGGACTTACCATCACAGTTTATTCTGATAAAGAATCATTTTACTATTGTATTTTTTTCTTTTTGCTTAACAAAATACATGTTGCAGGTAAACTAAATTCATTTCTATTTCTTGGTACCAAATGTTTTATTTAATTTCTGCTTTAAAATTGAAGACCGACCATAGTCTTAATGGTCTTAATTAAAGATCATTTTTTAATATCCTGAGTTCTCTAAACTAGGAGCACTAAAGAGTTAATTCTTCTAAGATGTGGTTGCTATTATGTCCTTTTCCAGATAGCTCTGGCTCTACAGCACTGTCACTTGTTAAACATCGCGCACAGAGACCTCAAGCCTGAGAATCTGCTCTTCAAGGATAACTCTTTGGTGAGATGCCTTGCTTTTCTGCATTTTAGTGCTGCCATTCACAGCATAGTTCAGAAGTGGGCATGGAGGTGTGCATGTAATGTTTGAAGTGCTCTGAACCCATAGAGAAGAGGCTTTAGGCAGCTAATTTTTCCTATTTGTTTCCTTGCTGGAAGCCCAGAGAAATACCCCTCGCATGGATAATTTTTGTATGACTTAAGATTTTGTATATGTATTTGTAGGACTTAAGATTTTGGATATTATTTGGAGGGACTTTAGCAAGGGGCCAGAATCTCTATGTTGTTATATATTACCTTAAAACTTAACAGTTGTATTTGCTGTTAACCCTGATAAGGTGTTTTCTCTCCAACCCTACCCTCTGACACCTACACCATGTCCCATCGAATAAGTTACTCTGGCTATCAATGAAATTGATGTTGGTGAGAAGTGATGGGCCAATCTATAGAGCCAGGGAGCTTTTGAGTAAGATTTTGATTTAATGCTGACTTTATAAGTTATAAAACAAGGCTAACTGTGAGTCGGTAGAAATTGATTACTTTGTATATACTAAGAACAATTCCACAATATGAATCATTGTCTCCAGACCACTCATATACTCAGGTCTCAACTGGAAACTTGTGAGAGCTGAAGGTAACATGTTTTGCACCTGGATTTCCCTCTAATGTTTACTGAGAACTCTGGAGCAGTGACTTCATTTATTTGATTTCAGGATGCCCCAGTGAAGTTGTGTGATTTTGGATTTGCCAAAATTGACCAAGGTGACTTGATGACACCCCAGTTCACCCCTTATTATGTAGCACCTCAGGTAAGCATGTTCTGTTTCTGCCGCTGGCTGTGCCACCAAGCTGCCTGTGCACTCACATTTCTACTCCACAGCCCTCAGAGGCATGCATTACAAAGGGGAGGGGGAGTGCTCAGTTTCAGAAACCTTCAATTTAATTTGATGTAGGCATTTTATTCTTTTGGAATCAACTTTATTGAGGTATGATATAAAATATATAATAAAATATATAAAATATAAAAATACTCCTACTTTAAGTATAGTTTGATGAGTTTTGACAAATGGATACTCCTGCATGATCAGCATCACAATCAAGTTATGAAATGTTTCCATCACTTCAAAAGCTGCCCTGCGTGCCTTTCCAGTCAGTTTGCTCCCAACTTAATTCCTAGCCCCAGGCAGCAACCACTGGCATGCTTTCTGTTATTATTGGTTAGTTTTGTCTGTTGTAGAATTCCATAAAAATAGAACTATGTATATTTTGTGTTTTACTTTTACTCAGTATATTTTTGAAATTCTTCCATGTTGCATGTATCATCATGCTTTTACACAGGCATGAGGGATGTCCCTAGGAAAAAGTGATCTCAGATGCCTGATAGGCTAGAAGAAGAGATAAATCTCCTTCAGGGACCCAATCTTAATGTTCTTGACCTGGGCAAGCACTGATAAATTGCTGGTGATAAAAGGAGGGTGGGGAAGGGTTTTTGAAAGTACTGTGTTTGTGTAGGGTTTTTTTTTTGATTGTTGACTGCCAGTGTGGACCCTTTTTAGCCTTCAAGGAGTCTCTCAAGTTGTGTGTCATTGGTGTGATTTTCAGTAAACTGTTCCCTTTGGCCTGACTCTGACAGGTACTAGAGGCACAGAGAAGGCATCAAAAGGAGAAATTTGGCATCATACCTACCTCACCGACACCCTACACTTACAACAAGGTAGGGGAGAGTATTTTTCTTCACCCTCTGGGTGGCCTCTTTTCAGTGAGCTGGTTGTGGCCCTCTGGGAATGTGGCTCATTCCATTCTTATCCCTGAATCTTCCTGTGCAAATGCTGGAAGCAGCCACCCAAGCAGAAGAGCACTTGGAATTCAAATTTTTGTCTGATGAAATATAAAGTAAGGTTCTTATCGATTTAGGCTTTGCAGCAGGAGCCAAGGGCTGTGGTCGTCTATCGGTTATATATTTGGCTAGTTGTATAATCCAGTGACCATATTTAAAAGACAAGGTTGTCTTTAGCCGGGACCGGTTTGGCTCAGTGGATAGAGCGTCGGCCTGCGGACTGAAAGGTCCCGGGTTCGATTCCGGTCAAGGGCATGTACCTTGGTTGCAGGCACATCCCCAGTAGGGGGTGTGCAAGAGGCAGCTGATCGATGATTTTCTCTCATCGATGTTTCTGACTCTCTCTCTTCCTCTCTGTGAAAAATCAATAAAATATATTTAAAAAAATAAAAAATAAAAGACAAGGTTGTCTTTAAATTTACTTGCTAAAATCTCAGCATGAATGCAATGAATTTCCTGCATGATGTAATTTCCCAGTATTTTCTTCTCTTGCTGTTCTATTTTGTGAACCTAATGGTGCTCATGAATTAGTATGGCATTCATCAAAATTACACTGCAGATGAGTAACGTTGAAAAAAACAGTTCATGTTACTTTTGTATGTGTTTCAATGTTGGTCCAAATATAAACTTTATATTGGGCAACTAAATGAACACTGAATGCTACAACTCATTTTTAATAAAAATATGTAATAAGATATAATTAAATTTTTGAAAATTAAATACATCAACCTTAATTTAAATTAAAAAAAAAGAGAGAGAGAAGCAGGCTTGGCCCATGGGGCTCAGTAGGTTGGAGCATCATCCCATGCACTGAAGGGTTGCAGGTTCAAACTCTGCTAGGGGCACATGTAGGAGGCAAAGCCGATGGATGTTTCTCTGTCTCTCTCTCCCTTCCTCTCTTTGCAAAGTCAATAAAAATATGTCCTTAGGTGAAGAGTGAAAACAGGGGTAGGATGGGGGAGCAGGCACAATGAGTCCTTTGTGACCAAAGAAATGCCTTTGTTTATTTTATTTATTTTTTAATTTTAATGAGGGAGAGAGAGAGACAGATGGGGGGGGGGGGGAGAGAAAAGAAAAGGAAAGGAAAGAAAAAAAGATGGATATGAGATACATTGATCAGTTACTTCCTGTATATGGCCTGACTGGGAATTGAACTTGCAACCTAGATATGTGCCCTGATCGGGAATCGAACCGGTGACCTTCCAGTGCACAGGACAACTGAACCACACTGGCCAGGGCCAAAGGAATGAATGCTTTTTATTTATTTATTTATAAAATATGCTTTTATTGATTTCAGAGAGGGGGAAGGAGAGGGAGAGAGAATCATCAATGATGAGAGATGCTAATGTGTGTCTATGTAGTGTATGTGGCACATAATAAATATGGAGTGAAGCCCTAGCCGGCTTGGCTCAGTGGATAGTGTCGGCCTGAGGACTGAAGGGTCCCAGGTTCAATTCTGGTAAAGGGCACATGCTTAGGTTGTGAGCTGGATTTTCAGTGTGGGGCATGCAGGAGGTAGCTGATCAGTGATTCTCATCATTGTTGTTTTTCTCTTCTCCCTTCCTCTCTGAAATCAATTAAAAAATATATTTTTTAAAAATGGAGTGAAAAGTTAGACTTCCTGAAACTTTTCCAGTCTCTGTTAAGTGATTCTTGGATAGATCAGCCTGTGTATGTCTAGGCCAGCCACGGAGGCTTTATTTTGGAGCTGTGCCTCTGCTAAAAGTGACCATTTTCTCTTTGCTTTCAGAGCTGTGACTTGTGGTCCTTAGGAGTGATTATCTACGTGATGTTGTGCGGATATCCTCCTTTCTACTCCAAACATCACAGTCGGACTATCCCAAAGGACATGCGGAGAAAGATCATGACCGGCAGTTTTGAGTTCCCAGAGGAAGAGTGGAGCCAGATCTCAGAGATGGCCAAAGATGTTGTGAGGAAGTGAGTCCTGGGCCACTGGGCAGGGAGACCAAGTAAGCCATAAGGTGGCGCAACACAAGGGAATGTTGGGTAGAGAAAAGTCATTTGTTTCTTAGGCATGTTCATTCCTATTTAGCATCACAGAAATCTTACCCCTAGAGCCTGAGATGAAGGTTCTCAGCGTCCACCCCTCAGTGGAAATGGAGCTTTGCGCCCTCCTGTAGCATTCCTAGAATTTATCCCTGGGATTGTGAACCCCAGGTTCTTCAATAGCCAGTGTCTCTGTGAGCATAAATTCAGGGCCTTAAGTGATAATCTCTACTCCCTGAACCCTTTGTACCATCTTGTCCGTAAGCCAATCATTTGGGATGGACGTTAGGAATGAATTGGGTTATTAAGATGATAACAATGCTTTTGGCTTTTCATTTCTTGGCTGCTGTGGGAGTATGTGATTGATGGTGTGGGGCCTGGACCCCACCCTCCAGCCTTCTGACATATATGAAGATGGGAAGAGTTAGAAGAATTAGGGCTAATAAGTAGATGAGGGACAGTTGACATTCAGAGCTCTTTGGTAGCTGGAGGGTTAGGTAAGTAGTCAGACCTAAAGTTGAGTGTATGTGGGAGGCTTAGCTGCCTGAGTCTTGGGCACTGTTCTAGTATTCCTATTGCTTGGTTTCACTGAGCAATTTTTCCTTTTTTGGTTTCAGTTTCTTCATCTGTAATGTGATCAAGATAAGCATTAAAGGGGCAGTATCTGGGAACTGTCTCCTGATAGTACAATCCTTTTTCTGTGGAAATTTAGCGAGCTTGTTCTGTTGACTAGGGGTCTGTGTATCTAAAGAGGGGCTAGTTTCTAAAACATATAAGCAAAAGTTTTTTAGGAGGATAGAGGCAATTAAATCACTATCTGTCTTCCCATGCTGTCTTTTCGACTACTTAACCAAAATATCAGTATCCTCTAAGTTGTTCTTTGTCAGTTCTATAAAATATCACTAGAGCAACATGAATCCTTTCTTTAGAATCTGAAGCTGTTTGTTCAGAATGATCCAGAATAAAAGAGCAAATAGGCATGTTGTCCTGACTCTGACATTTGGAATGGGAAGATATGTGTTGGAAGGAGCATGCTGGAGTGAGCTAGGAATTGCATCAGCATGAATACATAAGATATAAAGAAGTCGGATCAGAGCAATACACAAGGCTTAGAAGGAAATGCCATCCCCTTCTCAGAGTCTCTAGGAATTTTGCTTTAGAATGTCTCTGGAATAAAAAATTCATGTCCTACCATGATCTCACCACAAGTAGCAACCTGAGTTTTCAAAATGTCCTGACCCTTCAACTAACTTTGTAGCCACTATTAGCCAAAAGAGCACTCTCAGGCCATTTTGAGAATTAGAGCACACTACCCTAAAAACATCAATATGGAGATTCAGGGTCTTAGGAACTATGAGCAATATGTAGGATTATTTCATTAATCCTACATACTGGGTTAATTACTGGGCTGAAGTATCTCTGGGTTAAGTTTTTCCTACCACTTTTACCTCACTTTGTACAGATGGGAAGGACACAGCCCTCACAGCTAGTGGTTAGGGACTAGAACCCCACCCCTGCTCTGCAGATGGAAAGTCTAAGCTTGTAGGAGTTGGAAGAAAGTCAGACACTAGAGCTGGTTAATAGCAGACCCCAGAACTTATTGGTTGTCTGGAAGCAACTGTACATGGCAGCTCTGTTGGCCTTTTCTCCACAGGCTCTTGAAGGTTAAACCAGAGGAAAGACTCACCATTGAGGGAGTGTTGGACCACCCCTGGCTAAACTCGACTGAGGCCCTGGATAATGTTCTACCCTCTGCTCAAGTGATGATGGATAAGGTGTCTTTTTTTTGTTTTTAAATTTAAATTCTTTATTTAAAGTGTTACATAAGTCTCCTTTTTTCCCCATTGACCTCTCCCAGGCTGTCCCCACTCTCCATGCATAGGTTTTGAATGATACTTATTTTGTTGGCAGATAAGGTTGAGTTGAGAAGGAATGTTGGGAACTCGACTTAGTGAGGGGTTAAAGGCAAAACAATGTAGAGCATGCAGTCTTTTTCAGAGAAACATCTCTGGTTTCCTGAAAATCAAGGTTGGAAATAAAGAGCTTCCCATAAAGTCCCAGATCAAGGCCTGGCAAATACACACTAGGGGAGCAAACCACTTAAAGGAATATCCTCCCTATGATCATCAGTGGGAAAAACAACCTAACTTCATGAATGGGAAATCAGTGAGATACGTTGTGACAGGGCCAGGCTTTGAAAGTAGCAAGTCTTATCTTTTAAAAAATGTATGTTTTTATTGATATCAGAGAGGGAGGGAGAGAGAGGGAGAGAGAAACATCAATGATGAAACAGAAGGTCACTGGTTCAATTCCAGGTCAGGGCTCCTGTATACCCCTTACTGGGGGTCAAACCTGCAACCCAGGCATTTGCCCTGACCTGAAATTGAACCAGTGACCTCCTGGTACATGGATTGATGCTCAGTCACTGAGCTACAACGGCCAGGCTAGTCTTCTCTTACTAGGATGTAGTTGAGATATTTGAAAAGATGTTTGCATAGGGAAGGTGTTTAGGAATGGATAACCAGAATTGCAGACTCGCCAACCTAGGACTTGTGTGGTAATTTAGAATATGAGGGGCGGCTCTGAGAGCAGAGAAGTAGAGATGAATGAATAGGCTTAATACTTTTAAAGATAATTTTCTACAATTTTTGGTAACTGACTAGATAGATATAAGGGAACTGTTGGGTGGCACATCAGGTGGTACCATCGACAAATAGAGGAAACTCAAGAATGAAGCTGGTTTGAGTA
Organism: Pipistrellus hanaki; assembly: GCF_964339955.1. Taxonomy (NCBI): domain Eukaryota; kingdom Metazoa; phylum Chordata; class Mammalia; order Chiroptera; family Vespertilionidae; genus Pipistrellus; species Pipistrellus hanaki. The sequence continues at coordinate 6,549,829 of NC_140521.1, read as the reverse complement.
AAGGGAAATCGTTTAGGTTTTAGATATTGTTTCAAGTGGTAGGTGGACACTCAAATGAGATTTGTGGTCTGGAAACAGAGTGTGACTGAGAGACAAAGGCAGTGGCAAACAGGCCAAGCTGGCCAGGGAGAATACTATCTTCTTAAAAGGGATAGGGTTGAAGTGTGACATAGAATGAATGAATAGGAAAAGAGAATGCTAAGACCTCGCTTAGTTTATGGGAGAGAAAGGAGAGCTGGAAGGAAAAGAATTCTCTGCCATCTCAGATTTGTGTCCAGAAGTATAAAAATGGTTTGGTCAGTCTAAATCCAAAGGGATTATTTGTATCCTCTGTTAGTACATGAGGTTTCAATGTAGCTTTCTTAAAAATCTTGGACATGAAGAAATAATTGCATCTGTAGTTACTTTAAAATTAGTGCATAATTAAGCCAAGTATGGATTTGTAGAATCTTCTTAATAAGAGTAGCTCATAGGCCTATAAGATGGAACTTCAACGTGACAGTGTATTCCTGTTGTTAAAGAATGATGTGGTCATGATGTGGGTAGGTCAACCTTGGAAAAATGGCCACATATGCAGATGTTGAATAGTGTCCATCTAAGCCCTGGCTAGGAGATAGAGTTTGAACTTGCGCCCTTAAATTATTCCCATCTTTCTGGTTGGGCCATCACTGATGAAGAGATAGATAAGAGGGCCCAGAGGGATGCATCCAGGGCTAGCTGTTACAGTCCCTGTAAATCTTCCTGATCTAAAAGTATGCTTAATAAGGAACTGCTTTTTTGTTTGTTTTTGAACTGCTTTTTTAAATTGTCAGAATTTATTGTTGAAATTCAAACAGTGCAGAGATATATAAAATAAAAAGCAAAAGTTCCTTTTCATGTCCTTGCCTTACTCTTACCCCTCCAAAGCGAGCTAACCTATGGTGTGATGTATCCTTCTTGATGTTTTTCTGGGGAGACCCTCACACACGTAGGAATTTGTCCTTTTTAAAAAAAATAACAAAAAAAAAAAGGGATCATCTTGTTCTTATAAAACTTTCTGCTGAGTATTTGCCTTCCCTCATTGGTCTGCCTGTAATGAGAACAGCATTGGTCATAAAGACACAGATTTCAAGTTCTACACTTCGTGACAGTTATTTCTCATTATAAATTAATTGACTTGAGTATAGACCAGTGCTCGAGTGTCTACCACACTCAGTGTGTGAAAACGGTTGGGGTTCTGAGCCATCAGGGCTGAGGTGCCTGAGTACACTTTGGAAGGCTTCTCGGGCAAGAGCTTGCCAGCCTTTTCTCTGATGTACACGTATGCCTCTCTTTATACTTGCCCTTGCCAATGACTGTGACATGAGCCTCGGGAGTATTTCTTCTGGGCCCTGCTGATCCCTGGGGAAGAATCTTTCCTTTATCAAAATTTGTATACATCTAGCATAATAGTGAAATTGCCTTCTTAATTCTTTGAGCTCCTTCCCATGCTCTTAGATTGGCTTTCTAGGTACTCAGAAATTAATATGAAAAACTGACAACAGTGTTTGCATTCAGGCGGTGGTTGCAGGAATCCAGCAGGCTCATGCGGAACAGTTGGCCAACATGCGAATCCAGGATCCGAAAGTCAGCCTCAAACCCTTGCATTCTGTGAACAACCCTATTCTGAGGAAGAGGAAATTACTTGGGTAACTGAGCTTATTTCATCTATTCTTGTTCATGGTTGGGTGGCCCATTTTCTGCCTTTAAAAAAATATATATCTTTTAATTGATTTCAGAGAGAAAGGGAGAAGAAGAGAGAGATAGAAACATCAATTTTGAAAGAGAATCATTGATAGCTGCCTCTTGCAAACCCCCTACTCGGGATCGAGCCCGCATCCTGGGCATGTGCCCTGACCAGGGATCAGACTGTGACTTCCTGGTTCATAGGTTGATGTTCAACCAGTGAGCTGCCTCTTAAGAAGGAAGAATAAGCTGTTTTTAAATAGCATCAAAAGTTGGAGATGCTGTATAGTTAATTTTCTGAAAAACCTGTTACCTTATGTTTAGAGTTATATCTGTTGAGTGTTAGGTTTTTGGGTCTTACCTTGTTATTATCTCTCCCCCAAACTTTTAAAGCACCAAGCCAAAGGATGGTGTTTATATCCACGACCGTGAAAATGGAACTGAGGACTCAAATGTTGCCTTGGAAAAGCTCCGAGATGTGATTGCTCAATGTATTCTCCCCCAGGCTGGTAAAGGTCACATCATTTACAAATGCTGTGTGTGTGTGTGTGTGTGTGTGTGTGTGTGTGTGTGTGTACATGTGTCTGCATGCACATGATAAAGAGTGATTTAATTTGGGTTGTATGTTTCATCTTTGTGTATAAGAAAGGAAGTATATTATATAAATCAGTCTTTACCCATTCAAGAGTGGATGGTGGGTTAGAGTAAGTTCTATCTTTCCTTTGTTTTTTGTATGTGACATTTGTAATTTAGGTTTAAGGTACAGCATATAATTTTATATTCTTTTGTTTTGTTAATAAGGGCATGTTTGGAGAATAGAAAATGTGGACAGGTCAAGCTCAGTTTGAGAAGGTCAGGAGACTCATTTCCAGAGCTGTTAGGAGTTCAAGGCTTCATTAATTTGTGACTATAAAGAGAATACGCCCCCAGTTCAGGAGTGGACTCAGCTGCTACTTGTGTGATGGGCAGTGTGTGACTTATATGTGGTTTCTTTTGAGTGAGAGTTTGCTTTCAATGTTATTTCCCCACTCATTGGGGTGTAATGGGCTTTTCTCAGAAAATGAAAGAGATCGTTCAAGTAGTAGGTCAGAAAACTGTTGGGTTGACCTTCATAGTTCTTGCATTTTAAGAGAACTCATATTTAGTGTACCTCCAATAGCCTTCCAAAGTAAGAAATGAGCTTAGGAGAAAGAAGGTAGCCCGCTTAGCCTTGCTCTTCCTCTATATCTCTTGATCTGTTAGGTTTACCAGAGACCTAAGCTGTTTTTGCTGAGTAATAGTCTGACACTGCCTATTCACATCCCCCAGTGCAAAGACTCTGGGGCCATCAGAGGATTTGTGGGAGGAATTCAAAGACCAGAAGTGGTCTATATGTCATGTAGAGATTAGCAGGAACGGCAGTGTCCGGTGAAGTTGGTACCTTTAGTCATCAATTTTCAACAAGTTGAACATCATGTCCTTCCATCTCTGACACTAAAATCCCATAATACTGCAGGGAAATGCAACTTCTTCATCTTTATCAATAGGCGAGAATGAAGATGAAAAGCTGAATGAAGTAATGCAAGAGGCTTGGAAGTATAACCGGGAATGCAAACTTCTGAGAGATACTCTGCAAAGCTTCAGCTGGAATGGTAGGAGCCTTAATTACTTCTTTCCCCAGGAATACAGTGAAGTGATTGTTTAGGACACGTAGGAATCTTTGGGGGCCTACCTGGAGCTATTTTTTTTATTGTTGTTAATTTTCACCGGAGGGTATTTTTCCATTGATTTTTAGAGAGAGTGGACGAGATGGGGAGAGACAGAGAAAACATCGAGGTAAGAGAGACATATAGACTGGTTGCCTCCTTTACACTCCTAATCAGGGTTAGGGATCGAACCTGTAGCCCAGATATGTCCCCTTGACTGGAATCAAACCTGGGGCCCTTCAGTTTGGGGGCCAACACTCTATCCACTGAGCTAAACCAGCTACGGTCTGACTTTGTTCTTGGACAAGAGAAATCCAGAGCAATAGCTTGGAAGAAATTAGCTTCCATGGTATGTTTTAAAAAAGATTTTGAAATATCAATACAGAAAAGTAATCACATTTGAAGTGTGTACTGTTGATGATTTAAAAAAAATTTTTTAATTGATTTTTTATAGAGAGGAAAGGAGAGGGATAGACAGAAACATCAATGAGAGAGAAAAATTGATCAGCTGCCTCCTGCCCACTCCCTACTGGGGATGTGCCCGCAACCAAGGTACATGCCCTTGACCGGAATCGAACCTGGGACTCTTCAGTCTGCAGGCTGACACTCTATCCACTGAGCCAAACTGGTTAGGGCCTGTTGATGAATTTTTACAAAGTGAACATTCCCTATAATTAATCCTTAGAACATGTAGTGGAACATGGACTCTCTTTAGTCACTACCTCCCACCCCCAAGGGTTATCACAATCCTGATTGATAGCGCTATTTTTTTTTTTAATATTTCTTTTTCTTTTTTAAAAAAATATATATTTTATTGATTTTTTACAGAGAGGAAAGGAAAGGGATAGAAAGCTAGAAACATCGATGAGAGAGGAACATTGACCAGCTACTCCTGCACACCCCCTACTGGGGATATGCCCGCACCAATGTACATGCCCTTGACCAGAATCGAACCCAGGACCTCTCAGTCCGCAGGCCGACGCTCTATCCACTGAGCCAAACCGGTTTCGGCTGCTATTTTTTTTTTTTAAATTATTATCTGTGTACATATCTTACCATTGCCCCCCCGATAGCACTATTGATTTGTATTTTATATAAATGGAATCAGACAAGTCTATGTTCTTCTGTGTCTGGCTTCTTTTAGTTAACATTATATTTGTGAGATTCAGCCCTGTGTATAGCAGATCATTCTCATTCTCTATATATACATTTATATTCTCAATATATGTTTCTCTCTCTCTCTTTCTCTCTCTCACCACACACACAAACACATGGATGGGCAAAAGTAGGTTTAAAGTTGTTAGTATGCAAAAGTTTATTCTTTTATTATTTATTGTTTGTATTATGTATTTGCATTTTTCTTCTTCTTTTTGTATCCTTACTTTTGGTGGCTGGTAATTTAACATACTTTTGCCCACTCCTCTGTGTGTGTGTGTGTGTGTGTGTGTGTGTGTGTAGATAATCTACTTTTGGACATGTGAGTTATTTCCAAGTTTTGGTAATTAAGAAAAGGGCTGCTGTGAATGCTCTTGTGTATTATCTTTTGAAGAATGTTTTGATAAACTGATTTCTCTTACATCATATATCTAGCATTGAATTGCTGGTTCATGGAGGTATTCATCTGTGTGGCTTTAGAGGGTACTGCTAAGAGTTTTCCGAAGTGGTTATTCTGATTGATACTTCCACTAGCAGTGTTTGAGGGTTCTATGTACCCTACTTCCACATCAACTCTTGTCTGTCTTTCCATTTATTTTAGTCATTCTGGATAGATTATAGTGTTTTTACAGTATCATTTTGCTTTGCTTTTCCCTAATGAATTTTAGCACTTTAAAGATGTTTATTGGCCATTTAATATTCCTCTTTTGTGAAGTACCTCTTCTTTTGCTAGTTTTTCGGTTGTGTTATATCTTTCTTATGGATGTATGAGTTCTTTATATATTCTTGATAAGAGTCCTTTGTCAGACATATATATTACAAATATCTTTTTCTTCATAGTTTCCTTGTTTGCTATTGTAGTGAACATTGGATTGTTACTGCTAGCTTAATGGAACTGCTCAATTACTACTTGCAAAATGGGGGGAGGGGGGGTCTGACCTGCTTTTGATCAGTGTTGGGTATGGTTCCTCCATTGGTGAAGATGAATTGGATACTGATACGGTGTACCTTACTGGGTTCCTGTCAAGAAACTGTCTCCTCCCAAATAGTTTGGAGATTGATCTTTTTCTTTCTTGGGTTTCAGGTCGTGGATTCACAGATAAAGTAGATCGACTAAAACTGGCAGAAATTGTGAAGCAAGTGATAGAGGAACAAACCACGTCCCATGAATCCCAATAATGACAACTTCAAACTTTGTTTTTTTACAACCTGAAAAACTATTCTTCAATGTAAAAAGTAATTTTTATGTAAATTAATAAATCATAATTTCATTTTCACATTGCTTAAAGATGCTGTATAGATTTAGATATGGTATTTACTAATAGAATAGTTCATTTGTTTGTTTTTAAGAAAACTTAGTTCCTAGAGATATACATTATTTTAGAACTGCTTAGTCATGTTTATAAGATGACAGATATTATATCAAGCAAGATTGTTTTATTTGTAATAAAGTATATAAAAACCACTTGTTAGCCATAGACAAAGGACCAACTATACTGATCTTTCTGCTTAGTAAACGGTTGAATCAAATACTGTGGAATTTGGTTTTAATTGCCCGGTGTATTTACTTTCTGCACTATTGGTAGATTAGCCCTCATGCCAAGAAATGTTTGTGGATCCATGTTGCAGACTGTCTGCTGAAACTCACAAGATGCTGGCTCCCATGATGGGAGAGGCAGAGAGCTGAGCCTTCATTTTTGTTGTCCCTAATTCCTAAGAAATAAGTGGTAACACTTTGGTTTTTTTTATTGCTCATATTTGTTAAAAGGAATTGGTGTGATTCTTAAATCTAATGGATTCTCTTATGAGTTTATTCTTTTTATGTTTAATCAAAATTTCAGTTTTCCTTCCTCTGAGACCCTACTTTGTCCTCTCTCCTTCCTGGCAGCCCTCACCAACTCCATTGCTTCTTACATCCTTTCCCTGTTCTTCTGGTCCACTTACGGCAGGGGTCTTCAAACTACGGCCCGCGGGCCACATGCGGCCCGCAGAGGAGTCTGATCCGGCCCGCCAGGTTTTTTGGGCAGTGAGCGCAGCCGAAGTGTTACAGTAGGAATTAGTTGTTCATATAGTCCGGCCCTCCAGCTCTCTGAAGGACCGTGATCTAGCCCCCACTTTAAAAAGTTTGAGGACCCCTGACTTACAGGGTGATTTCCTGAGAAAGTTACATTTCATGAAAAGTGGACTTTTGGATTAGCATCTAATACAGTCCAGGTTTTTTCCTATTAAAGCTGCCCTTTTTTTCTGTAATGTTTCTGCCTAGGTTTCATGTCGGCATCCTCTGGGCTGCATTTATTTTGTTCTGCTATAATACATTACCAGGAAGCATGCTTCTGGCCAAGTTCAACTGTTTGAATGGAAATCAAGGCTGGATGCTTTTCTGTTTGTCTTTTTGTCAAATGGACTTCCATAAAAAATCATGTTAAAAAAATGTTTTTAGAAGCTTAGCTGTGTTCTTAAGAAGAGCTAATAGACAAACACCAATTTGCAGAGCAGAGGTAAAGGATTGGTAGGCTCAGATAATCAGTTTTATTCTGGCACATTCTCTTCAATCAAAATCCACCCCACAGAGCTAACTCATTTTGCTGAGTATATAATTTAGGTGACATTTGGTTAGTATGGCCCATATACAGATGTAACTGGAAATATAATAATATAAAGTATCTTTTTAAAAAAATATATATTTTTTTGATTTTTTTTTTTTTTTTTTTTTACAGAGAAGAAGGGAGAGGGATAGAAAGTTAGAAACATCAATGGAAGAGAAACATCGATCAGCTGCCTCCTGCATACTGGGGATGTGCCTGCAACCAAGGTACATGCCCTTGACCAGAATCGTTCCTGAGACCCTTAAGTCCGCATGCCAACACTCTATCCACTGAGCCAAACCGGTTATTGCACAAAGTATCTTTTAAGAATTACCTTTTACATTTATTTCCTTTTATTTTGGGGAATTTGTAATTTAAGTATTTTTTGAGGTAAGACTCACTATGTTAGGTGAATGGATACCCTGTAAGGAGAATTTATTACTTTTAAACATGGCAAAATTTAAGAATAAGGCAGCAGAGAAATGTTTTATTTACTGACCATAAAACTTAGCTAAAAATTGAATTAAGGATTGAACTGTATTCTATTTTTCAGTGAAATGTAGTCTTACAAATCACTTCTTGCATTCAGGAAAAACTGCACTTGTTTCTCGAACAACTGACCACGGGTTGTTTTTCTTATCTTAGGGCACAGGTTCAGTATTCACTAGGGATACTTTGTTACTCTTCTTTTTCTTCAGAGTAAATTTCTAGCATGCCCACTAGAAATTTCCTAGTTTCTATTAATTTCTCAAATCATTTGTTTAGGTGTCTTCTAAAGGCTCAGGATGATTCTCCCTCCCCTCCCCCCCAGGGTGTGGTAAGTTTTGGGCATGCCCTAAAAGGGTATCCCAAATGATGCCTTCTGTTTACTTGGAGCAGCTGTTGCCCATGTAGCAGTTGTTTCAGGGTGAATTAATCTGGTTCCCAAATGTGCACTGGCTCCAGACATGTCCAGATGAGCCCCTGGCTGAAAGTTTGTGAATACCCTATACCTTACAGCTCCAGCTGTTGTAACTCAAAAGTGGGTCCTACCCTAGACAGAGTTCCACTGTTGGGTGGTCAAAGTTTTCTTTGTTGAGTGAGTTTGTAGGCCAGTAGCAAGTACTGCCGTACCATACCAGCCAGGTTCACTGATAAAGCAAAATTTGTAACTCAAAGTGAGACAAAAATTGTCCTTTTCTCTTCTGGCCTGTCTCCGATGCCTAAACTTGCAGAAAGTTCATATTGTCAGAACAGTTTTTGTAGACAGAAAGTTAGAGTCTCTAGTTTTACCACATGATTTGCTAACTTCTGCTTACTAAAACCAATACATATCACAATACATATTCACCTTTAGACATTACCATAGTTATAAACTGCTTGATGTAAAACAAGTTGTATATCTTCCTGGCTAACATATTGTATAAGCATAGGAGAATATCTGTCAGAAATTTATTGTTTGAAACATAGGAGGAACTTCTTAAATAGTTTTGTTCTTGTATTTATTTGAGAAAGAACAGGTTGAAAAAATTACTGGTTAAAGAAGTCAAATGATTTAAATCAGATCTTTTGTATGAATGCTTACGTGTGTGTTATTTATTGAAGAAAATGTGTTTCAATTTGGGAACTGGAAAACTGGATATTTAATTTAAATTATATTTTTATTTATTTAAAAAGTAGAGGTTTTCTTTCATTCATTTAGTGCTTTCATCCCACAAAATTACCTAACCTAATTTGCCCTGCTTGTTTTGGTTAAGATACAGGGAAGCACAATTAAATCTTATAATTTCTAAATTACTAATTTTAAGAGGTTTTCCACTTACATGAACTACAAAGAAAAAAGAAATCCAGCTAGCAATCATTTCACCTTTTTGCTGTAAAATTTAAAAATAAGTTTGTGACATAGCAGTATAAATTTTCTTGCTAGATGCTAATGATAATTTTTATCATCTATATGAGGACTTAAATATTAATTGGGTATAATGAGTTGATCTGCTCATGCTCATATATGAGATCTTGTGGTATATCATTCTGAAATAGGGTAGTTTCCCATTTTTTTGTGTCTAACTTGTACTCAACCCTTATTTTATATTTTATTTTTTTATTTTTATTTTTATTTTTATTTTTTTTAAAATATGGAACGCTTCACGAATTTGCGTGTCATCCTTGCACAGGGGCCATGCTAATCTTCTCTATCGTTCCAATTTTAGTATATGTGCTGCAGAAGCGAGCACTATTTTATATTTTAAATAGCTGACTTAATATAAATTATTTTTGCAAGGTAAAGGATCTAGAGTTTTAATTTAACTTCATCTTAGAATGCACAGGAAAATAACTGGGCAAGAGTTGTAAATAGGGCTTTCCCCTGCCTTTTTCCCTTTTAAATTTGTACAGTTGAATACACCAGGATATTAAGATAAAATCTGAGGACTTGTACAGAGGTTAGAGTTCAATTTTAGTTACAAAAGTGAAGAAATCTTTTAAAAGGTCTTATAGAGTTCACTTTTATTTTCTTAATGAAATGCTATCTAGGTACTTGGTTAATAATCAGCTTGTTTTTATGTTGGGACAGTTGGGAAGAAATGAACTTTGATCCTAGTCACTTAAACTATCTCCATGGTGAAACTGAACTCATTTCATTTAATACTTAATATGTCTCTATGTTAGGAAAACTTCTTAGAAGATAAAAATTATGTTTATATTTCGATATAAAATGTCTAACTTCATCTTTTATGAACAAAGGCTAATGAGGGAGAATTTGAGCATCTGCATGCGATTTTTTAAAATTAAAGGCAAAAAATGATACTGATAATGAAGGGTTGGACTGAGAAACAGTAACCCTGTATTACAACAGAAAAGAGGAAAAGAGGTAGAGGGTAACAGAGAACTTTGTCCTGCTCATCTATCCCCCAAGAATCCCCGTCCCCTCCCCCCAAGCTCCTGCCAGAATGTTGGGTTTCAAAGCATGAGCAGATTAACGGATATCAGGGAGTTCTGTGGCCTGGACTGAGGATGAGGATAATTTGTTAAAGTACTGGCTGAATCATTACAGACTTTCTACTTCGTATATGTCTCTGTGAGGATAAAGAGAATTTAGACAAGGAGCATTAAAGCATTTGTTGTTTGAACGAAATCATACAGTAAGGCAACAACCGAAGATTAAGAGGGAAGCAAGAGTATAAAGTCGGCCTCAAAGTACGAAAGACTGAGTTGGGAAGCAGTCAACCATAAAGGAGCCAAATTAGATTTCAGTCTCCAAGGTTCAACATGCCAGGGAAAGCTGCTGCTGATGGACACAGACCCTGTACCATCAACTGATTCACTGGGGCCATGTCAGTGGCCACCTCTGTGAGAGATTCTGCCTCTCTATGGATAAACCAATTGGCCTTGAAAAAGGGTAAGATAAAGTTTCAGACTTGGGCTCAGCAAAAGGACTTAAGGCTGGGGCCACTGCCAGGATCTTCATGTATCCATTTGGGAATTGTGATACTGTTGGTGATTTTTCTGCCAAGTATGTACTGTGACCAGGGATCAGTATATTATACTTTCTATGAAATAGTTATTCCCAAGTGGCTGATAGTTCAGGAAAGGGGTGGCTCAGAGAAAAATACATCATATATGATATTTATGCAGGGCGAGAAACAGCTGATTCACCTGAAAGTGAAGACAGACTATTTTATCAAGAACTTTCCAGTCTTCAGCTACCACAATGGCATCCTGGGACAAGAAATGCCTTTCATCTCACATGACTGTCACTATGAAGGCTACATAGAAGGAGTCCCGGGTTCTTTTGTTTCTGTCAACACCTGTTCAGGCCTCAGGGGCATCCTGATTAAGGAGGGAAAATCCTATGGCATTGAGCCCATGGACTCTTCAAAACAGTTTGAGCATGTGTTGTACACCATGGCCCATCAAGCTCCAGTCTCCTGCAGTGTCACTTCCCAAGACAGCCCAGTGGTGTCTGCCAGCCGACAACAAGGGAGCAGGAAGCCTGGCGGTCTACAGGAGCTGTCCTCCTTGTGGTCACTCACCAAGTACGTGGAGATGTTTGTTGTGGTCAACAACCAGCGGTTCCAAATGTGGGGCAGTAACGTCAATGAGACAGTCCAGAGAGTGATGGACATCATTGCCCTGGCCAACAGCTTCACTAGGGGGATAAACACACAGGTGGTGCTGGCTGGGATGGAGATTTGGACCGAGGGGGACCTCATAGAGGTCCCAGTGGACCTGCAAGTTACACTGGGGAATTTCAACAGCTGGAGACAAGAGAAGCTCCTCCATCGTGTGAAGCATGATGTTGCCCACATGATTGTCGGACAGCATCCTGAGCACGGTATGGGACAGGCATTTCTCAGTGGTGCCTGTTCCCGTGGCTTTGCAGCAGCTGTTGAATCCTTCCCTCATGAAGATGCCCTCCTGTTTGCAGCGCTCATGGTCCATGAGCTTGGGCACAACTTGGGTATTGGGCACGACCACTCAGCCTGCATTTGTAAAGACAAACACCTCTGCCTCATGCGTGACAATATCACTAAAGAAAGTGGCTTCAGCAACTGTAGCTCTGACGACTTCTACCAGTTCCTCCAGGATCACAGAGGGGCCTGCCTATTTAACAACCCTCAGCGGCACAAAGGCCGCTTGCGTAGGGATTCCTACTGTGGAGATGGTGTGGTGGAGGGTGAGGAGCAGTGTGACTGTGGTTCTGCCTGTTTCACTGACCCGTGCTGTGACCATACATGTAGCCTGAAGGGGAGTGCAGAATGTAGTGATGGACCCTGCTGTTCTGGTTGCCAATTGAGAAATAAGGGATTTGTGTGCCGTTCTGCTTCGGGAGAGTGTGACCTCCCAGAGTATTGTGATGGCAGCTCTGCAGAGTGCCCCACAGACACCTATAAGCAAGATGGTACACCATGCGATAGACTGCACTACTGTGTTGGGGGTCTATGTAGAAACCCTGATAATCAATGCATGGCTATGTATGGGAATGCTGCACGGTCTGCCCCAGAAAACTGTTACATTTTAATAAACAGCAAAGGGGACCGGTTTGGAAATTGTGGCCATCCCACTTCAGCAATGCCAAGATACGTTAAGTGTTTTGATGATAATATATTTTGTGGGAAAATTATATGTACAAATATTAGACAGGTCCCATCCATCAAACCCCATCGCACACTGATCCAGATTCCTTACGAAGGTGACTTCTGCTGGAGCTTGGATGTCTATAACATTACTGATATCCCTGATGAGGGAGATGTGCACTCTGGCACTGCTTGTGCCCCAAACAAAGTCTGCATGGATTACTCCTGCACTGATCATGCTGTGCTCAAGTATGACTGCAAACCAGCAGAAATGTGCAATGGGAGAGGAGTCTGTAACAATTTAAGGCACTGCCACTGTGAGGCTGGCTATGCACCGCCCGACTGCCGAACGCCAGGAAGTGGGGGCAGTGTGGACAGTGGTTCCCCTACTAAACCAACTGATGAAATTCTAAGTGTAGGTGAAGGTTCCAGACCTCTATTTAAGATTGAGTTTCCAAAACTTGGCGTAGTAGCTTTCATACTCCCTGCATTTCTTTTTACGTTATTGCTATTAATAATATGTTGCATTAGTCTTAACGCTGTAGTTGAGTCAGTAGAGACCCCAGGTGCCTCCCCAACACTGAGTTCAGAGCAAACATCAGATCTGGTCCCATCAGAGGCAATCGCAGAGGAGGGCCTCCCACCAGAGGAGGGCCTCCCACCAGAGGAGGGCCTCCCACCAGGGGAGCCCCCACCACCAGGGGCGCCCCCACCACCAGAGGCGCCCCCACCACCAGGAGCGCCCCCACCACCAGAAGCGCCCCCACCGCCAGGGGCACCACCACCACCAGGGGCACCACCACAACCACACCAGCCACCACCACCTGAGGAGCCTCCGCCACCAGCAGCGCCCCCTCCTCCAGCAGCGCCCCCTCCTCCAGCAGCGGCCCCCCCACCGTAGGAGCCCCCTTCACCAGAGTCATAAGCGATGGTAGCAATTGAAGCACAGAAATAACCAAAGGCAGAAGAGTAGTTGAAGAAGCCAAATAATATCAAATACCTCAAGTACTGAGTAGGAATGGAAGGCTTAGAAAGGCAAAGAGAAAAAGTGAGAATTGATGGCTCCAGTGGCGCTGATTGGACTGTATAGTCTACAGAAACACTATGTAGGAAGAGAACTCCTGCTTTCAATATTTACTAACTTGATTATACATATATGAAATAGTACATGAAATATTCTGTATTTTTGCTTTTTCCCACTTCATGAAACTAAGTTTTTCTCATGGATCATTGCTAGTTGTTTCATTTAGGCCACTTTTTGACCTGAAATCTTTTTTCAGGGCATTCCATCTTCCATCTACATTGTTTGACATAATGTATTATCTATAACTATATTACTGGATTATTCAAACCAGTGACAACAATGCATTATTTTTAGGAACATTATCTATTGAGTATTCTGATTTGCCTTAACCATTTCTATTCATGAAAGAGGTAATTTAAAATAAAGAAATAAGTAAATAAATACAAGGTTATTTTCAGATTAAGCATCATTTCAGACTCCATGCAGCCTTGTACTTGGGTTTCTTTAATTTGTGCTTTCTGGAAGGGATTATATCTGATCCAGGGTGGTCTGATCACACTGGGTCTGGGATAATTGAGGTAAGTGCTGAGATCATATTTGAGGTATGTGCTTTTTTTCTTAAATTCTATATTGAAGTTGATATTTTGTCTATTAACAACTCATAGGAATGTTTCCTATATAGGTAGCAATACTTTCGTCTGGTAGTTATTTGCTAAGAGAGCACAAAGTATATGCGATAATATTACCCATCCTGTGCAAGACACTATGCTAAATAGATACTTTGCATTTGTTGTCTTAATTTAATCCTCTCATACACCCTAAGAGGTCTTCATCTTGCACATGAGGAAACAGAGACCAAAGAGCTAGTAAAAGGTAGAGCCTGCATCCCACCCGAGGTGTGACTGAATGTGTGTTCTTCACTGTCTCATGAGCTTTTGCTTCAGTAAAGAAAAAAGAAAGACAGACATTTGATATGTTTTTTCTTGCCCAGAACATGGCTTCTTATTTGGTGACTCTAATGAAACAAAAGCCACACTGTATAGTCATTATTGGTGAAAGTGTCCTTTCCCCATTACATTCTGACATCATGGAATGGCAGGTTTGTATCTTTTTCAGCTCTGAGGACCCCGCTCATTGTAAGGACTCAGTAAATGTTGACTTAGTGAAGGATTTAACCAGATAGGTTAACCAGATAGGTTAACCAGGATAGGAAAGTAACCACTTTGGATTCCACTTGCTAGGTCCAGGTATGACATAGCCAACCCTTGCTCAGGTGCAGTGTTGCTACAGGTTGAGTCTGAGAAGCTCCTTAGCATCAGTCCCTGATGATCCATATGCTGAGTCCCTCTTCTACCTGCCTACCCTATGTGAGCAGAAAAGAGCAAACAAAAGAATAAGACCTAGTTTCTGCTTTTAAGAAGTTTATGTTGCTGTAACCAGTTTGGCTCAGTGGATAGAGCATCGGCCCGCAGACTGAAGGGTCCCAGGTTTGATTCCGGTCAAGGGCATGTACCTTTGTAGCAGGAACATCCGCGGCAGGGGGTGTGCAAGAGGTGGTTGGTCGATGTTTCTCATCTATGTTTCTGGCTCTCTATCCCTCTTCCTTTCTCTCCGTAAAAATTAATAAAATACATTAAAAAGGAGGAAGTTTATATTAATTATTTTGGTGGAACAATCCTAAACTTCAGAGCAAAATCCAAAATCAAGCCTTTCAGTTATATAAGTTTTCAAGTAACAAGATCTGCTAGTAAACAAATCTCAGAATGTTGTATGCCAGACATCAAGTTTCATGGGGAAAACATGCTATTGATCGTCACCTGAGAGCTCCAATAACAAGGATAAAACGGGTAACTGAGTGCCTTCAAATGTAAACTTGTCATTAGAGACTTGGAAAAGATGTGGAGGATTTCTGCTGAGAGGCACTTCAGTGGAGAAAAGAAGGGGTAACCTTCCTGACTACATGTGGATGGTGAGTATACTAAAATATAATAAACATCCATATATTTTCAAAACTTAACAAATATAAGGGAGTCATGATTTAGGTATAGGATAATCATTCTTATCTAATCTAATGGCATTTGTTAAGGACCAAAAGTCAGGTATATAATTGGGAATCAATCAGTAAGACCTATTTAGGATTTCATAATATTTGACAAAAATTTAACAAATATAGAAATTGTATAGACTTTTAAATTTTTCATTGCTGTTCTTATGACTGACTCTCAGGTGTAGAAGGAAATGGCTCTTTGAATGAAGTTCTTTGAAAAAGTGACAAAGTTGGACATATTTATACATTGCAAGGTGAATCTTAAAATGTGTGAAATACCCAAACTCCAGGGATTGTCAGTTGAAGGTCTTTAAGATAGACTATACCAGGGAAGTGATTTTTTTGTTGTTGTTATTGTTAATCCTAACCCAAGGATACTTTTCCATTGATCTTTTAGAGAGAGTGGAAGAAAGAAAGGAAGAAAGAAAGAAAGACAGAGAGAAACATTGATGTGAGAGAAACACATTGATTGGTTGCCTCCTGCACAGTCCCCGACCTGGGCCTGACTCTGACCAGGGAATGATCCTGCAACCAAGATATGTGCCCTTGTCTGGGAACAAACATGGGACCCTTTGGTCCACAGGCCAATGCTCTATCCACTGAGCCAAACCACTAGGGCGGGAAGTGACCAATTTTTAAGTGGGCAGGAGAGAAGGTAGGATGATTGGGTCTGGAAGCTCCAGGTTCGCAGTTCAGTGTTCTGTATTATGTGTAACTGCTTCTATGCAGTGCAGACTCTTTCACCTGATTCCTCTCCCCATTATGTCTGGGGGATTCTGAGGGATGCTTGCTTATAGGTTCCAATAATCAGTGTTGCTAATCTCTCAAGACCCAGTCAGTTTCTGCCCCAGGAGACTCTAAAAGTGATTGCTTGCCGTCCTTTACCTGCCTTCCCTTGGTGGCTACTGTCCTCTCTGTGCTTCCTCAGACCATGAAAACCCAGGCCCTTCCTTTATTCCCCAAAGGACAGCCAAGTCCAGGCTCTAGATTTTTATTCAGATTTGTGGAAACAAAGGAAAATTACAAAGTGGAAAAGAACAAATTTGATGTTGCCAATATTGTTCCTGAAGCCTCCCTGGGAGACTGTGCAGGTCCCTTTTCTTTGGATGTCCCCACCTGACATATTTTCTTGTCCATGTAGGACATGCTTTTAGTATTGTTCCTATAACTTGCAATCAAACTCTCCTCACTTCTCTACGGCTCAATGGAAGGAAAAAATAAAATATTTTTGTTAAACACAGATGACATTATCAAATGTCAGAGAGGCGCTAAAATTTTACATTACAAAGTTGCAAAAATTTTTTAAAACGTATGTAATTTTTTAAAACTTCTGGTGTTTATGAACTTAATATCAAAGATAGAATTTTGGTGCTTCTATTGGGCAAATATATTCATTGACATGTTTTTTTCAAAAACAAAAGAAGACTTCTACTAAGAATGTTGGCAAAATGCTGACACTTTAAAATTAATACTCACCTTGTTTCTAGACACTAAGCTTTACATATTTGATAATATTTTTGATTTTTAGAGATAAAGGAATATATAGAGAGAAACATCAATGTGAGAATATAACATCAATCCACTGCCTTCTACTGGGGATCTAGCCCACAACTAGCCTTGGCATGTTCCCTAATGGGTATCAAACTGGCAACCTTTTGATGCATGGGATGATGCCCAACCAACTGAGCCACACCAGCCAAGGTAAGCTTTACATTTTTAGAACTATAGAAGAATTTTTTAAAAAATCCAATACCACCTTTCATATTTAATAAAATTATGGAAGTCTTGCATGAGGTTATGCTAGAATGAATAAATGAGGATATGAAGTTTTTGAATCAATTTGTGTACAACAAGGCCAGAGTGGCTCTTCTCAGTCAGAAAATTTTAAATTATTTAAGAAGAGAACATCAGAGATAGAATCATGCTGAGAAAGTGTTTGCAACATCATGCTTGGTTCATCTAACTGGGCTCTCAAGGGTCCTTACTTTAATATCAGTCTCTCTTTCCCCTTTCCATTTTTCTATTTAAAAATCAATTAAAAAAAATCTTTTTTAAAAAGTGGAAAGATAGAGGATCCAAGATGGCAGCTTAGGTAAACACACCTAAACTGCTGCCATACCAAACAATTTCAAAACTACAACTAAAAGACAAAACATCTATCACACAGAGCCATGGGAAAGCTGGCTGAAAGGAAGCTCTACAGCTAGACTGAAAGAGAAAGGAGCATTCAGGGCACAAGTGCTGAAAAACTGAGGTATGGGGGCACACGCGAAATACGGGCTGGTGGTGGATCCCGGCTGGCAGAGGGCATTGCTTTCTTCAATCTGAAGAGAGAAAAGCTCCCAAGCTCTCTGAAATCCAGTTTCTGGGGAGAAGCTAGATTGTCTGCCACTGGGTCGGAAAGTGAGGGTGGCTTGCTTGCAGAGCTGTGCATAAGAACAATTGTTTGGTGTGCTGGGGCGCAAGAAGTGGGAACGTGGTCAGAGAGGCAGAGATGGCTGATGGGCAGCCATCACTATTGGCCACGCCCCAGCCTAGTGACACCCTGAGACCCTCCCTGAGACTCTGCCTCACAAAATCTACAAACACACTCAAGCTCCAAACAGCAGCTTTTGTATATGAATGGCCTTTTCTATTGCAGTTTACCCTAGCAAACTTGCAACCTGATGCAGACAGCTCCAAAGCCTCCAAGCTCCAAGCAGCAAGGAGAGGACTGTGGTTCTCACTGTAGCTTCTGCAGGGTGGCCTCAGACAGTAGCTGAACTGCACCCCATTGGAGATCCATGAGCCAGTGTACCTAGTGGTCAGTGTGAGACACTCACATCCATAAGTGACACATTTGGGAGGCAGACTCAGTGAGCACCAAAGCTCCACTAAAACAAGGCCGGCACCATAAGCGTGTCTGCAGCGCAGTAGTTCTTCCATTATAGACACAGCGGGTCTATAGTGGAAGCCTGGAGGTCAATTCCTCCCAATGTACCAACAGCAATCAAGGCTTAACTAAACCAAGACTTTGCACTCAGCTCACAAAGGGGTTTACCAAGAGCAACTACCTCGGTGATTGGGGAAGCTGACCTACTGGACTTTATAGGTCACCTACCACACAGAGCCACTCTATCATCACAGGGAGGCAAACAAAATATGGAGACACAGAAGCATGTCACGAATGGGAGAGATGGAGGAAAGTAAACTATTGGATGACACAGAGTTCAGAATCACATTTATAAGGGGTCTCAAGAATCTTCTAAAAACTGTTGAGAAACTTGAAGAGACCTTCAAGGACCTTAATGAGAATACCAAAAAAATGGAAAAGGACCAGTTAGAAATTAAGCATACACTGTTTGAAATAAAGAATATATAGAAATTCAACTGTAGATCAACGTACCCCAAGAGTAAGGTGACCAGATGTCCCACTTTTGGCGGGACAGTCCCGAATTTTGGAAAGTATCTTTTAAATCTTTTGGACTTTTTATTTTTATTTATTTTTAATATATTTTATTGATTTTTTACAGAGAGGAAGGGAGAGAGATAGAGAGCTAGAAACGTCGATGAGAGAATAACATCGACCAGCTGCCCCTTGCACACCCCCTACCGGGGATGTGCCCGCAACCAAGGTACACGCCCTTGACCGGAATCGAACCCGGGACCCTTCGGTCCACAGACTGACGCTCTACCACTGAGCCAAACCGTTTTCGGCTGAAGGGTATTCTTTAAGAACAGGAAGAAGGCCGAGACCGGTTTGGCTCAATGGATAGAGCGTTGGCTTGGGGACTGAAGGGACCCGGGTTCGATTCCGGTCAAGGGCATGTACCTTGGTTGCGGGCATATCCCCAGTAGGGGGTGTGCAGGAGGCAGCTGATCGATGACTCTCTCTCATCGATGTTTTTAGCTCTCTATCTCTCTCCCTTCCTCTCTGTACAAAATCAATAAAATATATTAAAAAAAAAAAAAGAACAGGAAGAAGAAGAAACAGATAAAGGTAAAAAATATGAACAACAAAAAGACATCAAATACATACCTACCAATAAGTGAATCTAAACATCAAGTGAATAAAAAATCTGAAGAACAGTATGGACTGGTGAATATAATAGAATCAGGGACATAGAAAGGGATTAAACTGACAATTCTCAGGGGGAAGGGGGTCTGAGAGGTGCAGGAAGAGATTGAACAAAAATTTTACACCTATGGATGAAGACAGTGGCAGGGAGTAAGGGCATGGGGTGGGGAATCAGATGGGGGGGGGAGGAACACCTGTAATCTGAACAATAAAGATTTATTATATAAAATTTAAAAAGGTGGAAAGAGAATGAGAGAAAATATTTGCAAATCATATCTGATAGAGACTAGTACCCAGGAAATATTAGTGAGTCCTACCATTAAGAAAAGGACACCCAATTTTATAAGAGCAAAGATGTAAATAGACATTTCTACAAAGAAGATAGTGACCAAAAAGAATATGACAAGGTGTACCATCATTAATTAAGGAATTGCAAATCAAAACTATGAGATATCACTTCATATCCATTAGAATGGCTATAATTTAAAA
This sequence comes from Pipistrellus hanaki, assembly GCF_964339955.1. Taxonomy (NCBI): domain Eukaryota; kingdom Metazoa; phylum Chordata; class Mammalia; order Chiroptera; family Vespertilionidae; genus Pipistrellus; species Pipistrellus hanaki. Next base: position 6,530,029 of record NC_140521.1, on the reverse strand, counting down.
AGTAGAAAATAACAAATATCAGTGATATGAGAAGGAATTGGAAGCCTCATTTATTGCTGGCAGGAATGTGAAATTGTGCAGCTACTTGGGAAATTCCTCAAGAGGATAAATAGAGTTCTCACATGACCAAACAATTTCACTCCTAAGTATGTACCTAAGAGAAATGCAAACATATGTCCATGCAAAAACTTATACTCAAATGTCCATAGCAGAATTATTCACTATAGTCCCAAAGTAGTAACAACTAAAATGTTCATCAACAGATGTATCAAAAAGTAAAATGTGGTATATCCACACAAAAAAGAACATTATTTGGCCAAAAGAAAGGGAATTTTGATGCAATTTTCCACATGGCTAATTCTTGGAAACGTTGTGCTAGGTGAAATAAGCCAGTCACAGAATATTACCACATGTAGCATTCCATTGCTATGAAATGTCTGGAATAGACAAAATCATTGAGCTAGAGAGTAGAGTAGTGGTAGCCATGAGCTGAGGGGAGGGGAAAATGGGGAGTGACTGCTAATAGATACTAGTGTTTTGCTTCGGGGTGAGAAAATGTTTTAAAATTGATTTTGTGACAGTTGTATAATTTTCTAAGCACAATACAATCTACTGGTGTGTACACTTTAAAGGTTGAATATTATGGTATGTGAATTATATCTTAATAAAGGTATGATTAAAAATAAAATTAAATTTCCCTCCCCTCCCCTCTCCTTCTCTCTCCTCTCCTCTCTCTCTCTTTCTCTCTCTCTCTCTCTCTCTCTCTCTCTCTCTCTCTCTCTCTCTCTCTGTCTCTCTCAAATATTCATAATATAAAATTAACCCTCTTTACTATTTCTAAGTGTATAGTTCAGTGGCATTAAGTACATTTACATGGTTTTGCAACCATCACCACCATCCACTTCCAGAACTTTTTCATCATCTCAAACTGAAACTGTCTTCATTAACCAGTCATATTACTCTTTCCCAGCTTCTGTAACCTCCATTCTTCACTTTCTGTTTCTACCAACTTGACTACTCAAGAAACATCATATAAATTAAGTCATAATACATGTGTCCTTCAGAGAGGAAGGGAGAGGGAGAGATAGAAACATCAGTGATGACAGAGAATCATTGATCAGCTGCCTCCTGTATGCCCCACACTGGGGATCAAGACCAAAACCCGGGCATGGGCCCTTGACCAGAATCGAACCCGGGACCCTTCAGTTTGTAGGTGAATGCTCTATCTACTGAGCAAAACCAACTAGGACACATGTGTCCTTCTCTGTAGCTGAGTTGTTCACTCTTAAAATAATTTACTGAAAATATATTTATGCTTTATTCACATTTTGTGATTGTGTTATGATTCAAAATTTAAATTTCAGAAAAGAAAAAAGTAGTGGTGCAAATTGGAACAGAATGCATATACAGTATGTTTCCAGTTTCAGTATGAAACAGAGAGGAGATACTGGATGTCAACTGGAGAATGGAGAATAAGAGTGATGATTTAATAAAGATGAAACATTATAGCACATAATGATATTAGGTCCAATGGATAAACAGATGTTTCAGATATAAAACACAAAAGGGACAGTTGGAATAGTCAAGTCCATGAGAAACTGAAAGGGAAGTAGACCCCACACACAAGCAGTGGATTGGCCTTAGATTGGAGTATGGACAATTTATTTACCAGAGTCAGAGGAAAACTTAGATACAGGTGACTCAAGTGGTGTCTCCATGTGAAAATACTTTCCATTGCTTTTATTTTTCTCAATAAAATATGAGGCACGAAGACATTAGGAAAGTGAACTGACCAGCAAAATGTAGAAAGAGGAAGTACATTTTGAGGTCATGAATGTGCATAATTGTTTTTTTTTCTAGAGACACTTTCATTCTTTCAGGGCAGGTGTGAAGAGAGCACAAACAAATAACATACAACAGATGATACATCATAGCACCAGATGATACATGATAGCATTATTACCTGAGAGTCATTTATTCATTCAAAGAGATAAGAAGGGGGAGATAGAAACATCCAGGAGAGGGAAAAATCAACATGGATGGACTGCCTCATGCACGATGCCTGCTGGGCACTGAGCTTGAAACCAGGGCATGTGTCCTGATCCTGAATCCAATCAGCAACCTCTTGGTGCATAGGTTGACACTCAACCAATGAGCGACCCTGGCCAGGCTAGTTCATCTACTCTTAAACTAGAATGTACTAGTATAAGGATTAAAACAGAAGTGAGCACTGAACAAATGCAGGTCATTTTCAAATACAGGGGAGACTTTTGGGATACCTAGTCTTCAGTTGGCATTATTGTAGGGTACTGATATGTCCGGGCCATCCAGAGAAGGATGTGTGCCTGGAGTTACCACCCAATGTGCCCATGAAAATCACACATAAGAGAAGGTTACTGTGTTGGCCTCTTACAACACATTTTTCAACAGTGTTATAAACAGAACCTGAGAGACTGAATTTTGATTCTGTTAAAAAAAAAACACCAACTGGAGTCTTGTCCCTTGCCCCATGATCATCAACCCATTTAGGTCTATTCTGAGGCACAGGACAGTCACCCCCTTGCCTTATCTAACAGCTTGCCTTGAGAGATGAGCATAACACTATAAAGCCTCACTGAGTGATCAAAAATGTCATGGTTTGATGCTCATATGTTACAGAGCAAAGGTTTTAGAAGAGGAGCAATGGAGTATGCCCACCAATGATCTCCAAGCCCTCTGGTCTGGAACATTAGGAGTTGGCTGAGCAACGGACACAGGAGGGGTGGAAGTTCCGTTTGGCACAGTTGAGGAAGGCATATAGTTTTTGTTTCCTCTCCCAGAGTTTGCAGTCCTTCTTCGTAATTATAACATCACAATATCAAAGAACTGTAGTCAAGGATCACTGAAGCTAATGATATGGAATGAAATCACAGAAAGGACACTATCTGAATAATAAGAAAGGTCAGAAAGACTAGAAAGGACACAGCCAGAGGTAGGCAGCATCCATCCTTTATGCAGCCAGCAAACACCTGCAGCTAATCCTACTGTCTAACCATCTGCATGTCAAGGAGCAGTTCTGCTCATGGACCCAGGCCCTGCATCAGCCACTGATTCACTGGGGCTATGTCAGTGGCCTTTGTGAGGGACTCTCCCGCCTCCCTGTCTTCTCTACAGAAGAACCAAGAGGTTATGTATGAAGCTAGCAGAGTGCTTCAGACCTGGGCTGCCCAAATAAAGGGCTTGGCACTGGTACTGCTGCCACGATCTTCACCTGTCAGGTTGGGGATTGTGCTGGTGTTGGTACTGAGTTTCCTGCCAAGCTTGTGCTGTGACCTGGGGTCAGTATATTCCTCATCCTATGAAATAGTCATCCCCAAGATTCTGACAGTTGAGGGAAGGCAAGACCCAGAGGAAGAGGCATCTTATGTGATATCTATGGAAGGCGAGAAACAGCTTATTCGCCTGAAAATGAAGACAGACTATTTTATCAAGAACTTTCCAGTCTTCAGCTACCACAATGGCATCCTAGGACAAGAAATGCCTTTCATCTCACATGACTGTCACTATGAAGGCTACATAGAAGGAGTCCCGGGTTCTTTTGTTTCTGTCAACACCTGTTCAGGCCTCAGGGGCATCCTGATTAAGGAGGGAAAATCCTATGGCATTGAGCCCATGGACTTTTCAAAACAGTTTGAACATGTGTTGTACACCATGGCCCATCAAGCTCCAGTCTCCTGCAGTGTCACTTCCCAAGACAGCCCAGTGGTGTTTGCCAGCCGACAACAGGGGAGCAGGAAGCCTGGCGGTCTGCAGGAGCTGTCCTCCTTGTGGTCACTCACCAAGTACGTGGAGATGTTTGTTGTGGTCAACAACCAGCGGTTCCAAATGTGGGGCAGTAACGTCAATGAGACGGTCCAGAGAGTGATGGACATCATTGCCCTGGCCAACAGCTTCACTAGGGGGATAAACACACACGTGGTGCTGGCTGGGATGGAGATTTGGACCGAGGGGGACCTCATAGAGGTCCCAGTGGACCTGCAAGTTACACTGGGGAATTTCAACAGCTGGAGACAAGAGAAGCTCCTCCATCGTGTGAAGCATGATGTTGCCCACATGATTGTCGGACAGCATCCTGAGCACGGTATGGGACAGGCATTTCTCAGTGGTGCCTGTTCCCGTGGCTTTGCAGCAGCTGTTGAATCCTTCCCTCATGAAGATGCCCTCCTGTTTGCAGCGCTCATGGTCCATGAGCTTGGGCACAACTTGGGTATTGGGCACGACCACTCAGCCTGCATTTGTAAAGACAAACACCTCTGCCTCATGCGTGACAATATCACTAAAGGAAGTGGCTTCAGCAACTGTAGCTCTGACGACTTCTACCAGTTCCTCCAGGATCACAGAGGGGCCTGCCTATTTAACAACCCTCAGCGGCACAAAGGCCGCTTGCGTAGGGATTCCTACTGTGGAGATGGTGTGGTGGAGGGTGAGGAGCAGTGTGACTGTGGTTCTGCCTGTTACACTGACCCGTGCTGTGACCAAACATGTAGCCTGAAGGGCAGTGCAGAATGTAGTGATGGACCCTGCTGTTCTGGTTGCCAATTGAGAAATAAGGGATTCGTGTGCCGTTCTGCTTTAGGAGACTGTGACCTCCCAGAGTATTGTGATGGCAGCTCTGCAGAGTGCCCCACAGACACCTATAAGCTAGATGGGACGTTGTGTGGTAAACTGCACATCTGTGTTGGGGGTCAATGCAGAAACCCTGATAATCAATGCATGGCTATGTATGGGTACACTGCACGGTCTGCCCCAGAAAACTGTTACATTTTAATAAACAGCAAAGGGGACCGGTTTGGAAACTGTGGCCATCCCACTTCGGCAATGCCAAGATATGTTAAGTGTTTTGATGATAATATATTTTGTGGGAAAATTATATGTACAAATATTAGACAGGTCCCATCCATCAAACCCCATCGCACACTGATCCAGATTCCTTACGAAGGTGACTTCTGCTGGAGCTTGGATGTCTATAACATTACTGATATCCCTGATGAGGGAGATGTGCACTCTGGCACTGCTTGTGCCCCAAACAAAGTCTGCATGGATTACTCCTGCACTGATCATGCTGTGCTCAAGTATGACTGCAAACCAGCAGAAATGTGTAATGGGAGAGGAGTCTGTAACAATTTAAGGCACTGCCACTGTGAGGCTGGCTATGCACCGCCCGACTGCCGAACCCCAGGGAGTGGGGGTAGTGTGGACAATGGTTCTCCTGGCAAAACAGAGAATGAAAATCCAAGTGAGGATGAAGGGAACAGTTACAGTGTTGATCATGAAAATGTTGGCAATGGTGGTGTGAATAGAGATGAAAATGAAAGCACAGGTGATTTGTTAGTATTGCCCTTCCTTATTTTGATAATATCGTTTGTTTGTTTGTTTTTCTTCTCTTACTGTTTTTTATTTTTTTTAATATTTTGTGGTCTACTTATTGGTGCCCCTCTTAGGCCTAAGGAGGATGTTTTACAGAACTCAGAAGAGGCCATCCTAGGAACAAGAGAACGCTGGTATAATTAGAGGAAGACGACATTAAGAAAGGAAAGGCTAACAATAGAAAATGAGTAGTGATAGGAAGAAGTCTTCTATAGCAAGCACTTCATACACCTGGTGGAAGGAGGCTCAGTACAGCAAATGTGAAGTGGACATCAGCAGTAGAAGTGGCTCTGATGGGGATTGTAAAGACTATAGGAATGTACTAATGTAAAGGAGGGATTTTCTTCTATCTTTTACTGATTAATTATAGATTTGTATGTGAAATAATTTATAAAACATTTTACTATATTTTCCTTTTCCACATTTTATTATGTCATTTAAATAAACTCTTCTCTTGGATCATTCCTATCAATGTCTTATCTTAGTTGGTCCAATTTTTTAGTTACCAGGTTTTCAGAGAACGCTATCTTCCATCTTCTTTGTTTGACATATAGATCTATGACAGTTTTTTCACCCCAATCACAACTACACATTATATTAAGAAGGTGTTTTTGTTTTGTTTTGTTTACACTTCACAAATTTGCATGTCATCCCTGCAGGGGCTATGCTAATCTTTGTATCATTCTGATTTTTTAGTATATGTGCTGAAGTGAGCACAAGAAGGTTGTTTATTTGATTTGTAGTTCTCATTGAACTGGATAAGTATACCCATGAAATAAAAATATTTTACACTTGATCCTAGCCAAAAGGCCAAGAAGCGATAAAATAAAAATATTTTAAATTAAAAAGTAGCCCTAACCTGTTTGGCTCAGTGGACTAAGCGTCAGACTACAGACCAAAGAGTCCCAGGTTGGATTTCAGTCAAGGGCATGTACCTTGGTTGCAGGCTCCTCCTCTGGTTGGGGATGTGTGCAGGTGTCAACCAATTAACGTATTTCTCTTCCATTGATGTTTCTCTCTCTCTCTCTCTCTCTCTCTCTCTCTCTATATATATATATATATATATATATATATATATATATATTTAATTTAATAAATCTTTATTGTTCAGATTATTACAATTGTTTATCTTTTTCTCCATAGCTCCCCTTCACCTGGTTCTCACTCGACTCTCTGCCCTTACCTCCCCACCACTGTCCTCATCCATAGGTGTATGATTTTGTCCAGTCTCTTCCCGCACCCCCCACACTCCTTTCCCCTGAGAATTGTCAGCCCATTCCCTTTCTATGCCCCTGATTCTATTATATTCACCAGTTAATTCTGTTCCTAAGATTTAAAAAAATATATATTTTATTGATTTTTTACAGAGAGGAAGGGAGAGAGACAGAGAGCTAGAAACGTCGATGAGAGAGAAACATCTACCAGCTGCCTCTTGCACATCCCCTACTGGGGATGTGCCCGCAACCAATGTATTATACATGCCCTTGACCGGAATCAAACCCGGGACCTTTCAGTCCATAGACCAACGTTCTACCCCTGAGCCAAACCGGTGCTGTTCCTAAGATTTTTTATTCACTTGATTTTTAGATTCACTTGTTGATAGACATGTATTTGTTGTTCTTAATTTTTATCTTTACCTTTTTCTTCTTCTTCCTCTTCTTAAAGAATACCTTTCAGCATTTCTTATAACTGGTTTGGTGGTGATGGACTCCTTAAGCTTTTTCTTGTTTGTGAAGCTCTTTATCTGACCTTCAATTCTGAATGATAGCTTTGCTGGGTAGGGTAATCTTGATTGTAGGTTCTTGCTGTTCATCACTTTGAATATTTTTTGCCACTCCCTTCTGGCCTGCATAGTTTTTGTTGAGAAATCAGCTGACAGTCATATGGATACTCCCTTGTAGGTCACTAACTGTTTTTCTCTAACTGCTTGTAAGATTCTCTCTTTGTCTTTTGCCCTTGACATTTTAATTATGATGTGTCTTGGTGTGGTCCTCTTTGGATTCCTTTTGTTTTGGGTTCTGTGTGCTTAGCTTCCTGGACTTGTAAGTCTATTTCTTTCACCAGGTAGGGAAAGTTTTCTGTCATTATTTCTTTCAATATGCCTTCAATATCCTGCTCTCTCTCTTTTTCTGGCACCCCAAAAATCTGGATATTGGTACTCTTTAAGCCTTCTTGGAGGCTCCTTATGCTATCCTCACACTTTTGGATTCTTTTTTCTTTTTGCCTCTCTGTTTGGGTGTTTTTTGCTTCTTTATATTCCAGATATTTGGTTTGATTCTTGGGGTACATTGGTCTATAGTTGAGTTTCTGTATATTCTTTATTTCAGACTGTGTATGATTAATTTCTGGCTGGTCCTTTTCCATTTTTTTGGTATTCTCATTAAGGTCCTTGAAGGTCTCACAAAGCTTCTTGGGGGTCTCATCAAGTTTCTGAAAGGTTTAGAAAATTCTTGAGTAACCTTATAAATGTGATTCTGAACTCTGTGTTGTCCAGTAGTTTACTTTCCTCTATCTTTCCCATTCATGACATGCTTTTGTGTCTCCTCATTTTGGCTGTCTCCCTGTGTTGATGGAGTGGCTTCGTGTGGTTGGTGACCTATAGGGGCCAGTAGCTCAGCTTCCCCAATCACCTGAGGTGGTTGCTTTTGGTATATCCCTCTGTGGGCTGAGTGCAAAGTCTTGGTGTAATTAAGCCTTTATTGCTGTTAGTACACTTGGAGGAATTGACCTCCAGGCCACTTGTCTGTGAGGATCTGCTGTGTTTATAAAGGAAGAACTGCTGCGCTGGAGACACACCTTGTTTCAATGGGGTTTTGGTGCTCACTGAGTCCATCTCCCGAATGTGTCACTTATGGGTGTGAGGGGTTAAAACTGAGCACTAGGAACACTGGCTTCTGAGTCTCCAATGGGGTGTAATTCAGCTACTGTCTTAGACCACCCTGCAGGAGCTACAGTGAGAACCACAGTCCTTTCCTCCTTGGACTTTGACAGTTTGTTAGGTTAAACTGCTTGAGAGAGGGCCATTCATATGCAAAAGCCGCTGCTTGGAGCTTGGGTGTGTTGTTTGTAGGTTGCTCAGGGCAGAGTCTCAGGGCAGTGTTCAGGGCATCACTAGGCTGGGGCGTAGCCAACAGCGATGGCTGCCCATCCACTGCCTCTCCGAGCGCGTCCCCGTGTCTCCCCACGTCTCATGCTCCCCACACAGCAAACAAATATTCTTGTGTGAAGCTCTGTGAGCAAGCCACCCTCACTTTCTGACCCGATGGTAGACAGTCTAGCCTCTCCCCAGAAACTGGATTTCAGAGAGATCTGGAGCTTGTCTCTCTTCAGGTTGAAGAAAACAATGCCCTATGCCAGCCAGGATCCATTGCGTCCTCACCTCCCTACCTCGGATTTTCAGCACTTGTGCCCTGAATTCTCCTCTTGATCTTTCAGTCTAGTTGTAGGGCTTCCTATCAGCCAGCTTTCCCTTGGGTTTTGGGTGATAGAATTTTATCTTTGAAATTGTTGTGCACGGCAGCAGATTAGGTGTGTTTACCTATGCCGCCATCTTCGTTCTCTCCCTCCTACTTTAGAAATCCAACTGCACACTCAGCCACCCGTGCACTCAGCAGTCAGCCTTCTCTGTGTGCACACCTCCGGACCTCTGCATATATATACTTAATTAATTTTGAGAGGAAATGAGAGGGAGAGAGAGAGAGAGAGATAGAAACATCAATGATGAGAGAGAAACATTGATTGGCTTCCTACTGCACACCCCCGACTGGGGATTGAGCCCACAATCCAGGCATGTGCCCTGACCAGGAATTGAACTGTGACCTCCTTGTTCATAGGTCGATGCTCAAACACTGAGCTACATCCAATTGGTCCTATGACTTATGAAAACAAGCTTTTCCTCATATCAGTTTTTCTAACAGGATACCGAAACAGTGATCAGATGACTAAAGAGAGAATTTATCTGCTTCTTGTATAAGCTCATAGGTGGCCACCACTGCTCTCAAGCATGCTGGTCCACTCTGAACTTTATTATGGTCTAATTCAGTGGCCGGCAAACTCATTAATCAACAGAGCCAAATATCAACAGTACAATGATTGAAATTTCTTTTGAAAGCCAAATTGTTTAAACTTAGATTATATAGGTAGGTACATTGTTATTAACTTAATTAGGGTACTCCTAAGCTGGCCTTTGCTAAAAACTCAAGGGGCCAAAGAGCCACACGTGGCTCATGAGCCGCAGTTTGCTGACCACAGGTCTAATTTCACGACAAGTAGGCATCGGGCACTGGGTGTCCCCCCAGAGTCTGAATGAGAATCCCAAGTCCAATTCCTTTCCTCTCATGAACATACCAATAAAAAGGTTTTAGCAGATTTGGGAGCCCCAGCGCAGGTGCTGTTGCCAGACAGGCCTCAAAGTCTCAAAGGCCTGTCCACACTTCTTGTCCCATTCAAGGGGGTTGTCCTCTGGTCCCTTCAGGGCCTCATAAAAGGGTTTTGCTATAAGTCCAAAGTTAGGGATTCAGATGTGACATTATTCAACATTCCCTGAAATCCTCTTAACTGCCTCCTTGTTCTTGGAGATTGTTTCTGAATGACTGTCTCTTTGAAATCCCTTATTAGACTCCTTTTCCCAGGCTCTAGGAGAAATGCTAGGGACATAACAGCCTGTCTGCAAATCTGGGCTTTTGAGGACGAGACCTTGTAGCCACAATCTGCAAGATGATGGAAGGCTTTAAAAGTGCTTTCCAAACAGGTCTCGTATGTGGGTCCTGTGATTAGGAGATCATCCACATGTTGTAGCAGGACACCCTTCTGAAACTGCAATTCTTTGCTTAGTGTTTTCCCCCAAATCATGGGGGAATTCTTAAGCCCCTGGGGAAGGACTGTCCAACAGTATTGAGTTTTGACCATAGTCTCTGGTTCTTGCCATTCAAAAGTAAAGAGTGGCTGTGAGGCCAGGTTGACCAGCATGTAGAAGAAATCATCTATGAGATCGAGAACTGAATACCATTCACTGTCCCTAGGCATTTCATTAATTAAAGTGTAAAGGTTGGGTGCAGTAGGGTGTATATCCTGAGTGACAGCCCACAAGACCTGGACAAACCTGTTTGAGATTTCTTCACCAATAATATAAATGTGTTGTATGGGAAGAGGTGTGGTGAAATTAAACCAAATTTTAGGAATCCTACCTAATAATAGAGTAATATGCAAATTAACCATCACTCCTCTGCTATACCCACATGCCACGTCCACCAGCTGAGCGTACAAATTAGCCCAACAAATGTGGCAGTTAATTTGCATACGCGGAAGGAGGGAGCAGTGAAGACTGAAGACAGCATAGAAGGAAGAGGGAGGGAAAAAGGAAAGCAAGGTAGCTGTAGCTGCTGGAGGGAAAGCACTGGCAGCATGTGCGGGATGGGGTGGGGTGAGGTGCTCAGCAGCGGCGGGCTCGCCCCTCTGCCCCACCCTGCCCACTGCAGCGGGAGGGGTAAGGGGAGGGAGGGGGCACTCTGCAAAGTTGCTGTCCTATAGGGTGTGGAAAGTAATTGCAAGTGTGCAGTAAACCAGATTTATAGTCAACAGTGCCCCAGCAAAAACATAACCCACAGCCAAAGGTGGAATCGTGTGGCCTCGCAAGGAATCGGGCTCCCTCCTCTCTGGTTTCAGGGTGTGTCACTGAGAACTGCTGTTTCCAAGTCACTGTGGCTTGGCAGCTCCTGCATTGAGCATCTTCCCCCTGGTGGTCAGTGCACATCATAGCTACTGGTTGGAAGGTAGGACAAACACTTAGCATATTAGCCACACACACACACTCACATATATATATATTAGTGGTCGGCAAACCGTGGCTAGCGAGCCACATACACTTCTTTGGCTCCTCGAGTGTGGCTCGGCGTTAGAACCACTTTTTCAAAATAGACTCGTCCAGGCCGAAAACTGACTTCTGTGCATGGGCCACGAAGTTTCAATCGCACTGTATGTGCGCGCCTGCATGTGATATTTTGTGGAAGAGCCACACTCAAGGGGCCAAAGAGCGGCATGTGGCTCACAACGCATTATTTGCCGACCCCTGATACAGATAATTCAAAGACCCATGTGGTGAACACCTTTCCCTAGAATCTAACATATACACTGGCCAAACATATATGAATGTTTATTCCAGTACTGCCGGCAGTATGGCAGAACATCAGGTCATCCACAAAAATCTGCTCTGTATCCCACCATAAACCAGCTTATATTGGATACATGGGGAAAGAACCAAAGGGTATGCCAAACGGGCAGTTAATAGATAAGCAGGCTTGAGATTTGCCAAGGCCTGCAGGTATGCAAAAGGACTGGGGATCTTCAAAGGGCTTAATGATATGCAAGGGCTGGGGTCTTCAAAGGACTGTGTGTAACTGCCAGCCAGGTTAGAATGTGCCTTCTTTAATCAGACCAAAACTATCAGTTAACAGAGCATGATTAATATTTCTTACAATTCTAGCTGGTTGCCCAACATTCTATTTCTGCTCTTATCAACTGGATTTGGCAATGATTTCTCACATATGATACCAAAAACACAGGCAACAAAAGACAAACTGAAGTTCATGAAAATAAAAAAAGTTTTGTGGGTCAAAAAACCACTATGAACAGAGTAAAATGATAACACAAGAATAAGAGGGAAAACATTTGAAAACCACATAGCAGGGAAAAGATTAATGTCCACAATATACAGAGAACTGCTAAGCCTCAACAACAAAAAACCAACAACCTGATTTAGAAAATAAACAAAGGACTCAAATAAACATTTGTTCAATAAAGATACACAAATGGCCTTTAAGCACAGGAAAAGATATTCAACAGCACTAATCTTTGGAGAATGCAAATCAACTTACAATGAGATACCAACTCACACCTTATAAAAACAACAACAATCCTCTCTCTAAAATCAATAAAACATATTCCTGGGCCTGGCCAGTGATGTTTCTTAAATAACTAGTGTGAGATGTATACTTAAATAACTAGTGTGAGAGAAGATATGAAGAATATGGAAACTGTTGTGTACTGTTGGTGGGAATGTAAAATGGCACAGCCTCTGTGGAATACAATATAACAGTTCATAAAGACATTATAAATAGAATTACCATATGGTGCAGCTATACAACTTCTGAGGATATATTCAAAAGAATCTAAACCAGGGTCTTGAAGTTAAATTGGTATATCCATGTTCATAGCAGCATTATATACAACAACTAAAATATAAAGCAACTTAAGTGTCCTTTGATAAACGAATGGATGAATAAAGTATGGTATATACATACAATGGAATGTACTCATCATTAAAAAGAAAGGAAATTCTGAAATATGCTACAACATTAATGAACCTTAAAGACATTATGCTAAGTCAAAAGAGCCAGTCATAGAAAGACAGATAATGCATGATTCCAGTGTATGAGGCACTCAGTTAGTCAAAATTATAGAGACATAAAATAGAATGGCAGCTGCTAGGGCAGGGGAGAAGGAGGCAATGGGGATGTATAGATTAATGAATACAGAGTTTGAGTTTTACAAGATGAAGAGTCAGAAGATGGCTAGCAGTGATGTTGTGTATTTAATACCTCTAAGCATACACTTAAAAATGGATAAGATATAATTTAATGTCCTACATAATAAAAGAGTAATATGCAAATTAACCACCACTCCACTACAACCACAAGCCACGCCTACCAGCCAATTAGAGCGAGTATGCAAATAAACCCAACCAAGATGGCTGCTGCCACAGAGAGCAGGAGGGAGGCTTGGGTTTCCCAGGCAATGGAGGAAGCCAAGCTTTCTGCCTGTCCTTGCAGGCCTAGGCCTCCATCAAGGCTACAACGTTTCAATTATACAAGGTAAACAAATACAAACAGAAATGGTGGCAGCCATGGAGCTGGAAAGAGCGGGAGGCTAGAGATGCCCCTGGCAATGGAAGAAGCAAAGCTTTGCACACATCCTGGCCAGCCCAGGCCTCTGCTTAAGGCTACAAAGTTTCAATTATAGAAGATACACAAACTCCAACAGAAATGGCTGTCAGCCACAGAGTGAGCAGGAGTCATGGCTCTGCTCCAGGCTACAAAGTTTCACTTGTAGAAGGTAAATAAATTCCAGATACCAGGGCCTCCACTTGGATTGCCAGGGGGCATGGCTGGCCTGCAAACCACCACAGGTCCCTCGCTCATGCTGCCCTATGCCCCAAGGGAACACCCAACCTGATCTAGGACACCCTTTAGGGCAAGCCAGCTGACCCCCACCCATGCACCAGGCCTCTATCCTATCTAATAAAACAGTAATATGCAGATTTACCATCACTCCAACACACAATATGGCTTCCCCCATGTGGACACAAGATGGCCTCCACAAGATGGCCTGCAAGGGAGGGCAGTTGAGAGGGACCAGGTCTGCAAGGGAGGGCAGTTGGAGGCGATCAATCCTGTAGGGGAGGTGACTAGGCCAGCAGAGGAGGGAAGTTGGAGGCAAACAGGCTGGCAGGGAAGCAGTTAGACATCAATCAGGCTGGCATGGGAGTGGTTAGGGAGTGATCAGATTGGCAGGCAGAAGCAGTTAGGGGCAATCAGAAAGGCAGGCAGGTGAGCAGTTGGGAGCCAGCAGTTCTGGATTGTGAGAGGGATGTCTGACTGCTCTCAAGAGGTCCCAGATTGGAGAGGGTGCAGGCTGGGCTGAGGGACACTTCCCCGGCCCTGTGCACAAATTTCATGCACCGGGCCTCTAGACTTATATAAATTTATTTAATACAATCAAATAAATTGGGGAAAAAATGAAATACTTCTTTCTCAAGCCAGATTGCTCAGTTGGTTGGAGCATCATCCCATACACCATAAAGATTTTGGGTTCAACTTCCTGTCAGGGAACATACCTAGGTTGGGAGTTTGATTCCCATCTGAGGCCTGTATGGGAGGCAAACAATCAATGTTTCTCTCCCACATCCATTTTTCTTTCCTCTCTCTAAAATCAATAAAACATATTCCTGGGTCTGGCCAGTGATGCTCAATGTTTAAGCTTCAGCCCATGAACCAAGAAGTCACAAGTAAGATTCCTCATCAGGGCTCAATCCCCACCCAGTATGGGCATGTAGGAGGCAGCCATTGATATTTCTCTCTCATTGAAGTTTCTATTTCTCTATCTTTCTTCATTCCTTTCTCTATCCCTCTTCATTTCTCTCTCTAAAAATAGAGAAGATATTTAAACAAAAACATATTCTTGAGTGAGGATTTTTAAAAAACTTAAATACTTCTCCACTATAAGAGACCTTTTTGTTGTTGTTGTTGTTAATCCTTATCCAAGGATATTCCCCATTTATTTTAGAGAGTAGAAGGAAGAGGGAGAGACTGAGAAAAACACTGACTTGGGATAGACCCAACAGTTGGTTGCCTTATGCACGCAGTCCGGCCAGGACCAGGGAACCTGCAACTGAGGTACATGCCCTTGACTGGAATCAAACCTGGGACCCTTCAGTCTACAGGCTGATGCTGTATCCAGTAAGCCAAACCAGCTAGGGCAAGATAACTTTAGGAAAGTGAAAAGAGAGCTCACAGAAAATGGGAAATGTTTGCAACTCATTTCCGATAGGAACTAGTAACCAGCAAATATTAACAAGTTGTACAACTCAACAAGAAAAGGACACTCAGTTTTATAAGGGCAAAGGATGTAAATAGAAATTTTTACAAGGAAGATACAGTGACCAAAAGGAACATGAAAAAGTGGGTAACATAATAAATTATTAAGGAATTGCAGATCAAAACTACAAGGAAATACCACTTCACATCCACTAGAATAGCTATCATAAAAAAAAGTTAGACAATAACAGATATTGTTGGTGATAAAGAGAAACTGGAATCCTCACTCATTTATGGCAGGAATGTGAAATTGTGCAGCTTCTTTGGAAATAGTTGGGCAGTTCCTCAAGAGGATAAATATAGAGTTCTCACATGCCCAAACAATTCTACTCCTAAGTATCTACCCAGGAGAAATGAAGACATATGTCCATGCAAGAGCATGTACTCAAATGTCCATAGCAGTATTATTCATAATCTTCCCAAAGTAGAAACAACCAAAACTTTCTTTAACAGATTGATCTAAAAGTAAAATGTGGTATGTCCACAAAAAAAGAACATTATTTGGCTAAAGGAAAGGAAGTATTCATGTAAAATACTATAGAGCTAATCATTGGAAACAGTATGTGAGGTGAAATATGCCAGTCACAGCCCTAACCAGTTTGGCTCAGTGGATAGAGCAACGGCCTGGGGACTCAAGGGTCCCAGGTTCGATTCCAGTCAAAGGCATGTACCTTGGTTGCAGGCACATACCCTGTAGTGAATGTGCAGTAGGCAGCTGATTGATGTTTCTCTCTCATTGATGTTTCTCTCTATCCCTCTCACTTCTTCTCTGTAAAAAATCAATTATGCCATTCACAGAAGATTACACCATGTAGGATTCCACTACTATAAAGTATCCAGAATAGACAAAATCATTGAGCTGGAGAATAGAGTAGTGGTAGCCATGAACTGTGGAAAGGGGACAATTAGGAGTGACTGATTATAGATACTAGAGTTTTCCTTGGGGGTGAGAAAATTGATTTGATGACAGTTGCATAATTTTCTGAACACACTACAAACCACCACTATGTACACTTTAAATAATGAATGTTATGGTATGTGAATTATATCTCAATAACGGTGTGATTAAAAGGCAAATAAAATAAACTTACATAATTCTGCAATGCATATTTAGGAAGCAAACTGAGAAAGAAAAGTGACAAAGTAGGTAGATACCTTGAAAGAAAGGGGTCATGAGGACTTGGCAATGGCACGTGGGTGACTTCTATGGAGCTAAAAGTGTTGTTTACTTTATCAGAGTTGTACTTACACAGCTCCCCTCTCCCCTGTCTCTCTCTCCAATATTCATAAAATTAACCCTCTTTACCATTTCTAAGTGTATAGTTCAGTGGTAATATGTACATTTACATTGTTGTGCAACCATCATCAACTCCACTTCCAGAACTTTTCCATCATCTCAAACTGAAACTGTCTTCATTAACCAGTCCTATTATTCTTTTCCAACTCCTGTAACCTCCACTTCATTATCTGTCCCTATGAACTTGACTACTTGAGGAAACTCATAGAAATTAAGTTATAATGTGTGTTTTTTGGTGTGTGACTGAGTTGTTCTCTTCCAAATAATTTACTGAGAAATATATTTATGTTTTAGTCACATTTTGTGACTATGCTGATTCAAAATTTAAATTTCAGAAAAGAAAAAAGTATGGATGCAAATTGAAACAGAATGTATATATATTTCCAAAGAGTTTCATTATGTATGAAACAGATTTTTTTTTTTATTGATTAAGGTATTACATATGTGTCTTTATCCCCTCATTGCCACCCCACCCCCACCCCCGCTCATGCCCTCACCCCCCTCGTGTCTGTGTCCATTAGTTGAGCTTATATGCAGCATACAAGTCCTTTGGTTGATCTCTCCCCCTTACCCCACCCCTATCTTCCCTTTGAGGTTTGACCATCTGATCGATGCTTCCCATCTCTGAATCTGTTTTTGTTCATCAGTTTATGTTATTCATTATATTCCACAAATGAGTGAAGTCATGTGATATTTATCTTTCTCTGACTGACTTATTTTACTTAGCATACTGCTCTTCAGGTCCATCCATGCTATTGCAAATGATAGGAGTTCCTTCCTTTTTACAGCAGCGTAGTATTCTAGTGTGTGGATGTAATAGTTTTTTAGTCCACTCATTTGCTGATGGGCACTTAGGCTGTTTCCAAACCTTAGCTATCATAAATTGTGCTGCTATGAACATAGGGGTGCATATATCCTTTCTGATTGGTGTTTCTAGTTTCTTGGGATAAGTTCTTACAAGTGGGATCACCGGATTATATGGGAGTTCCATTTTTACTTTTTGAGGAAACTCCATAATGTTCTCCACAGTGGCTGCACCAGTCTGCATTCCTACCAGCAGTGCACTAGGATTTCTTGTTCTCTGCATCCTTGCTAGCACTTGTCATTTGTTGATTTGTTGATGATAGCCATTCTGACAGGTGTGAGATGGTACCTCACTGTGATTTTGATTTGAATCTCTCGGATAATTAGTGACTTTGAGCATGTTTTCATATGTTTCTTGGCCTTCCTTCTGTCCTCTTTTGAAAAGTACCTATTTAGGTCCATTGCCCATAATTTTATTGGGTTGTTTATCTTCCTTTTGTTAAGTTGTATGAGTTCCCTGTAAATGTTGGAGATTAGACTCTTATTGAAGATAACATTACAAACATGTTCTCCTGTGCAGTGAGCTTTTTGTTGTTTTGCTCATGGTTTCTTTTGTTCTGCAGAAACTTTTTATTTTGATGTAGTTCCATTTGTTTCTCTTTAGTTTCCATTGCCCTAGGCTGAAGATAATGTTTCTGCATATGTCTGAGATTTTGCAGCTTGTGGATTTCTCTAAGATTGTTATGGTTTCCCATCTTACTAAGTCCTTTATCCATTTGGAGTTTATTTTTGCGTATGGTGTAAGTTGGTGGTCTAGATGATGTGGGTTGAGAGTGATGGTTTGATAAAGATGAAACATTCCTGCATATAATGAGATTGGTTCCAATGGACACACAGATGTCTCAGAAATAAAAGACAGAAGGGACAGTTGGAAAAGTGAAGTTCATGAGAAATTGAAAGGGAAGTAGATGCCACTCACAAGTAGTAGGATTGGCCTTAGTTGGAGTATGGACAATTTATCCACCAGAGTTGGAGAACAATTTAGATTCAGGTGACTCATGTGGTGTCTCCATGTCAAAGTACTCTTGATCACTTTTATTTTTCTCAGTTAAATATGAGGCACAAAGACATTAGGGAAGTGAACTGACCAGCAAAATGTAGGAAGAGGGAGGTACATTTTGAGGTCACGAATGTGCCATTTGTCCACATAGTTTTTCTAGAGACATTTTCATTCAGGGCAGGTTTGATGCAAGCACAAACAAATAACATACAACAGATGAGACATGACAGCACTTTTATCTGGGAGTCTTTTATTCCGTCAATAAGTAATTCTAGTTAATTTACTCTTTTATTAACAATATGTTCTTACTGATTTTTTGAAAGGAAAAATGAGAGAGAAACATCTGAGAACGAAACATCAACATGAGGATCCAGCATGACATGCAGGCATGTGCCCTGATCCACATTCTAACCAGTGACTTCATGCACAATCTCTATTGCCTTGGGTAGTTTTTCTACTCTTAAACCTGAGTGAATAAGGATGAAAACAGAAGTGGGCACTGGATACATGTAGGTGATCTTCCTCCCTTCCTCCCTTCCACCCTTCCTCCCTTCCTTCCTCACCTAAGAATATTTTTCCATTGATTTTTTTTTGGGAGGAGGCGGGGAGAGGAAGAGAGGTGGAAAGACAGAATTATCGATGTGAGAGAGACACATTGATTGGTTGCCTCCTGCACAAGCTCAGACCAGAGCCTGAGCCAGGGAGGATCCTGTAACTGAGGTAAGTACCCCACTAGAATAAAACCTGGGACCCTGAGGTCTGTAGGCTGACTCTCTATCCACTGAGACAAACCGGCTAGGCTAGTGGTCAGCAAACCATGGCTCACGAGTCACATGCAATCTTTGGGCCCTTGAGTGTGGCTCTTTCACAAAATACCTCATGGGGACGCGCACATATAATGCGACTGAAACTTTGTGGCCCATGTGCAGAAATTGGTTTTCAGCCTGGGCAAGTCTATTTTGAAGAAGTGGTTCTAACGCTGAGCCACATTCAAGGGGCCAAAGAGCTGCAAGTGGCTCGAAAGCAGCAGATTGCCGACCACTGGGCTAGGCTATTGTAGAACATTTTCTAACACAAGGGAGACTTTGGGGATACCTAATCTTCAATTGGCTTAATTTTAGGGTACCAAGCCATTCACAGAAGGGGATTTACCAGTCAACGTGCCCAGGAAAATCATACATAAAGTAAGGCTGCTCTGTTGGCTTCTCCCATACACATTTTTTGGCAGTGTTATAAGCAAATCTTGAGAGGCTGAATTTTGATGAGGTTAAAAAATTGGAATATTGTCCCTTGCCCCATGATCACCAGCCCATTTAGGCTGGGGAACAGGAAAGCCAGTCCCTTGCCTATCTAATAGACTGGTCTGAGAGATGTACGTTTTACTATAAAGCATCACTGAGGGATCAAGTACAGCTTAAGTTTGATGCCCATGCATTACAGAAAAAGAGTTTTAGAAGAGGGGAAATGGACAATGGAGTGTGCCCACCACTGATCTTCAAGCCCCTGGTTTGGAATATTAGGAGTTGGCTGAGCAACGGACACAGTAGTTGGGGGGTGTTCCGTGTGGCACAGTTGAAGAAGGCACAGAGGTTTTGTTTCCTCTCTCAAGGTACAACCTTGCACTTTACAGTTTGCAGTCCTTCTTTTTTATTACATCATCACAATATCTAAAGGTCTATAGCCAAGAATCACTGAAGCTAATGATATGAAACTTAGCCACAGAAAGGACGCTATCTGAAGGATAACACAGAGTTCAGAGAGACTAGAAGGGACACAGCCAGAGGTAGGCAGTACCCACCCTTTATAAGACAGCAGACATCTGAAGCTAATCCCAGACCCTAAGGGTCTGCATGTCAAGAAGTGCTTCTGCTCATGGACACAAGCCCTGCATCAGCTACTGATTCACTGGGGCCATGTCAGTGGCTCTCGTTGTGAGGGACTCTGCCTCCTCCTTGCCATCTCTACAGAAGAATCATGACATTATATATGAGGCTAGCAGAGTGCTTCACAGTTGGGCTCCCCTGAAGAAGGGCTTGGCGCTGGTACTGGTGCCAGGATCTTCACCTGTCAGGTTGGGGATTGTGCTGGTGTTGGTACTGAGTTTCCTGCCAAGCTTGTGCTGTGACCTGGGGTCAGTATATTCCTCATCCTATGAAATAGTCATCCCCAAGAGAGTTGAGGGAAGGCAAGACCCAGAGGAAGAAGCATCTTATGTGATATCTATGCAGGGCCAGAAACAGCTGATTCACCTGAAAGTGAAGACAGACTATTTTATCAAGAACTTTCCAGTCTTCAGCTACCACAATGGCATCCTGGGACAAGAAATGCCTTTCATCTCACATGACTGTCACTATGAAGGCTACATAGAAGGAGTCCCAGGTTCTTTTGTTTCTGTCAACACCTGTTCAGGCCTCAGGGGCATCCTGATTAAGGAGGGAAAATCCTATGGCATTGAGCCCATGGACTCTTCAAAACAGTTTGAGCATGTGTTGTACACCATGGCCCATCAAGCTCCAGTCTCCTGCAGTGTCACTTCCCAAGACAGCCCAGTGGTGTCTGCCAGCCGACAACAAGGGAGCAGGAAGCCTGGCGGTCTACAGGAGCTGTCCTCCTTGTGGTCACTCACCAAGTACGTGGAGATGTTTGTTGTGGTCAACAACCAGCGGTTCCAAATGTGGGGCAGTAACGTCAATGAGACAGTCCAGAGAGTGATGGACATCATTACCCTGGCCAACAGCTTCACTAGGGGGATAAACACACAGGTGGTGCTGGCTGGGATGGAGATTTGGACCGAGGGGGACCTCATAGAGGTCCCTGTGGACCTGCAAGTTACACTGGGGAATTTCAACAGCTGGAGACAAGAGAAGCTCCTCCATCGTGTGAAGCATGATGTTGCCCACATGATTGTCGGACAGCATCCTGAGCACGGTATGGGACAGGCATTTCTCAGTGGTGCCTGTTCCCGTGGTTTTGCAGCAGCTGTTGAATCCTTCCCTCATGAAGATGCCCTCCTGTTTGCAGCGCTCATGGTCCATGAGCTTGGGCACAACTTGGGTATTGGGCACGACCACTCAGCCTGCATTTGTAAAGACAAACACCTCTGCCTCATGCGTGACAATATCACTAAAGAAAGTGGCTTCAGCAACTGTAGCTCTGACGACTTCTACCAGTTCCTCCAGGATCACAGAGGGGCCTGCCTATTTAACAACCCTCAGCGGCACAAAGGCCGCTTGCGTAGGGATTCCTACTGTGGAGATGGTGTGGTGGAGGGTGAGGAGCAGTGTGACTGTGGTTCTGCCTGTTACACTGACCCGTGCTGTGACCAAACATGTAGCCTGAAGGGCAGTGCAGAATGTAGTGATGGACCCTGCTGTTCTGGTTGCCAATTGAGAAATAAGGGATTCGTGTGCCGTTCTGCTTCGGGAGAGTGTGACCTCCCAGAATTTTGTGATGGCAGCTCTGCAGAGTGCCCCACAGACACCTATAAGCAAGATGGTACACCGTGCGATAGACTGCACTACTGTGTTGGGGGTCTATGTAGAAACCCTGATAATCAATGCATGGCTATGTATGGGGACACTGCACGGTCTGCCCCAGAAAACTGTTACATTTTAATAAACAGCAAAGGGGACCGGTTTGGAAACTGTGGCCATCCCACTTCGGCAAAGCCAAGATATATTAAGTGTTTTGATGATAATATATTTTGTGGGAAAATTATATGTACAAATATTAGACAGGTCCCATCCATCAAACCCCATCGCACACTGATCCAGATTCCTTACGAAGGTGACTTCTGCTGGAGCTTGGATGTCTATAACATTACTGATATCCCTGATGAGGGAGATGTGCACTCTGGCACTGCTTGTGCCCCAAACAAAGTCTGCATGGATTACTCCTGCACTGATCATGCTGTGCTCAAGTATGACTGCAAACCAGCAGAAATGTGCAATGGGAGAGGAGTCTGTAACAATTTAAGGCACTGCCACTGTGAGGCTGGCTATGCACCGCCCGACTGCCGAACGCCAGGAAGTGGGGGCAGTGTGGACAGTGGTTCTCCTGGCAAAACAGAGGATGAAAATCCAAGTGAGGATGAAGGGAACAGTTACAGTGTTGATCATGTAAATTTTGGTAGAGGAGAGAATAGAAATGAAAGGAAAATCAGCGATGAGGTTCAGTACATGTTCCCCCTTGTTATTATCATAATAATTTGTGTAGTTTTTATTTCCTTTTGCTGTTGTTGTTGTTTTGCTATGCTTAGTTGTCTATTTCTTGGTGTGGGTATTAGGGCTGGAATGCATTATTTTCCACGGTCACATGAGGCTCCAAAAGAAAATGGAAAAGCAGCTACAGAACAACAGAAAGATGGCATTAAGCAGAAAATACCAAAAGCAGAAAATGAGTAGTGACAGGAAGAAGTCTTCTATAGCAAACACTTCATAAACTTGATGGAAGGAGGCTCAGTGGAGCAAATGTGAAGTGGGTATTGACAGCGGCAGTGGCTCTGATCAGGACTCAAGATTGTAGGAATGTACTAATGTGGGAGGAGGGATGATTTTCTTCTGTCTTTTACTAATTAGTTACATATGTATATGTGAAATCATTTCAAGACTTTTACTACTTTTTCCCATTTTCACATTTCATGAAACCATTTAAATGATCTTTTCTCATGGACCATTCCTATCAATGTCTTATCTTAATTGTGACATTTTTGAGTTACTAGTTTTTTAGAGAATGTCACCTTCTAATCATCTTTGTTTGACATGTATATCTGTTTCAGGTTTTTCATCCCAATCACAACTACACATTATGTCAGGAAGGTTGTTTTTTTGGTTTGTTGTTTTTATTTAACTGGTGAAATATATTCATTAAATAAAAAGATTTTCAAGTGAAAATAATCTAGTCATGTGGCTTAATGATTGAGTGTCAATCTATGAATCATGAGTTAATGGTTGGATTCTAGGTCGAGGTATATGCTAGAGTTGGGGCTTGATCCCCAGTGGGGGATATACGGGGTGGGGGCAGTCAACCAGTGGTTCTCTCTCTCTCTCTTTCTCTCCCTTGCCTTCATCTCTGAATCAATAAAAAATTATTTTAAAAAAAGTAAATAACAGTGTTCGGATAAGGCACATAAACTAGATCTCCTTTTTGTGGCCTATGTACTAGGTCTCCTTTAGATTTGGGACTCTCTCCAAGAGCTCTATCTCATCCAGAATGGTGTGATCACCCTGTGTCTAAATACATGGGAGAGAGTAAGCAACCTAGACAAGAGGCAAGCTTGTCCAGTGCTAAGTTTAGTTGGAAGTACTCATTTTTCCTTTTATTCTGGTTTTCTAGTTTATGTATTATATTTATTTCTCATTTCCATTTTTTTATTTTTATTTTTGTAAATCCTCACCTGAAGTCATTTTTTTCACTGCCCCCCCCCCACTGATTTTTAGAGAGTGAAAGGAATGGGGAGAGAGAGTGAGAAACATCGATGTGAGAGAGATACATCTATTATGGGGAGACCAGGGTCGGGGATGGGCCTATAACTGAGGGACATCCCCTTGAATGAAATCCAACCTGCCATTCTTCAGTCTGTGGGCGGTTGCGCTATCCATTGAGCTAAACCGGCTAGGGCTATTTCTCATTTCCATTATTAAGTTAACATATCAATGACTGACAATCTAAAGGAACAGAGCATTGGGGGATAATTGTCTGTAAGGAGATCACAAAGCATGTAAAATAATAACTATCAATTCTGTGCAAGACACTATTCTAAACATTTTAAATTATTTTTCATTTAACCCTCCCATTCAACCTATTATACCATCTTCCACATGCTAACCCGACAAGCTCAGGGGAGGCCTGCATGGCAGTCTTGCAAACTCAGAGACCTAAAATAACCACAAAAGATGGCTTGATAATTAAATATTTAACTACAAACAGGTAATAGTGGGTAGTCATGTCCTAGGCAGATATTTTCTCTGACAAGATCAACTTAGATCTTCCTTACTGAGCCCATTTGCCTTTTTGCCTCTAAGATAACATATCTGTGAGATGTCTGGGTAACTTGTAACTTCCTTTTTACCCCGGACCCCTCAGGGCACAACAAATGGCATGAGGGAGATGTGCACTCTGGCACTGCTTGTGCCCCAAACAAAGTCTGCATGGATTACTCCTGCACTGATCATGCTGTGCTCAAGTATGACTGCAAACCAGCAGAAATGTGCGATGGGAGAGGAGTCTGTAACAATTTAAGGCTCTGCCACTGTGAGGCTGGCTATGCACCCCCCGACTGCCGAATCCCAGGAAGTGGGGGCAGTGTGGACAGTGGTTCTCCTGGCAAAACAGAGGATGAAAATCCAAGTGAGGATGAAAGAAATAATCATAGTCTTGGTCATGATGATTTTGCAGAGGTGATGAAAGCAAAACCAGGAGTTATTGTTCACAACCCCCCGAATTCTTTTACTAATACTAGTTTTTCCTTTCTTTTGCTTCTTTCTTGTTCTTTTTCTGTTAGCACTATTTTTTGTTCTAATTATCATTGTCAGTGTTGGGGCTGGAAGGGATTTAGCACAGCACTTACAAGAGGCCCCAGAAGAAAACGAAGATGAAGAAGGCATTAAGAGAGGAAAACCGAAAGGCAGAAAACGAGTAGTGATAGGAAGAAGTCTTCTTTGGCAAGCACTTCATTCATAAACCTGGTGGGAAAAGGCCAGAGAGAGAAAATGTGAAGTGGGCATTGACAGTGGAAATGGCTTTATTAGGACTCTACATATTGTAGAAATGTACTAATGTGGGATGCAGACTTTCTTCTGTTTTATATAAATAATTATATATACATGTGGCATCACTTATAAAATATCTTAGTATTTTTCCCATTTTTACATTTCATGAAACCATTTAATTAAACTATTCTCATGGATTATTCCTAAAAATGTCTTGTCTTAGTAAGCCAATTTTTGAGTTACCAGTTTTACAGAGAATGCTACCTTTTACTCTTTCTTTGACATATAGATCTGTGCCAGGTTTTTCATCCCAATCACAACTACACATTATATTAGGAAGGTTGTTTATTTGATTTGTAGTTCTAATTGAACTGGAGAAGTATACTCATGAAGTAAAATTATTTTAAAAATATATTTTTATGGATTTCAGAGAGGAAGGAAGAGGGAGAGAGAGATAGAAACATCAATGATGAGAGTGAATCATTAATCTGTTGCCTCCTGCATACCCCCTATTAGAGATGGAGCCTATAATCTGGGCATGTGCCCTGACCAGTATTCAAATCATGACCTCCTGGTTTATAGGTTGACACTCAACCACTGAGCCACAGGGTCTGGGTGAAGATTTTAAATTAAAATGTAAACAACAGCCGAGACCGGTTTGGCTCAATGGATAGAGCGTCGGCTTGGGGACTGAAGGGTCCCGGGTTCGATTCCGGTCAAGGGCATGTACCTTGGTTGCGGGCATATCCCCAGTAGGGGGTGTGCAAGAGGCAGCTGATCGATGACTCTCTCTCATCGATGTTTCTAACTCTCTATCTCTCTCCCTTCCTCTCTGTACAAAATCAATAAAATATATTTAAAAAAAAAATAAAATGTAAACAACAGTGTTCAGATAAAGCATAATTTTAGGCTTTCTGTGGCCTATAAACTTTAGATTTGGCACTCTCTGGAAGGGCTCTATCTGACCCAGGGCGGTGTAATCACCGTGTGTCTCAGTACATGGGAGAGAGTAAGCAACCTAGGCAAGAGGCAAGCTTGTGCAGTGCTGAGTCTGTTTAGAAGTATTCATTTTTCCTTTTTTTCTTCTTTACATCTTATATTTATTTCTCACTTCCATTATTAAATTAATATATTATTGACTGAATCCAAAAGCATAAAGCATTGGAGGATTTTTAATTGTTTGTAAGGAGAGTACAAAGATTGTATAGTAATAACATTTTCTGTTTAAAAAATATATTTTATTGATATTTTACAGAGAGGAAGAGAGAGGGATAGAGAGTTAGAAACATCGATGAGAGAGAATCATCGATCAGCTGCCTCTTGCACACCCCCCACTCGGGGATGTGCCCGCAACCAAGGTACATGCCCCCGACCAGAATCGAACCTGGGACCCTTGATTCCGCAGGCTGACACTCTATCCACTGAGCCAAACTGGCTTGGACAGTAATAGCATTTTCAATTCTGTACAAGACACTATCCTAACACTATATGTTCACTGTCTTAATTTAATTCTTCCATTCACCCTATTAGACCATCCTCTTGTATATAAGGAAACAAATATAAGAGTTTTGATGTAGAGCTAGGAAAAGGTAGCAGCTCCATCCCACCCTGTATAATTAGATGTATTTGTCTACTGCCTCGTGAGCCTTTACCTTTTGTTAAAAACACAAAAACAAAAACATGACCAAAAGACAATTGATATGTCCTTACATGCCCAGAACATACCTTTTTCCTTATTGACTCTAATGAAACAACCACCTTACAAATGAATGCTGCTCTCTATCACAAACCTACCACATGTCATTTATTCATTAAATAAGTAACTCTGGTTCATCTACTTTTGAACCTGGATGAATACAGAAGTGGCCACAGGATACATGTAGGTCGATTTCTAAAACCAGGGATATCTAGTCTTCAACTGGCATAATTTTAGGATAACAATATGTTAAGGTCATTCAGAGAAGGTCCGGGGGCAGAGTTTTCAGCCCATGTGCCCATGACAATCACACATAGTAGAAAGCTGCCCTGTTAGCATCTCTCATGCACATTTTCAACAATGTTATAAACAGAACACGAGAGTCTGAATTTGGATGATGTCAAAAAATTGTAGTATTGTACCGTAATTCATGATCAAAAACCCATTTGGGTCTATCTGGGGCATAGAGAAGCCACCCTTTTGCCTTATCTAACAGTCTGGCCTGAAAGATATGCATATCACTATAAAACCTTATTGAGGGAACAAACATTGAGAGTTTGATATCCATGTATCACAGAGCATGAGTTTTAGAAAAGGGGAAATGGGCAATGGAGTGTGCCCATCACTGATCTCCAAGCCCCCTAGTCTGGAACATTAGGAGTTGGCCGAGCAACGGACACAGGAGGGGTGGCATTGGGGGTGGGGTGGAGGTATTCCATATGGCTCAGTTGAGAAAGGCACAGTGGGTTTGCTTCCACTGACAAGGTATAATCCTCATTTCAGAGTTTGCAGTCCTTCATGAATACATCACCACAATATGAGAAGGACTATCACCAAGGATCACTGAAGCCAATGCTGTGGTAGAAAACAACAGAAAAAACACTGGCTGAAGGATAACAGAGGTCAGAGAGACTAAAAATAACACAGAGGTAAGCAGTTGCTCTCAAAAGAAGGTAATACCCACCCTATTATGCAGACATCATGTACCTGGACCTAATCCCAGAGCCTAAGGGTCTGCATATCAAGTAGCACTTCTGCTCAAGGACACAGGCCTTGCATCAGCCATGTCAGTGGCCACCTTTGGAACCATGTCAAGGGCCACCTCTGTGAGGGACTCTGCCTCCTCCTTGCCTTCTTTACAGAAGAACCAAGAGCTTATATATGAGGCTGGCAGAGTGCTTCAGACCTGGGTTCCCCAGATGAAGGGCTTGGCACTGGTACTGCTGCCAGGATCTTCACCTGTCAGGTTGGAGATTGTGCTGGTGTTGGTACTGAGTTTCCTGCCAAGCTTGTGCTGTGACCTGGGGTCAGTATATTCCTCATCTTATGAAATAGTCATCCCCAAGGCTCTGACAGTTGAGGGAAGGCAAGACCCAGAGGAAGAAGCATCTTATGTGATATCTATGCAGGGCCAGAAACAGCTGATTCACCTGAAAGTGAAGACAGACTATTTTATCAAGAACTTTCCAGTCTTCAGCTACCACAATGGCATCCTGGGACAAGAAATGCCTTTCATCTCACATGACTGTCACTATGAAGGCTACATAGAAGGAGTCCCGGGTTCTTTTGTTTCTGTCAACACCTGTTCAGGCCTCAGGGGCATCCTGATTAAGGAGGGAAAATCCTATGGCATTGAGCCCATGGACTCTTCAAAACAGTTTGAGCATGTGTTGTACACCATGGCCCATCAAGCTCCAGTCTCCTGCAGTGTCACTTCCCAAGACAGCCCAGTGGTGTCTGCCAGCCGACAACAAGGGAGCAGGAAGCCTGGCGGTCTGCAGGAGCTGTCCTCCTTGTGGTCACTCACCAAGTACGTGGAGATGTTTGTTGTGGTCAACAACCAGCGGTTCCAAATGTGGGGCAGTAATGTCAATGAGACGGTCCAGAGAGTGATGGACATCATTGCCCTGGCCAACAGCTTCACTAGGGGGATAAACACACACGTGGTGCTGGCTGGGATGGAGATTTGGACCGAGGGGGACCTCATAGAGGTCCCAGTGGACCTGCAAGTTACACTGGGGAATTTCAACAGCTGGAGACAAGAGAAGCTCCTCCATCGTGTGAAGCATGATGTTGCCCACATGATTGTCGGACAGCATCCTGAGCACGGTATGGGACAGGCATTTCTCAGTGGTGCCTGTTCCCGTGGCTTTGCAGCAGCTGTTGAATCCTTCCCTCATGAAGATGCCCTCCTGTTTGCAGCGCTCATGGTCCATGAGCTTGGGCACAACTTGGGTATTGGGCACGACCACTCAGCCTGCATTTGTAAAGACAAACACCTCTGCCTCATGCGTGACAATATCACTAAAGAAAGTGGCTTCAGCAACTGTAGCTCTGACGATTTCTACCAGTTCCTCCAGGATCACAGAGGGGCCTGCCTATTTAACAACCCTCAGCGGCACAAAGGCCGCTTGCGTAGGGATTCCTACTGTGGAGATGGTGTGGTGGAGGGTGAGGAGCAGTGTGACTGTGGTTCTGCCTGTTTCACTGACCCGTGCTGTGACCAAACATGTAGCCTGAAGGGGAGTGCAGAATGTAGTGATGGACTCTGCTGCTTTGGTTGCCAATTGAGAAATAAGGGATTCGTGTGCCGTTCTGCTTCAGGAGACTGTGATCTCCCAGAGTATTGTGATGGCAGCTTTGCAGAGTGCCCCACAGACACCTATAAGCAAGATGGTACACCGTGCAGTAGACTGCACATCTGTATTGGGGGTCAATGCAGAAACCCTGATAATCAATGCATGGCTATGTATGGGAATGCTGCACGGTCTGCCCCAGAAAACTGTTACATTTTAATAAACAGCAAAGGGGACCGGTTTGGAAATTGTGGCCATATCACTTCGGCAATGCCAAGATACGTTAAGTGTTTTGATAATAATATATTTTGTGGGAAAATTATATGTACAAATATTAGACAGGTCCCATCCATCAAACCCCACCGCACACTGATCCAGATTCCTTATGAAGGTGACTTCTGCTGGAGCTTGGATGTCTATAACATTACTGATATCCCTGATGAGGGAGATGTGCACTCTGGCACTGCTTGTGCCCCAAACAAAGTCTGCATGGATTACTCCTGCACTGATCATGCTGTGCTCAAGTATGACTGCAAACCAGCAGAAATGTGCAATGGGAGAGGAGTCTGTAACAATTTAAGGCACTGCCACTGTGAGGCTGGCTATGCACCGCCCGACTGCCGAACCCCGGGAAGCGGGGGTAGTGTGGACAGTGGTTCTCCTGGCAAAACAGAGGATGAAAATCCAAGTGAGGATGAAGGGAACAGTTATAGTATTGCTCGTGGTAGTTTTGGCAGAGGTGGTGAGAATACACAGGAAAGCAAAAGGAAATCACCCATCCTTCTTCTTTTATTAATAATACTTCTTTTTCCTGTTGTTTACTTTTGCATTATTTTTCTTTTATCATATATCTTTGGTCTAATTATTGGTGTTGGTGTTAAAGGTGGGAAGGAATTAGAACATCACTCAGAACATTCCTCAACTGAGTCCTCAGAAGAAAATGAAGAATCAGTGGACTAAAAAAGAGAAAAAAGGCATTAAAGGATGAAAACCCAAAGAAAGAAAATGAGTAGTGATAGGGAGAAGTCTTCTATAGCAAGCACTTCATACACCTGGTGGAAGGAGGCTCAGTACAGCAAATGTGAAGTGGACATCAGCAGTAGAAGTGGCTCCGATGGGGATTGTAAAGACTATAGAAATGTACTAATGCAAAGGAGGGATTTTCTTCTGATTTTTACTAATTAATTATATATGCTTATGTAAAAGCACTTATAAAACATTTTACTATTAATATTTTTTCCATTTCATGAAACCATTTAAATAAACCTTTCTCATGGATCATTCCCATCAATTTCTCATCTTATTTGGAACAATTTCTGAATTACCAGCTTTTCAGACAACACCACCTTCTATCCTCTTTGTATGACATATATTTCTATGCCAGGTTTTTTCATTGCAGTCACAACCACACATTATATTATGAAGGTTGTTTATTTCACTTGTACTTCTATTTGAACTGGAGAAATTTACTCATTAAATAAAAAGATATTAAATTAAAAAGTAAATAACAGTGTTCACATAAAGCATCATATTAAGCTTTTTGTGGCCTGTAAACCTTAGATTTGGCACTCTCTGGAAGGGCTCTATCTGACCCAGGGCGGTGTAATCACCGTGTGTCTCAGTACATGGGAGAGAGTAAGCAACCTAGGCAAGAGGTAAGCTTGTGCAGTGCTGAGTCTGTTTAGAAGTATTCATTTTTCCTTTTTTCTGTTTCTACTTTTCTTATTATATTTATTTTTCATTCCCATTATTAAACTAATATATTATTGCCTGACAATCCAAAGGTACAGAGCATTGGAGAGTTGTTAATTATCTATAGGAGAGCACAAAGCATATAAAATAACATTATCAAATCTGTGCAGGACATTATTCTAAACACTTTTCATTCATTGTCTTTTTAAAAATAAATCTTATTTTTCAGATTATTACAGTTATTCCTCTCCTCCCCCCACCCCCCCATCTCCCCCACCAGTTCCTACCCCACCCCATACCCTTATCCCTAACTCTTCTTATCCATAGCTGTAAGATTTTTGTCTAATCTCTTCCTGCACTCTCAACACCCCCGCGGGGGGAAGGGGGGTTCCCCCCCACACACACACAAGAATTGTCAGTCTACTTCCTGAGTCTATTATATTCATCAGTTTATTCTTTTCATCAGATTTTTTATTCACTTGATTTTTAGATTCACTTGTTGATAGACATATTTGTTGTCACTTTGTTGTTCATAATTTTTTAACTTTACCTTTTTCTTCTTCCTCTTCTTAAAGAATACCATTCAGCATTTCAGATAATACTGGTTTGGTGGTGATGAACTTTAGCTTTTTCTTATCTGTGAAGCTCTTTATCTGACCTTCAATTCTAAATGATAGCTTTGCTGAGTAGAGTAATCTTGGTTGTTGGTTCTTGCCATTCATGACTTTGAATATTTCTTGCCACTCCCTTCTGGCCTGCATAGTTTCTATTGAGTAATCAGCTGACAGTCATAGTAAGTAACTGACTGTTTTTCTCTTGCTGCTTTTAAGATTCTCTCTGTCTTTTTGCCTTTGGCATTTTAATTATGATGTATCTTGGTGTGGTCCTCTTTGGATTCCTTTTGTTTGGGGTTCTCTGTACTTCCTGTACTTGTAAGTCTATTTCTTTCACCAGATAGGAAAAGTTTTCTGTCACTATTTCTTTCAATATGCCTTCAATATCCTGCTCTCTCTCTTCTACTGGAACCATCATAATTCATATGCTGATACGCTTGAAGTTGTCCCAGAGGCTCCTTATACTATTTTCATATTTTTGGACTCTTTTTTTTTTTGTTCTTCCAGTTGGGTGTTTTTTGCTTCTTTGTTATTTCAAATCTTTGACTTGAATCTTGAGATCCTCTAGTCTACTATTGAATTTCTGTATATTATTCTTTATTTTAGTCAGTGTATGCTTAATTTCTGACTGGTCCTTTTCCTTTTTTTTTTTTTTTGCCGGGGGGAGAGGGGAGGGGAGGCATTCTCATTAATATCTTTGAAGGTCTCACTAAGTTTCTCAGAGCTGTCTAGAAAAACTTTATAGCCATGGTTTTGAACTCTATATCCAGTAGTTTGCCTCCATTTCTTTCATTTGTGACATGTTTCTTTGTCTCTGCATTTTGGCTGCTTCCCTATGTTGATAGAGTGGCCTTTTGTGTTAGGTGTCCTATAGGGCCCAGTGGGTCGGCCTCCCCAGTCACCTGAGGTGGACACTCTTGGTGCACCCCTTTGTGAGCTGTTTGCACAGTCTTGTAGTTAATCCTTGGTTGCTATTGGTATCATAGGGGGAAATTGACCTCTAGGCCAATTGGCTGTAATGATCATCTGTGCCTACAGTGCAAGAGCTGCTGTGCAGGAGACACACTTATGGGGCAGGACTTGCTTCAGTGGGGCTTTGATGCTCAGTGAGTCTGTCTCTTGAGTGTGTCTCTTATGGATGTGAAGAGTTGTAATCTGGTATGGTCTCACTGTGACCACTGGGTCTGCTGGCTCTTGGATCTCCAAGGAGATGCAAGGTCAGCCACTGTCTGGGCCCCCACAGCTGGAGCTACAGAGACATCTGCAGATTCCTCCTCTTTCTATGGGGTTTGGAAGTGCCCAGATGATGCCCAATTGTGAAACAAAGGCTTTGGACCTTCTTTTGGAAGCTCTGGGGCTCTCTGACCCAGCTGCAGTTTGTTTTAGGCTAAAGAACAGGCCATTCACATGCAAAAGCCGATGCACACAGCTTGGGTGGAGTAGAAAATTGGGTGGGGCAGATTCTCTGGGAATCACCAGGGCGGAGCAAATAGCAATTGCTGCCAATCAGCCCTGAACCTGAGAAGTCTGGTTCTCTGTGTCCTACGCCCCCAGCCCCCGTGCAGGAACAATGATCACTGTGGGCCCCTCTAAGCGAAAGCCGCCCTCACATTCCTGTCCTGATGCCAAACAGTCCTGTTTCTCCCTGTATGTGCCTGGATCCCTCAGAGTCTCTCCCAGAACTGGAGTTCAGAGCAACCAGGCGCTTGTATCTCCTTCCCAATTAAAAGAGCAGCACATCCAGGTACCAGCACTTTCCGCTCCTCCGCTCCTCTTACCAGTTTCAATGTGTTTTCTTTGCCTCTCTAGTTGTGGAACTTCCACTCACCCAGCTTTGCTACAGTTACTAGTTATTCTGTTGTTTAGTTGTGGTTTTGATGTGGTTGTGAGAGGCAACAAGTATATGTGTTGACCTATGCAACCATCTTGGATTTCCTCACCCATTCACTGTATTCTTAAAAATATTTTTGTTTTATTGATTTCAGAGAGGAAGGGAAAGATAGAAACATAAATGGTGAGGGAGAGAACCAAGATGGCGGCCTAGGTAAGCACCTAAGCTGCTGCCTCGCACAACAATTTCAAAAATAACAACTAAAATCAGAACGGACTTCATCCAAAAACACAGGAAAGCTGGTGGAGTGAGAAATCTACAACTAGAAAGAAGGAGAGAGACTCACTCAGTGGTTTGGAAGCCACAAACCACTGAGGTAGGGAGACGCTCACGCTCAGAGAGGAAGTGCGGCTGAATGCCCGGCTGGTGGGAGGGGAAAGGAATTCCTGATTGCACTGAACCCTTTCCGACAGTACTGAATCCCAACCCCGGCCAAAACCCCGTGGACCCAGACTCATACGGGTGGAGTCCGGACTGTAGAGAAATGCACCCAGAGACTCAGAGACTGGGAGGTTGGGGGAGCAGGGAGCCACAGTGGGCAGGGTATACAGTAGCGCGCGAGTGAGTATGCGCAGAGGTCTGACCAGGGAGGTTGCCACTGCCTCTCCATAGCGGAAGGAGTCAGAAGCTTCAGACTACAGAGACCCATCCTAATTCCGGGTGAGCCCCTGGGGCACCCACGCTCTTGCACGGGGAATCTGGGACGGTCAGGCTGAAACTAAGGGGAGCAAGATACTGAAAACATATTTGAAGAAATAATATCGGAAAACTTCCCCCACCTGGTGAAAGAAATAGACTTACAAGTATAGGAAGCATACAGAACCCAAAACAAGAGGAATCCAAAGAGGACCACACCAAGACACATCATAATTAAAATGCCAAGGGCAAAAGACAAAAAGAAAATCTTACAAGTAGCAAGAGAAAAGCAGTTGGTTACCTATAAGGGAGCACCCATATGACTATCAGCTGATTTCTCAACAGAAACTATGCAGGCCAGAAGGGAGTGGCAAGAAATATTCAAAGTGAAGAATAGCGAATAGCGAGAACCTACAACCAAGATTACTGTATCCAGTAAAGTTATTCAGAATTAAAGGTCAGATAAAGAGCTTCACAGATAAGAAAAAGTTAAAGGAGTTCATTACCACCAAACCAGTATTAAATGAAATGCTGAAAGGTATTATTTAAGAAGAGGAAGAAGATCAAGTGACTTAAAAATCTGAGGAACAGAATAAACTGGTGAATATAATAGAATCAGGAGCAAAGAAAGGGAGTAGATTCATAATTATCAGGGGAAAGCCTTACAAATGGATGGTGCATTGTGTCATTATCAGTGAAAGTGTCCTTTCCCCATTCCATTCTGACATCATGGAAGGGCAAGTATGTATCTTGTTCAGTTCTGAGGGCCCCACTAATTGTAAGGGCTCAATAAATGTTGACCAAAGGAAGGATTTAACCAGAGCCAACCTTAGGATAGGATGCAATTCTGCTAAGTTTTACATTAAAAGATTGCAAACATTTTTAATAAAAAATTTTACATTTTGAATATTAGTTATGTTTAAAAACTTAATTTCAGAATAAAATTTTGATATTCAATTGGAAAATTTCTCATTGTTTTTTCAAAAGCAAGATCAGACTTCCACCAAGAATGTTTGCAAAATACTGACTCTTTAAAACTTTCTAAGAAAGATTCAATACCACTTTTGTTATTTAATTAATTATGGAAATCTTTCATGAGGTTGTGCTAGAGTGAAATAAATGCGGGTATGAAGTTCTTGAATCACTTTGTAACCGACAATGGCATGGTGGCTCTTCTCAGAGTTAGAAAATATCTTTTAAATTATTTAAAGAGAGAATATCAGAGGTGGATTAATAACTGACCATGTTTTGCAACATCATGCCTGTTTCATTGTTATAATACAGCTGGGCTCTCTCACATCCTTACTAACATACCCCAGACACCAGTTTTGTCCCCACAGTCTGGAATTCAGGAACTTTCATTGCTTCTCCCATTATCTAGAGTAGATTATGTAAACTTGCTATGGTATTAATGTGCTATGACAATTGGGTGGTCCTGTCCATTTCAACTATTGTCTCCTATGGCTTTTGAAAATAAGCATTTCCTCAGATCAGTATGTCTAACAGGAAGAATCTCTGTGCTCATTTCATACCATGGCCACTTCAGATTCTGGGTTTTTCATCATAGTCTTGCTCTTCCATATGCCTAATTTAGTTCAGCTCTCACAGCTCCAGTGAGGCTATTGAAATTGATCCAGCACAACATCCAATACTCTACTGAACGAAACATGGGTTCTCTTTGAGGATACTCATGGAGAGAACGTATTGGCGCATGGGGAAACTCAGTCTGAAACAGACCATCAAGGGGTTGTTTTCTACGGAACAGGGATATGTAAGCATTGTTGTGTTGAGTGAGATTTCTAATTGGAACTGTGAGAGTGAGAAATGTGTTTCTTTATTCATGGAACATGTTCTCAGAATATCAAATTCTGGAGATACTCATGCATTAGTGGGAAAATGGAAAGAAATCTTGTAGTAGATAGAAGGAATAAACTCTGAAATCACAAAATTTCTTCTAGAAATGCATCTGTCACATAATAATCATGAGGTGGGTAGTAGTGCAGACAATTTTACAGGAAAAATAGAAATTGAAAAATAGAAAGACAGAGTACAGAGCCAGGGAACAGAAGAAAAGGCTCTCCCAGGTGCTCTCCAGAGACCATTTATCCACTCAAATCCATTCTTCATAGTTCTGGAATAAATTAGGTCATTGTAGAACTAAAGAAAACCACATAAATATGCCAAACAAAGCAAAGGCTACCTGTAGAGTGCTTGGGAAGGCACATGTGCATTCTTTGCCAAAAAGGCAAGAGTGTTATCAATTTGACCTTCATTTCAGCCCAGGTGTCTGGTAGTGGGTTTTGATACGTAAATCCAGTCAAGCACCAGGAATGCTTGGGCCTACTCAGGAATGCAAGTAATCTTCTTTGTCTTGACTTTTGGTGAAACTTCCTGGTATTTGGGGGTATAAAATAAACACTCTGCGTCGGCTATGGGTCACTGTCTCTTCCTCAGAAGAGGGCAGTGGTCCCACCTGGTTCCCAGCTTTTTCCTTCTATCTCTGTGTCTTGTCTCTTTCTTTCATATTTCTCAATCCCCAGCTCCTCTACTCAAAGAACTGGATTATCTCTCTTTCCGTGCTGGATGTGGAAAAGAGACCCCACCAGCTATAAATTACCGTATTTTTCGGACCATAAGACGCACCGGACCATAAGACGCACCAGTTTTTAGAGAAGGGAAATGAAGAAAAAAAGATTCTGAAACAAATAGTGTCCTAAAATATTTTATGTGCATTAAAACCCAACATCACAGTCATAAACACATGTAATCAACCCTGTAAAGTAAACAGCAGCATTTGGAACCATTTTAGAGCCGGGCAAGCACAGAGACCACACAGAGCCGGGCAAGTAAAAAAACTTTTTTTTTACAGTATATGTGTAGGCTATATTTGGACCATAAGACACAGGGACTTTTCCTCCCCACTTCTGGGGGGAAAAAAGTGCGTCTTATGGTCTGAAAAATACGGTAATCTTTTGCTTTTAAAAATTACAATGGATCCCAGTTTTCAGGTAATTGGTGTGCCTTGATTTAACAAAAGCTCACAGACAAGAATGTCTTTATAGGAAATCTAGAACAGTTTCAACAAAATGATATCAGTATATCAACTCCTCCAACTACTGAGAGTCTACACTAAAGTATTCAAATTTTATATAATAAGGCACCTAAAATAAGAACCTGTTTTATTCATAAATTTTTCTAGAACAGATACAATTTTTATTGCTTTCTCTTGTCATGTTAGATGTTTTTATAAGCACTATAAATATATTAAAATGTTTTACAAAACAATTCTGGCCTAACAGAAAAGAAGAGTCACTCTCTCTCCTAAGTACTGTGAAAGCCCCTTTCTTCTCCTTGGATGTTAAGTGCATGAGTGCTGTGTATGCTTTGAGTTTTGTGTTTTTCCAGCCTAACAGATCCAAACAGGAAGAATTTCCTAGGAGCAAAAAAAGTAACCATTTTTAAAAGAAGAAAGCCACTTTTCTTCAGAGTGATGTGGCTTTCATAAAATCCCAGGTGTTACTTTCTGGCTGTTTGGCCTTACACATGGAACTTCACTTCCTGGGCCTGGGTTTTCTTTTTAGTGAAATGGCCACACAAAGGATATTCTCATAGAATGGGTGAGAGATTAAATTAGATAGCCTGTATATAGTCTGTAGTGCAGAACTGGGTATATAGTGGCTGTTCAAATAAATTCTGAGATCTAAAATCAAATGCAATGAATGGTGTAAGATTATGTTATTAATCATATTTTGTTTGGCTACGGTAAAATTAATTCAAAATCAAGTCACAATATTGAATTTCCTTTATACCTATAGCATTCTGACCTGCCATTTGGTCATTTGTAAACACATTCTATTTCTTCTACTAAATTGTAAATCTCAGGGGGGAAGGAGCAAGATTTGGTTAATGTGGCAATCACTGCCTTGGGCCCAGTTATGAGTAAGACTGGTAGGCATTTAATTATTTTACTCAGAGCCCGACTTAAGACTACCATGACTTTAAAATCATTCATTCTTTTTGGAAATAAAAGATTCTAACTTTCTCCCCTCTGACCATATCCTCAATCCTTATGTGTAAATGATTCAGGATAGCTCTTGCACAGATATCTAAGTGAACTGAGGGACTGATACATATTGCCACTTCTCATTCATTTATTCACTCATC
Organism: Pipistrellus hanaki; assembly: GCF_964339955.1. Taxonomy (NCBI): domain Eukaryota; kingdom Metazoa; phylum Chordata; class Mammalia; order Chiroptera; family Vespertilionidae; genus Pipistrellus; species Pipistrellus hanaki. Next base: position 6,491,833 of record NC_140521.1, on the reverse strand, counting down.
CACCCACCCATTCATTCATTCCACCACTAATGAGTCTGTACCTATGAATTGTTCTAGTTCTATGGAAATAGTAGTAAACAGGACAAAATCTCTCTGATCCATTGTAAATTAAAAAACTAAAAACCTTCCCTGAGTAGTTTTGGAATAATGGGAGCTAAAACAGATTGAGGGATCACTCCAATCATGGTGTAAATAAGGAACAGGCAGGGGCAGAGCAATAGGCAAGTACAGAAAGAGAGACCTTCTGAAGTGTATCAAGCTGAATTCTGGAAGCTTTGGGAGAGTGGTTGAAGTGCTGGTGGTAAGAAGGGGTTGATCTGGGAATATGAGATTGACTAAAAGAATTTGTTGATGAAACAGATGTAAAGTGTAAGAGGATGGTAGTAAAGAAGGATGTCTCTCCAGTAGCTTTACCCTCAGCAACTGCATGAATACACTTGCTATTTACTGAGATGGGAATGCATGTGGAAAGAGCAGAGGTTGAACATGTTCAGTTTGAGGTGCCTGTTAAACACCCAAGTTGGCTCCTCAGCTATGCAGCATGATGATTGTGTCTGGAATTAGGAGAGAAGTCAGCTAGAGATGTATATTTGAGAGTTGTCACCTTATAGATGACATTCCAAGCCAGAATGGGGTGAGGACTTAGTTTGATAGCATTCCATGTGTAGATGTTGAAGGGATGAGAAGCATTCAGGAAAGAAGTGGGTGACAGAGTGGCCAGTTTGGCTGGAGTACCAAGAGAGTGTTGTCTTGAAAACCAAGAGAATAAAGTGTTTCTAGATTTATACACTGCAAATCCTCTCCATCCACAGATTCTCTTGACTCTATCTTCCAAATATATACAGAATGTGACCTCTGTTCACTACCACCAAGTCTCCAATGCACTGCATGCACATTGTGACTTAACTTTTCAAAGGATTTGAAAAGTTAAGTCAGCCGGGACCGGTTTGGCTCAGTGGATAAAGCGTCGGCCTGCGGACTAAAAGGTCCCGGGTTCGATTCCGGTCAAGGGCATGTACCTTGGTTGCTGGCACATCCCCAGTAGGGGGTGCGCAAGAGGCAGCTGATCGATGATTCTCTCTCATCGATGTTTCTAACTCTCTATCCCTCTCTCTTCCTCTCTGTGAAAAATCAATAAAATATATTAAAAAAGAAAAAAAAGAAAAACTTTAAAAAAAAAAAAAAAAAAAAAGAAAAGTTAAGTCAGAACATATCCATTATCTGTTCAATGTTGCTGATAGCTCCACAAGGGGAGGAGTGTGTGTTGATCATTTGATCTTACAGAAGAGAGTTACTCATTGGCAACCCAGAATGGAGCTGTTTAGACGGATGGTAGGGAAGAAATCTCATTCTAGTGGAGTCAGAATATAAAGGATAAGTCAAAACACATTTCTAAAGGTGTTCAACCTCATGAGTATTCAGAGGAAAGGAGATTATGTAGCCACAAGTGCATATCACACTATGCAACCACAAAATCCTATGTAATAAAAGAACAATATTCAAATTAACCACCTCCATTACATCCACAAGCCAATCAGGAGCAAGTATGCAAATTAATCCAACCAAGATGGCTATGGCCACAGAGAGCAGGAGGGAGGTTTGGGTTTCCCTGGTGATGGAGCAAGAGGATTTGTGATTGGCAATGGCACATGGGAGACTTCTATGGAGTCAAAACTATTGATTACATGATCAGAGTTGTACTTACACAGCTTTCTCTCTCCTCTCTTGCTCTCTCCAATATTAATAAAATTAACCCTCTTTACCATTTCTAAGTGTACAGTTCAGTGGCATTAAGTACATTTACATTGTTATGCAACCATCATCAACTCCACTTCCAGAACTTTTTCATCATCTCAAACTGAAACTGTCTTCATTAACTAGTCCTATTACTCCTTTCCCAGCTCCTGTAATCTCCACTTCACTATCTGTCTCTATGAACTTGACTACTTGAGGAACCTCATATAATTTAAGTCATAACACGTGTCCTTTTTTGTGTGACTACCTGTTCTCTTTCAAATAATTTACTGAAAAAATATATTTATGTTTTATTCACATTTTGTGACTGTGCTATGATACAATATCTAAATTTCAGAAATGGAAAAAGTAGTGGTGCAAACTGGAACAGAATGTATATATATTTTCAAAGATTTTCATTATATATGAATCAGAAATTTTAAATGGTGATTGGCAAGTGACGTGGGCTGAGAGTGATGGTTTGATAAAGATGAAAAATTACTGCATATAATGATAATGGATCCAGCTGTTGAAATTCCCCAGTGTAACTTGCAGGTCCACTAGGACCTCTATGAGGTTGCCCTCGGTCCAAATCTCCATCCCAGACAGCACCACCTGTGTGTTTATCCCCCTAGTGAAGCTGTTGGCCAGGGCAATGATGTCCATCAATCTCTGGACCGTCTCATTGACGTTACTGCCCCACATTTGGAACCGCTGGTTGTTGACCACAACAAACATCTCCACGTACTTGGTGAGTGACCACAAGTAGGACAGCTCCTTTAGACCATTAGGCTTCCTGCTCCCTTTCTAACAGTCTGGCCTAAGAGATGTGTTTAACAACATAAAGCCTCATTGAGGGAACAAGAAAATCTTGAGTATAAAGCCCATGTGTTACAGAGCAAGTTTTAGAAGAGGCAAATTGGGAAATGAAGGGTGCCCACCAATGATCTTCAAGCCCCTGGTCTAGAACATTAGGAGTTGCTCAGCAACCGACACAGGAGTAGTGTGTGTGTCGGGGGAGTGTTCCGTGTGGCACAGTTGAAGAAGACCTGGAGGTTTTGTTTCCTCTCTCAGGGTACAATCTTGCAGTCCTTTTTATTATAACACACTATCAAAAGGACTGTAGCCAAGGTTCACTGGATCTAATCCCAGTGCCTAATGCTCTGCATGCCAAGGAGCACTTCTGCTCATGGACACAAGCCCTGCATCAGCTGACTCATTAGGGCTATGTCAGTGGCCTTTGTGAGGGACTCTACCTCCTCCTTGCCTTCTCTACAGAAGAATCAAGAGGTTATATATGAGGCTAGCAGAGTGCTTCAGACCTGGGCTGCCCAGATTAAGGGCTTGATGCTGGCACTGGTGCCAGGATGTTCACGTTTCAGGTTAGGGATTGTGCTGGTGTTGGTACTGAGTTTCCTGCCAAACCTGTGCTGTGACCTGGGGTTAGTATATTCCTCATCCTATGAAATAGTCATCCCCAAGGCTCTGACAGTTGAGGGAAGGCAAGACCCAGAGGAAGAGGCATCTTATGTGATATCTATGCAGGGCAAGAAACAGCCGATTCATCTGAAAGTGAAGACAGACTATTTTATCAAGAACTTTCCAGTCTTCAGCTACCACAATGGCATCCTGGGACAAGAAATGCCTTTCATCTCACATGACTGTCACTATGAAGGCTACATAGAAGGAGTCCCGGGTTCTTTTGTTTCTGTCAACACCTGTTCAGGCCTCAGGGGCATCCTGATTAAGGAGGGAAAATCCTATGGCATTGAGCCCATGGACTCTTCAAAACAGTTTGAGCATGTGTTGTACACCATGGCCCATCAAGCTCCAGTCTCCTGCAGTGTCACTTCCCAAGACAGCCCAGTGGTGTCTGCCAGCCGACAACAAGGGAGCAGGAAGCCTGGCGGTCTGCAGGAGCTGTCCTCCTTGTGGTCACTCACCAAGTACGTGGAGATGTTTGTTGTGGTCAACAACCAGCGGTTCCAAATGTGGGGCAGTAATGTCAATGAGACGGTCCAGAGAGTGATGGACATCATTGCCCTGGCCAACAGCTTCACTAGGGGGATAAACACACACGTGGTGCTGGCTGGGATGGAGATTTGGACCGAGGGGGACCTCATAGAGGTCCCAGTGGACCTGCAAGTTACACTGGGGAATTTCAACAGCTGGAGACAAGAGAAGCTCCTCCATCGTGTGAAGCATGATGTTGCCCACATGATTGTCGGACAGCATCCTGAGCACGGTATGGGACAGGCATTTCTCAGTGGTGCCTGTTCCCGTGGCTTTGCAGCAGCTGTTGAATCCTTCCCTCATGAAGATGCCCTCCTGTTTGCAGCGCTCATGGTCCATGAGCTTGGGCACAACTTGGGTATTGGGCACGACCACTCAGCCTGCATTTGTAAAGACAAACACCTCTGCCTCATGCGTGACAATATCACTAAAGAAAGTGGCTTCAGCAACTGTAGCTCTGACGACTTCTACCAGTTCCTCCAGGATCACAGAGGGGCCTGCCTATTTAACAACCCTCAGCGGCACAAAGGCCGCTTGCGAAGGGATTCCTACTGTGGAGATGGTGTGGTGGAGGGTGAGGAGCAGTGTGACTGTGGTTCTGCCTGTTACACTGACCCGTGCTGTGACCAAACATGTAGCCTGAAGGGGAGTGCAGAATGTAGTGATGGACTCTGCTGCTTTGGTTGCCAATTGAGAAATAAGGGATTCGTGTGCCGTTCTGCTTCAGGAGACTGTGACCTCCCAGAGTATTGTGATGGCAGCTCTGCAGAGTGCCCCACAGACACCTATAAGCAAGATGGTACACCGTGCGATAGACTGCACTACTGTGTTGGGGGTCTATGTAGAAACCCTGATAATCAATGCATGGCTATGTACGGGGACACTGCACGGTCTGCCCCAGAAAACTGTTACATTTCAATAAACAGCAAAGGGGACCGGTTTGGAAACTGTGGCTGTCCCACATCAGCAATGCCAAGATATGTTAAGTGTTTTGATGATAATATATTTTGTGGGAAAATTATATGTACAAATATTAGACAGGTCCCATCCATCAAACCCCATCACACACTGATCCAAATTCCTTATGAAGGTGACTTCTGCTGGAGCTTGGATGTCTATAACATTACTGATATCCCTGATGAGGGAGATGTGCACTCTGGCACTGCTTGTGCCCCAAACAAAGTCTGCATGGATTACTCCTGCACTGATCATGCTGTGCTCAAGTATGACTGCAAACCAGCAGAAATGTGCAATGGGAGAGGAGTCTGTAACAATTTAAGGCACTGCCACTGTGAGGCTGGCTATGCACCGCCCGACTGCCGAACGCCAGGAAGTGGGGGCAGTGTGGACAGTGGTTCTCCTGGCAAAACAGAGGATGAAAATCCAAGTGAGGATGAAGGGAACAGTTATAATGTTGCTCGTGGTAGTTTTGGCAGAGGAGAGAATAGGGAAGAAAGCAAGACCATAGGAAAGTTAGAGTACATATTCCCCTTGCTTCTTTTAGCAATATTTTTATGTCTAATTATAGGTGTCTGTTTTGAGGCTAGAAATGATTTTTCACAGTGCTCACAAGAGGCCCCAGAAAAAAGTGAAGAAGTAGTTGAACAAGAAGAGGAGAATGTCATAGGAGAGCAAACCCCAAAGACAGAAAATGAGTAGTGATAGGAACAAGTTTTCTGTAACAAACAGTTCATATACTTGGTCAGAAGGAGGCTCATTAGAACAAATCTGAAGTGGGTTTTGAGAGTGGCAGTGGCTCTGATTGGAACTCTAAAGACTGCAGAAATATACTAATGTGGGCGGAGTAATTTTATTCTTCTTTTAGTAATTAATTATATATGCATATAAAAAGCATTTAGAAAACATTTTTACATTTTATAAAACCATTTAAATAAACTTTTCTTATGAATAATTCCTGTAATGTATTATCTTAGTAAAGCCAATTTTTGAGTTGCCAGCTTTTCAGAGAATGCCACCTTCTATCCTCTTTGTTAGACATATATATCTGCGCTATGTTTTTCATCCCAAACATAAATTTACATTATATTAGAAAGGTTGTTTGATTTGTTGCTCTATTTGAACTGGAGAAGTATACTCATGAAATAAAAAGATTTTAAATTAAAAAGTAAATAACAGTGTTCACATAAGGCATGATTTTAGGCTTTCTGTGGCCTATAAACTTTAGATTTGGCACTCTCTGGAAGGGCTCTATCTGACCCAGGGCGGTGTGATCACCCTGTGTCTAAGTACATGGGAGAGAGTAAGCAACCTAGGCAAAAGGCAAGCTTGTGCAGTGCTGAGTCTGGTTGGAAGTATTCATTTTTCCTTTTTCTTCTTCTTTACATTTTATATTTCTCATTTCCATTATTAAGTTATTATATTATTCCTACAACCCACAGGTACAAAGCTTTGGAGGATTGTTAATTGTTTATAGGAAAGCACAAAGCCTGTAAAATAATAACATTATCAAGTCTGCCAAGGCTATTCTAAAAACTTTACTAGTGTGTTCATTGTCTTAATTTAACTTTCCCATTCACTATATTAGACCATTTTCTTCCACATGAGGAAATAAAGAGTTTTGCTCTAGAGCTGGTAAAAGGTGGAGCTTGCATCCCATTCTAGCTATAAATGATTGTACCTTCTCTACTGCCTCATGAGCCTTTTCCTTTAGTAAAAAAAAAAAAAAAAAAAAAAAAAAAAAAAAAGTGACCAAGACATCTGACTTATTCAGAACATGGCTTTTCCCTCATTGACTTTAATGAAACAAAAGCCTTAAAAATGGATGCTGCTCTCTATTATGAACCTATCACATTGTGTAGTCATTATTGGTGAAAGTGTCCTTTCCCCATTACATTCTGACATAATGGAGGGGCAGGTTTGTATCTTGTTCAGCTCTGAGGGCCCCATTGGTTATAAGTGCTCAGTAAATATTGACCAAGGGGAAGATTTAACCAGAGCCAACTAGAATGCAATTTTGCTAAAGTTTTACATTAAAAGGTTGCAAAAATTTTATACAAAATTTTACATTTTTAACTTGTTATATTTAAAAACTTAATTTCAAAATAGAATCTTGGTATTCCGATGGGCAAATTTCTCACTGAGATGTTTTGTCAAAAGCAAGATCAGATTATCATCAAGAAGGTTTGCAATATGCTGACTCTAAAAAATTAATACTACTCCACCCTGGACATTAAGATTTACATATTTTTGAACTATGGAAGAATTTTAAGAAAGACCCAATACCATTTTTGTTATTTAATAAAATTATGGAAGTCCTACATGAAGTTGCGCTAGAGTGAAATAAATGAGGATATGAAGTTCTTGAATCAATTTGTTACAGTATCTTTTCATAGTTAGAAAACATGTTTAAATTTATGTAAGAAGAGAACATCAAAGGTGGAATCAGAGAAAACCAAGATGGCGGCATATGTAACCGCCTAACTGTAGCCTCACACAACAATTTCAAAAAATACAACTAAAATATAAAGTGGACATTATCCAGAACTACAGGAAAGTTGACTGACTGGAAATTCTACAATGAGAAGGAAATAGAAAACCAGAAGGAAAATCAGAGGAGCTGTAAAAGCCTAAGGTACAGAGACATGGAGCCAGAGAGGAGGGGTGGCTGAGTGCCTAGCTGGCGTTCCCTAGCTGGAAGCAGATAAAAGCTCCGGACTGTGCTGAGCCCCAGTTCCGATTGCACTGAACCCCAGTTGTAGGCCAGACCCTGGGGACTCAGGCTCATATGAAGGGAGTCTGGGCTGTTAGGTGGCAACTCAGGGGAGTGGCTACTAATTTACACATCTGGCAGTTCCCCAGAAAAAGCCTCTTTCACAGGAAATGGCTTGCTATAAAACCATAGTAAAAAACAAAACAAAACAAAAAATGGCACGCCCTGACTGGTTTGGTTCAGTGGATAGAGTGTTGGCCTGTGGAATCAAGGGTCCCAGGTTCGATTCTGGTCAAGGGCATGTACCTTGGTTGCGGGCACATCCCCAGTGGAGGGTGTGCACGAGGCAGCTGATCAATGTTTCTCTCTCATCGATGTTTCTAGCTCTCTATCACTCTTCCTTCTTCTCTGTAAAAAAATCAATAAAATATATATATATTTAAAAACAGGCACAAATTTCCTGGCATTGGATTTGGAAAAGATTTCTCACATATGACACCAAAAGCACAGGCAAAATAGACAAAATGGAGTCCATGAAAGAAAATCGTGGGTCAAAAACCACTATGAACAGAGTAAAAAGGTAACACAAAGAATGAAAGAAAATATTTGAAAATCAAATAGCAGGGAAGAGATTAATTTCCAGAATATACAGAGAACTGCTAAGCCTCAACAAAAGAAAAACCAACAACCTGATTCAGAAAATGAGCAAAGGACTCAAATGAATATTCCTTCAATAAAGATACGCAAATGGCCAATAAGCACAGGAAAAGATACTCAACAGCACTGATCTTTGGAGAATGCAAATCAAAACTACAATGAGGTATCACCTCACACCTTATAAAAGAAAACCACAAACCAGTAAATAACAAGTGTTGGATAGCATATGAAGAATATGGAAGCTCTTGTGTACTGTTGGTAGGAATGTAAAATGGCACAGCCTCTGTGGAATACAATATGACAGTTCATCAAAAAATTAAAACTAGAATTACCATATGGTCTGGCTATATAATTTCTGTGTATATACCCAAAAGAATCTAAAGTAGGGGCTTGAAATTATATTTTTATGTCCATGTTCATAGCAGCATTATTTACAACAGCTAAAATAAAAGCAATGTAAGTGTCCATTGAAAAACAAATGGATGAATAAAGTATCCCTTGACAAATGAGTGGAAGGAGCAAAGTATGGTATGTACATACACGGGAATGTTTTCACCTCTTAAAGGAAAGGAAATTTTGCAATATGTAACAACATGAATGAACCTTGAGGACACTGTGCTAAGTGAAATCAGCCAGTCATAGAAAGACCGATACTATATGATGCCACTGTATGAGGTACTCAGAGTAGTCAAAATTATAGAGACAGATGTACAATGGCAGCTGCTAGGGCAGGGGAGAAGGATGCAACAGGGATTTATAGATTAATGAATACAGAGTTTGAGTTTTACAAGAAGAGTCTGAAGATGACTACTGGTGACGGTAGCACAACATTATGTACTTAATACTGCTCATTAAGGGTAGACTTAAAAATAGATGAGATATAACTTTTGTATCTTATATAAATTTATTTAATACAATAAAGTAAATTGGAAGAAAAAATGAAATACTTCTTGCTCTGGCCAGGTTACGCAATTTGTTGAAACATCATCCCTTATACCAAAACGGTTCCAGGTTTGATTTCCAGTCAGAGAACATATCCAGGTTGCAAGTTTGATACCTGATTGGGGCACATATAGGAGGCAAAAGATTGATGTTTTTCTCTGACATTCATGTTTCCTCCTGTCTGTTCCTCTCTCTCTCAAATCAATAAAAACATAATGTCAAGTGAGGAATTTTTTAATAAGTGAAATACTTCTCCACTGTAAGAGACACTGTCAAGAAAGTAAAAACATAGCCCACAGAATGAGAAAAAAAATATTTGCAACTCATATCTTATAGGAACTAGTAGCCAGAAAATATTAATGAATCTTAAAATGAACAAGAAAAAGACGCCCGGTTTTCTAAGGGCAAAGGATGTATATAGACCACATGTGTCAAACACAAGGCCCGCGGGCCAAATCCAGCCCGCCAGGCCTTGCAATGTGGCCCGCACCGCGCTGTCATCACTGCACTCCGCTGTCAGTTTATGACATTGTCAGTTTATGACTGTTCAGTAAACCATTCGACCTGCGATTTAGGCTGGATTTTAGATTTTGGCCCCTTCTCTGATTGAGTTCGACACCCCTAATATAGACATTTCTACAAAGAATGTATAAGTGACCAAAAATAATATGAGAAAGTATGTCACATTAGGGAATTGCAGATCAAAACTACAATGAGATACCACTTCAAGTACATTAGAATGGCTATAATTTAAAAAATAGGCTAACGAATATCAGTTATGATGAGGAGAAATTAGAATCCTTCCTCACTGCTGGCAGGAATATGAAATTGTGCAGCTTCTTTGGAAATAGTTGGGCAATTACTGAAGAGGATAAACATAGAGTTCTCACATGACTAAACAATTCCACTCCTAAGTATGTACCTAAGAGAAATGCAAATATATGTCCATGCAAAAACTTGTACTCAAATGTCCATTGCAATATTATTCACAATAGTCCCAAAATAGAAACAACCAAAATTTTAATCAGCTGATATATCTAATAAAAAATGTGGTATATGCACACAAAAATAACATTATTTGGCCAAAAAAAGGGAATCTTTGACATAATCTACCACATGGCTGATTCTTGGAAACATTATGCTAGGTGAAATAAGCCAGTCATAGAAAATTACCACATGTAGCATTCCACTACTATGAAGTGTCCAAAATAAACAAAATCATTGAGCTAGAGAGCAGAGTAGTGCTAGCCATGAGCTGTGGGGAGGGGAGGATAGGGAGTGACTGCTAATAGATACTAGAGTTTTCCTTGGAGGTGAGAAAATGTTCTAAAATTGATTTGATGAAAGACATAACTTTCTGAATACAGTACAAACTACCGACATGTACACATTTAAGGATAAATTTTAAGGTATTTGAATTACACTGAGTGGCCAGATTATTATGATCTATGAATGCATAATAATCTGGCCACTCAGTGTGTGTGTGTGTGTGTGTGTATAATTCGTGCATGGATGGGGTCCAGCCACCCTGGCTAGGGGGAGGGGACATGGGCAGTTGGCTGGCCTGCCTGCTGGTCGAATTATTGGTAGAAGGGACAATTTTCATATTAGCCTTTTATTATATAGGATATACACTGAGTGGCCAATTATGCATTCAGAGATCATAATAATCTGGCCACTCATTGTATATCTCAATAAGGATGTGATTAAAAAGCAAATAAAATAAAATTACAAAATTCTGCAGTGCATGTTTAAGAAGCAAATTGAGAAAGAAAAGTGAAAAAGTAGATATCATAAAAGAAAGGGTCATAATTATCTCTGAAGCAGGAAGACTTGTAATTGGCAATAGCACATGGGTAACTTCAATGAAGTTAAAAACTGTTCGTTACATGATTAGAGTTGTACTTACCCTTGTAGCCGGAAAATACGGTAAACAGCACGCTCTCGCGCGCTCTCTCTCTCTCTCTCAAATATTCATAATATAAAATTAACCCTCTTTACTATTTCTAAGTGTATAGTTCAGTGGAATTAAGTACATTTACATTGTAGTGCAACCATCAACATCCACTTCCAGAACTTTTTCATCATCTCAAACTGAAACTGTCTTCATTAGCCAGTCTTTTTTTTTTTTTTTTAATATATTTTTATTGATTTTTTACAGAGAGGAAGGGAGAGAGATAGAGAGCTAGAAACATCGAAAGAGAAACATCGACCAGCTGCCTCTTGCACACCCCCTACTGGGGATGTGCCCACAACCAATGTACATGCCCCTGACCGGAATCCAACCTGGGACCATACAGTCCACAGACCAACGCTCTACCACTGAGCCAAACAGGTTTCGGCATTCATTAGCCAGTCTTGTTACTATTTCCCCAGCTCTTATAACCTTCACTTCACTTTCTGAATCTATGAACTTGACTACTTGAGGAACCTCATAGAAATTAAGTCATAACATACGTCCTTTTGTGTGTGATTGAGTTGTTGTCTTCTAAATAATCTACTGAAAAATATATTTATGTTTTATTCATATTTTGTGACTGTGATATAATTCAAAGGTTAAATGTCAGAAAAATAAATAAGTATAAATGAAATATATTGATATATACAAAATATATTTCCAAAGAGTTTCATTATATATGAAACAGAGAGATTTTAGATGGTAAGTGGAGAATAATGTGGGCTGTGAGTGGTAGTTTGATAAAGATGAAACATTACCTCATATAATGAGACTGGATCCAATGGAAAAACAGATGTTTCAGAAATAAAAGACAGAAGGGATAATTGGAAAAGTGAAGTCATGAGAAATTGAAAGGGAAGTAGACCCTACATACAAGTAGGAAGATTAGCCTTAGATTGGAGTATGGACAATTTATCCACCAGAGTTGGAGAAAAACTTAGATGCAAGCAACTCAAGTGGTGTCTCCAAGTGAAAGTACTCTTTATTGCTTTTATTTTTCTCAATAAAATATGAGGCACAAAGACATTAGGAAAGTGAACTGACCAGCAAAATGTAGGAAGAGAGAGATACATTTTGAGGTCATGAATGTGTTGTGGGTTTTTCTATAGATTCTTTCTTTCTTTCTTTCTTTCTTTCTTTCTTTCTTTCTTTTTTTAACAGAGTGTTACATTTTTTTATTCACTGATAAACTGAAAATCCATTTCTAGATGTTTCTCTTGGTACACTTCATATGTTTTATTAGTAAGCAAAGGCCTATATAAGGTGCCTTCACCTAGTCCTCAGATTCAGACCCATCTTCATCTTGACTAATCTGGAAGTAACGAAGTTCATACGACACGAAGCCAATCACGAAGACTATTCTTCTTGAGGTATTTCAAATATCTTTTAGAGAATTGTTTCTCAGAAACAACTGTGATTTTATTCTTGAAGCGTTCAATGTGAACAACATTCCCAAGATTTCCAGTCTTCCCATTGACTTTAACCTTCCGTAGAAACTGTATGGACAATTTATCCACCAGAGTTGGAGAAAAACTTAGTTGCAAGCAACTCAAGTGGTGTCTCCAAGTGAAAGTACTCTTTATTGCTTTTATTTTTCTCAATAAAATATGAGGCACTAGGGAAGGTACCAAAATTTGCAGCATCAAAAATGCCATCTTCTACTGGATAAGGTCCAAATCAAACTTCCAGGTTGTCCTCTTAGGCTTCTTGGCTTTTATTCGTTCCCTTCATTAGAAGATTTCAAGGAGTCCTATTTTTACAACTGGGAAGGATTAAGAGGATCCAAGTGAAAGCTAGAAACACCCACCCTGGTGTTTGAACCTCTAACGGAGCACACTGGACGTCCGATTTCAAATTACCAGGCACCTTTGCTTCCAGGACAGGCGCCACCCTACCACTGCCATCCCCAGTGCGGACGGGGACCAGCGCTCCGCCAGGTCAGAGCTCACCTACATTCATTCTCAGGGCAGGTGTGAAGAGAGCACAAACAAATAACTACATGACAGCACCCTTACTTGGGAATCATTTATTCATTCAATAAGTAATTCTAGTTCATCTACTTTTTAACCTAGGCATATAAAGATTAAACAGAAGTGGACACTGGTCACTTTCAAACAAAGAGTATACCTAGACTTCAACTGGCATAATTTTATGGTACCAATATGTCTGGGTCATCAGAGAAGGGCCTGGAGATACCAGTCAATATGCCCATGAAAATCACACAAAAGTGAAGGCTGCTCTGTCAGCATCTCCCATACACATTTTTGGCAGCGTTATAAACAGAACTTGAGCCGAGACTGGTTTGGCTCAATGGATAGAGCGTCGGCTTGGGGACTGAAAGGTCCCGGGTTCGATTCCGGTCAAGGGCATGTACCTTGGTTGCGGGCATATCCCCAGTGGGGGGTGTGCAAGAGGCAGCTGGTTGATGTTTCTCTCTCATCGACGTTTCTGGCTCTCTATCTCTCTCCCTTCCTCTCTGTAAAAAATCAATAAAATATATATTTAAAAATAAAAAATAAACAGAACTTGAGACTGAATTTTGATGAGGTTAAAAAAATTTGGAGTATTGTCCCTTGCCTCATGGTCTCCAGTCCATTTGGGTCCACCCTGGGGTAAAGGGCAGCCACCTCCTTGCCTGGCCTGAGGCATGTGCATAACAGTCTGGCCTGAGGCATGTGCATATCACTAGAAAGCCTCACTGAAAGATCAAAAACATTGTGAGTTTGATGTCCATGTGTTACAGAAGAGTTTTAGACATGGTGAAATGGGCCATCGAGTGTTCCCACCACTGATCTTCAAGACCCCCTGTCTGGAACATTAGGAGTTGGCTGAGTAACGGACACAAGAGGGGAGGGGGAGGGTCTGTTCCGTGTGGCACAGTTGAGGAAGGCACAGAGATTTTATTTCCTTCTCAAGGTAAAAATCTTGTATTTTAGAGTTTGTAGTCCTACTTCGTGATTACATCACCAGAATATCAAAGGACTGTAGCCAAGGATCATTGCAGCTAATAATGTGGAAGGAAGCTGCAGAAGGGACACTATCTGAAGGATAACAGAGAAGTCAGAGAGATTAAAAAAGACACAGCCAGAGGTAGGCAGTTGCTCTCAGAAGGTGATAGTACCCACCCTTTATATAGCCAACATATACTTGGAATTAATCCCAGTGGCTAAGGATTTGCATGTCAAGGAGTGCTGCTGCTCATGGACACAGGCCTTGCATCAGCAACTGATTCACTGGGGCCATGTCAGTGCCCACTTTAGTGAGACACTCTGCCTCCTCCTTGCCTTCTCTACAGAACCAAGAGGTTATATATGAGGCTAAAAGAGTGCTTCATACTTGGGATGCCCAGACAAAGGGCCTGGCGCTGGTACTGGTGCCAGGATGTTCACGTTTCAGGTTAGGGATTGTGCTGGTGTTGGTACTGAATTTCCTGCCAAACTTGTGCTGTGACCTGAAATCAGTATATTCCTCATCCTATGAACTAGTCATCCCCAAGGCTCTGACAGTTGAGGGAAGGCAAGACCCAGAGGAAGAGGCATCTTATGTGATATCTATGCAGGGCGAGAAACAGCTGATTCACCTGAAAGTGAAGACAGACTATTTTATGAAGAACTTTCCAGTCTTCAGCTACCATAATGGCACCCGGGGACAAGAAATGCCTTTCATCTCACATGACTGTCACTATGAAGGCTACATAGAAGGAGTCCCGGGTTCTTTTGTTTCTGTCAACACCTGTTCAGGCCTCAGGGGCATCCTGATTAAGGAGGGAAAATCCTATGGCATTGAGCCCATGGACTCTTCAAAACAGTTTGAGCATGTGTTGTACACCATGGCCCATCAAGCTCCAGTCTCCTGCAGTGTCACTTCCCAAGACAGCCCAGTGGTGTCCGCCAGCCGACAACAGGGGAGCAGGAAGCCTGGCGGTCTGCAGGAGCTGTCTTTCTTGTGGTCACTCACCAAGTACGTGGAGATGTTTGTTGTGGTCAACAACCAGCGGTTCCAAATGTGGGGCAGTAATGTCAATGAGACGGTCCAGAGAGTGATGGACATCATTACCCTGGCCAACAGCTTCACTAGGGGGATAAACACACACGTGGTGCTGGCTGGGATGGAGATTTGGACCGAGGGGGACCTCATAGAGGTCCCAGTGGACCTGCAAGTTACACTGGGGAATTTCAACAGCTGGAGACAAGAGAAGCTCCTCCATCGTGTGAAGCATGATGTTGCCCACATGATTGTCGGACAGCATCCTGAGCACGGTATGGGACAGGCATTTCTCAGTGGTGCCTGTTCCCGTGGCTTTGCAGCAGCTGTTGAATCCTTCCCTCATGAAGATGCCCTCCTGTTTGCAGCGCTCATGGTCCATGAGCTTGGGCACAACTTGGGTATTGGGCACGACCACTCAGCCTGCATTTGTAAAGACAAACACCTCTGCCTCATGCGTGACAATATCACTAAAGAAAGTGGCTTCAGCAACTGTAGCTCTGACGACTTCTACCAGTTCCTCCAGGATCACAGAGGGGCCTGCCTATTTAACAACCCTCAGCGGCACAAAGGCCGCTTCCGTAGAGCCACGTGTGGAGATGGTATGTTGGATGACGGTGAGGAGTGTGACTGTGGTACTGAATGTGCCACAAACAATTGCTGTGATGATAAATGTTTGCTGAAGGCTGGTTCAAAGTGTAGTCTAGGACCTTGTTGTAATGATAAGTGTGAAGTTCAACCAAAGGGCTTCGTTTGTCGTGCTGCTCGTGGAGAGTGTGACCTCCCAGAGTATTGTGATGGTATCAATGCACAATGTCCCGAAGACTTCTATATGCAAGATGGTACACCATGTAAAGGATATTACTGTGTAAAAGGTGTGTGTAAGAACCCTAATACTCAATGCGAAGAATATTTTGGGACCTCTTCAAAATCTGCTATAGATGAGTGTTATGAAATAGTAAACACGGTTGGAGACCGGTTTGGAAACTGTGGCCTTCCTACTGCTACTAACCAAGACTATGTTAAGTGTACAAAAGACAATATGCGGTGTGGGAAAATTTTATGTACAGATATTAGAAGGATGCCACAAATCAAACCCTTTCATACAGTGATCCAGATTCCCATTACTGAAAACTACTGCTGGGCCATGAATTACTATGACACTGCTGATGAAGAAGAAAACGGAAATGTGAACTATGGCACGACTTGTTCCCAAGGCAAAGTCTGCGCAAATGCATCCTGCACTGATTATGCTGTGCTCAAGTATGACTGCGATGTAAAAGCAATGTGTAATGAGAACGGAGTTTGCAATAATATGAAGCACTGCCACTGTAGGACTGGCTATGCACCCCCTGACTGCAAAAACATAGGAGATGGGGGTAGTTTGAACAGTGGTCCCCCTAGTAAGCCACTTGATGAAACGCCAACAGAGGGTAAAGTTAATGTCACTACCCAAACTGAAAAACCTGAAAGTATCTTAGGCAGTATTATCTTATCATTCGCAGTACTTTTTCTCATAATATTAGCAGCTACCAGTATTGCCACGTGCGTCCTTTGTACAGTTTTCAAAGAAAAGCTCACAGAAAAGAAGCCTCCAGAAGAGAAACCTCCAGAAGATGCCCCAGAAGAAAAGAGAGAAGAGGAGGAGGAGGAAGAAGATGAGGAATAAAACAAGTAGTGGGAGGAAGAAACCAAATATATAAAACACTTCAAACAGTGACCAGGAACCAGAAGTTCAATGACACAAAGGTGAAGTGAGAATTGATATCTCCATGGCTCTCGCTAGGATTATATAAGAGTATAAACAAAATTTATACTCATTTTATAACAGTATAGAAGCTGAAACTAAAATTTTTTCTTTAGTTTGAAAATAAACTAATATGAGAAGAGAGATACTTTCATTTTCATTATTCATTTTAGTAATTAAGGTTCGATTTACTTAACATAGTACATATTTTACTACTTTTGCTTTTTAACATTTCATTTGAACTCTTCGCATGCATCTTCTGACATCAATGTCTTTGTCTTGGGCCATTTTCTAATTAAATTATTTGCTTTGATATTGGTGAGAGGTAGAGTTCTTTATATATTCTAAGTGTTTTTTTTAATTAGATAAGTTGTTTACAAATATTTTCTCCCCCTCCATGGCTTATCTTCTCATCCTTTTAACAAAGTCATTCACAAAGCAAGGATTTTTACTTTTGATGCAATCCAATTTATGGAGTTTTCTTTAATGAATCATGTTTTTGGTGTCATGTTTAAGAATTCTTTACCAAGCCTTAGCTCCTAAAAACATTGTTTTCTTCTTAAAAAGTTTCATAGTTTTATATTATATTTTACAATTAAATTTACGATCTATTTTGAAGTGATTTTTGTATAAAGTGTGGAGTTTAGGCTGAGGTTCTTCTTCTTTTTTTTTTTTTTTTTTTTACTATATATACCAAACTTTCTAGTACCATTGATTGAAGACTGTCCTTTCTTCACCCAAATTTTTGCCCTTTTGTAAAAAAGCCATTGGCCATACATGTATGCATTCTATTTCTGGGTTCTGTATTCTGTTTCATTGATCTATGTGTCTCATCATCAATACCACAGCCTTAAAATTGAGTAGAGTAGTTCCTCCGATGTTATTCTTCTCCAAAATTATTTTAACTATTGTATTTCCTTGCCTTCTGGAAAATTTATATTCACAATAAATATTTCACAATATACCCATATAACAAATATCAGGTTGTACACTTTAATACATATATTTTATTTGTGAATTATTCCCCAAAGAAGCTGAGGGAAGGGGAAGCTGAGGAAAGAAAATGCCAAAAGTTTGATAGAAAAAGAAGAAAAAACATGAACAATTATTTAAAAATATAGAAATGTTCATGTGGTAGAAGCTTACTGGTAGAAAAACCAAAAGGAAGAGCTCCATTCATAAACATTCTGTCCAATTCCAGGAGCCTTGTGTATCAATTTTTCCTCCCTGAAAACACTCTTTCCCCAGTCAATTGTTACAGGAAAACAAACTAAAATCACTACCATATATATTAAAAGGCTAATATGCAAATTGTCCCCTCAATGGGGAGTTGACCAGGAGTTTGACTAAGGGGTGGGGCCAGCCGGCCAACTACCCGTGGCCCCTCTGCCTGGCCGGCCCAGCCCAATCAGCCCAATTGGGGCAGGCCAGGCAGACTCCATCTATGTACAAATTCGTGCACAGGGCCTCTAGTCAGATAATAAATACTAAACTCCTATTTGACCAAAACTAAAAATATAAAAATGGTCCTTAAACATATTAAAACATGTTCAAAATCATTCAAACTAGAAAATACAAATTAACACTAAAATGCCATTTGTCACCTATCAGTTTGGTGAAAATTAAAATATTTTGTTTCTTAGACTGTAGGAGCAGACATTAATACATTGCTAGTGGGAATGCAAACTGGCAAAACCCTTCTGAAAGAGGATTGGCAATATCAAACAAAGTTACAAAAGCAGTTAGCACTGCCTTCCCCTTTCTAGGATTATTAATGCATGTGTGTAGTTTCAAAACAATGTAAACAACTAAAAGGATATACACAAGAGGATGATTGAAAAAATTAAGGAATATCTACAAAATGGAGTACTATGCAGCTGTAAAGAAGAATGAGAAAGATCTCTATAAACTTTTATGGAGTGATTTATAAGATTAATAATGTAAGTTTAAAAAGGAAAGTGTAAAATGTCACGCTACTTTTACATAAGAAGGGATAAAAGAAAGTATACATATATCTGCTAATTTGCAGAAAGAAATTAAAAAAACAACAACTAAATACTATTGAGATTGGTGAGTAGAATCTGGATGGAAAGAATGAGGACATGGGAACAGGTTAAAGACTAAAGGAGGTATACTTGGAGTACATTTTTTTCTATAGTGCTAACTTTTAGAATCATAGTAACATTTTATAAACCAAAAGGAAATATAAGCAGTAATATATGAGCCATACTATAATAAAAATGAATAATATAACCACACTGAATAGGTCTAGATGGAAAAGTATTAACCTAAATAATTTTGAAGAACATTATTTTGACCTCATACTGGAAGGCTAAATATAAAAATAACTCAACACAAACATGGTTCTCTAGTTCATATATTTGCTTTTTACAGAGGCAGGGTTAGTTATTCTAAAAATAATTTACATATATTCTAGGATTGAGCAAATAAGTATATATATATTGTGAAAAATAGAGGAAAAAGAGAAAAGGATCAGAGGTTTGAAATGGGCTATATGGTACAGAGTAGGAAATGGTGCAAAAGGCATGGGACAGCAGAGGTCTGTGACCTAACCAAAGATCCACAAACCCCTGCTCTGGAACCTTTAGCTTCAATGACTCAAAAAAGTAATAGATGACAGAAGGCTATTCCAGGAGAACAGGGACTGAGGGGAAAGTGGTTATGTAGTTTTTTCTTTTCTAGGAGCTAGATTCTGGGTCACAGTACTGGTTGGACTTCTGAAATTTTCTTCTCCTTGGTATACCCCCTTTATAAAAGATAGCAGGAGCACAGCTAAGGATCACTAAAACTTGTTCTTTGAGGAAGGTTGCAAAATAAGGACACTCCTAAAGAAAGAGCACAACAGGAACAGGAAGAGACACAGTCAAACAGCAGTTGTCATAATACTCAGGAATAAGAGCAACTGTCCTTTTAGTATGCACTGCCTTCCAATTTTGGGGGAGAAATATAACACTGTCCAAACTGGCATAGCTTTGAGGTCCAGCCAAATGACTGTCTCAGACAGATTTGGGTTCCAGGGAATGCAAATGAGAGACAGAAGTCTGGGATCACTAGCTATTTCAGTTGGGCCATGACAATGACAATCCCAATTATTTACTTTGCCTCCTTCCCTGCCCTTTCTTCTATGAAATCAACTGGTCAGGGATAAGATTTGAAGTGATTTTTTTTTTTTCAGAACTTCCCAGGTAGGATGCTTGAGAATGGGTTCTTCCCAAATTAAACTACATGTCATCTTATAGCTAGTAGTAACTATACTTCAATGGATGCATGTTTATTAGGAGATACTCATCCATAGGAATCTAACAATGTTCAGACAATTGGAAAAAAAAGCAGATGTGGCCTATGACCTATCTGCTGATACAAGGAAAATGGAGTCTTATTAATTTGAATCAAAAGAAAGTCTTATTTGTCAAGAACTTCCCTAGTTATACACTTCAAAACAGAAAACTGGGTTTGGGCATGCCTTTTATTCAGGATGGGTATTCAGAGGTGATCTGGATTCTCTTGCAACTCCTGGCAATTGCTCAGGGCTAAAGAGAATCTTGACTTTACATGGTATTCTTTCGCATCAAGACTATACTTCAAAAACTTTTGAGCTTATCATTTATAGCCTATCTTTAAAATCAGGTCTTGTGAAGATAAAAAGGATGAACTCTTAACCATTTCACAATTTCAGAGCAGAATAGGACCATCTTCAGATACTATGCCCAAATGTGGACATTTCCCAAGTATGTTAAAGTGTTATTGTTGTTGACAATAAGCAATTCCAAAGAATAGTGTTACCAAGACAATATGATATAATGGATGCCCATGCCCTGGTCAACAGGTACATGAAGGAGCTAAAAGTGAAAGCAATATTTACTAGACTAGACATATGGACAGAGAGAAACCTAATGAACACCGCCCTGTGTAGGGAGTACTTTAAATGTTTCACTTCTGGAGAGACTAGCATATTTTGAGAAGGGTGAAGCATAATGATGATTATTGGCCAAAGTCTTGGGAAGTACCAGGACCATTCATTTCTCAGTGATATCTGCACTATTTAGAATGCAATCCGTTTTTGAATCTTTCTCTAGAAGACATGCCACATTACGCAACTGTCATAGCTCATGAGTGTGGCCACAACTTGAGAATGAAGCATGACCATGTGTCCTGCAGATGTCATGGCCAGACCTCTGAATTATACATAAACTTACTACTGTAAATATGGGCCTCAGCAACTGCAGCTTCCACTATTTCCACAAGCTGTTACATAAGCACAGATGGAACTACCTATTTCTTAAAACTTAGTTCCAAAGGTCCTTTGGAAACTTATATAATGGGAATAAAAGAGTGGAGGGAGAAGAATGTGATTATGGTAGTGTCCTTGATTGTCCAAAAATCACTGTTGTTTGCTGGTTGAAGGGTTCAGTATGTACATTTGGATCCTGCTGCAAGAACTGCTGACTTCTAAGGGCAACTACACCTTGCCACTTCAGATCTCCAAGAATACTGTAATGGTGCCTCCATTACAGACAAATACCTACAAGCAAGGTACAGACATAGTGCAGATAAATACCTACAAGCAAAATGGTGCCCCTGGCAAATAACAAGGTTATTGTTATCAAGGCTGGTAGCAAAGCCTAGAGAATCAGTGTGTTAAAATCTTTGGAAAGGGCACAGAAGTTGCTCGGGAAAGTTGCTATCATCACATGAATATCAGGAGAGACAGGACAGGTCTAGAAACTGTGGTAGTGAATCTAAAGGGATTTTTAAGGTCTTCAGCAATTGTGACATAAAATGTGGTAGGGTGCTATGTGAAAACATCTAAAAGTTCCCACATATTGGAAAACATCAACACTTGGTTCCTCATACAGGTCACATGGTGTTGGGATGCAGAGATGTTTTTTTAAGCCACAGACAGGACTAATGAGAAGTTGCTGAAGGTGGTCCACAGAAGATCTGTATAAATCAAACTTGCTAAGATACCACTAGATTTCACTATGATTGCAACCTTACCTAGTGTCATGGGAGGGGTATTTGCGACAATTTTAAGAATTGACACTGTGTCTATGTCTATCTACCTCCTCCATGTGAATCCAAGGTTATGGGGCACAGTTTAAATAGTGGCCCAGTTTCATGTGTCCCCTCTGATTCTCAGTATAACAAAATCAACCTAACCTAGGTCTTTCTTAGCCTTTTATTATTTCTAATTTCCACTATTTTTTTTTGCCTATATCCATAGAAGATTTAAGACTAGTGTCAATGCAAAAGATTCATCTTGCAAAAACAAAATGAACAAATCTGACAAATATTTGGTAATTACCATCTTTCTGGTAATAAATCCAAATATGAAGTAATACTAAAAGGATATTTTAAAAAATTGACTCCTTAGTTCTGGTGTCCCTCAAGGTCTATGGAGATGGGAATACTTTCTTGCTTCCATTTGTCTTTCTATATGCCAAATGCTTGTTAGTTTTTAAATTTAAAAAAAAGGTAAAGTAGCTCCCTGGGTGAGGCAATCTTTCTTGTTCTGTGCTACCCAGAAATCAGCTCTCCAGAGCTTTGGGGCAATGAGAAGACTTAAGATATAATGTTAACAGAACAAGGCCATGTTAACCTCCATAGTAAGGCTGAAACTCATGGCCTAAAATCTAAAGAGCTATTATTGAGCTCCCTAAAATTTCTATGGAGAGCGCCTTTGGAAAACTCTCTGGAACTTCCTTTTCAGAGTATCCTATAAAATCACCCATTGTAACCTCCTGTGTCGATTTTCTTTAATTTTAAGTATTTTGCATTGGACAGACCAAGGAATTTATCAGGTGAGAATTATATGATTATGAGTTCCAGATATTTTATCATTCCAGTCAGTTTTGTCCACCTGACTGTCCCCTTTGTTTTGGCATCATAGAACAAGCCTCAGATTGGATTTGTTCATAACTAGAACAATCAAACATTACTTGTTATGTGATTCAAGAAGAAACAGATGAGACATTCCAACCCATAAATGCGGCTCTAGTGTAGTAATCTTCATCCCCCCCAAAAAAAATTCAAATTCTACTTACTAGTCATTCATTCATTTATTCTATAAACATATTTAGCTCTGTTAAGTTGAACCATATAAAATTGATATTAGACCTTTTCACCTACAAACATGGCACGTTCAAATGATTAAACCTAATTCAATTTTCAGCACTATTAAACCTTCTTTGGACTTCTGTTTGTAAAGGACAGTTTAGAGTTTTTGATTCCTAGAGTTTCCTCTACTCATGATTTCTCTTAAATCTTATTATCCCCTGTAACTTCAAAAGACTGGTTTTAATTTTCTAGAGTAGGATGGTCCCTATTGTCAAGACTTAGAATGGCACTGAACATATGAGATTAGACTATGGTGTATCTTAGGATCTCACTGCCACTTTTCTCATAGTTGTTGTCCTTGCTTATTCAAACCTCTTCAAAGAACAGAAACTTCCTTTGTCCAACCTCAGAGACAGAAATAGCAATGACATCTGAGAAAACTGTTGCATGCTGCCCTACTTCACTTGAAACCATGGAATAGAAAGCCTGGAAGTGGCATCTTACCTAATAATAGACAAACATGTAAATTGACTGTATCTCAGATACGCCACCAGCCAATCATGAGTGATATGCAAATTAACCCAACAAAGATGGCAGTTAATTTGCATACACAGGTACCTAGTGATGGGCATGAGATACTTGTGTCGTCGCCATAGCGACGATGCAGGCATTCTGTCCCACCTCCGGTCTCTCAGGGCCTCTGGGCAGTGTTGGAAAGTGGGGCTTGAGCAGAAAGGGGCTGGGCTGGAGTGGAAAAACGATGCTGGCAGCCAGGAAAAGGAAAGTCCATTCTAGCATGAATCTTCGTACATTTGGGCTTCTAGTGTATAAATAATAAACTATAATTGATTTTTTCCAAGAAAAGACTTAGACAAGTCTAATATTCACCAAGGTAATAAGTCCTTCTCTTAGATGAAAACTGGCTTCATCTCCTTGAACAAAGACTTCAAGAATCACTAGTAAGTCTGAAGTTAATGAAAAGATCCTGCCCAATTTACCTAGAATGGCTACTAAACCATGGCACTATATTCCCTTTCATTTCCATAGTATAAGGCATTGTTACAAAAGACTAAAGATGTTCCCCAACACTTTTCCCAATCCTTTTGTGTGGAATAACTGCAGTTCCTATATCCCAGTACTAGTTTCAAAAAGTAGTGGAGGTGCTGGTAGCAAAAGCAAGGGTAGAGTCCAATGGATCTAGGGCCCTGCTATAGAATCTCTTCTGTGAGCATAATAATGGTGTCTGGGTGTCTGCATCACGCCGAGATTCTTGCTTTAGTTGAAAGAACTTGTACTGTGTCCATCCATATACTGCACAGTTGAGCAGACCCTGGGATGATGCTGTTAGAGCCTGGAGAAGATGAAGGGGTGATGGAGCCCATCCTTCAGATTTTCAAAGATCCAGGAAATAGTTCCCATTCCCATTATTTATAAAGCATTGTTATATTTCTTCTAACCCATACCTCAAGATCTAGCATCAGTTTTTAATATTTTTCTAGCTCTCCTGAACTCGCTCTTTACACTGTACCTTGTCATGTATGATTGAGAGAGAGAGTTGGTCATATTTTTTAGTGTTTACATAAGGATAATAAAGTGGTTTCAATGCCCCTCCTTATTGCCCCATTTTCAGGTCAGGATTGAGAAAACTGCCCTATCAGCTTAGTCAACCCAAGAGCCTTCTTAAATTTGATAAAGGAAGAAGAAAGAGAATTGTCCCATTTCTTTACTACTTCTCCATTCACCTAAGAATAACTCATTTATCCTATTCAATTCACTCTGGATGGGAGAGAATCATGTCATTATTAGTGCTTCATAAGAACGTTTGTTTTTTTGTTACTTATCCCTTAAACACACATCAATAAAATGAAGTTGACCAGCCATAAATATGCTCTGAAATGCATGGGAGCATTTTCACAAAGTATCTACCATATCTGTGAGGAAAATTTCACATCCTTTATAACTAAATATATTTTCTCTTTTGCAATGTAGAAATACCCTGATGGGAAAAAATTTTTGCTTACAGAGTTACGGCAGTATAAAATAATAGGAAAGGAGGGCATGAGAACAGAAATGTTAGATGTTGAAGATGTTACCTGAAGTACATAGAGGGCCATGTGAAGCTTGGTGTCCTGTGGCTCAATCAGCTTTATGATCATCAAAATGATAGCTATGAAAACACAAAGTATAAATCTTGTCAGCCCTGGCTACCTGAGCATAAAATTCTTCAATAATACATGCCTAAGCATGGTTAGAATGGAAGCTATAGGCAGAATGAAGAGCAACAGTAAGATTAAGCAGTTATGTAAACCACTGGGGCTTTGGGTCTCCAATTTTTACTCCTCAGTGATTAAACTTTACAGATTATTAGTGTAGCAATGGTGGCAAGACATACTACAGGAAGATAGTCACACTTTTTAACATTTTATCAAGCTCTTTTATAAACATTATCCAATCTGACCCTTACTACAACTTTATGTAGCAGGAAGGACAGGTATTAGTATCTCTGAGTTCTGTCAGGACATTTCCTCTCACATTAAGTTGCATCAGATGTCTAATTATCTTAACTTGCAAAACATAAGAAGAATTCAAGAAGGTTGGGAAAAACTGGAAAATATGAGTGGGAACTTAAATGTTACAAGCTGGACAGGAATTTGAAGGAATTCTTCTTTGTGAGACCTCTTTGCTTGATCAAAACCCCATAATGCCCTCTTCATTGCCCAGCTCTTTCCAGTAAGATACCCACCTGGGCCCCAGCAGCACAAGAAGGCCACTGGGTAGAAGCGTACTCGCTGCTCTACAATGTGAATCACTGCCCACTGTTCACTTCCCAAAAAGCCAGTTGATTTCACAAACTTCTTATACAGAGTCTGGGCTTGGATGAGTAAGACCTAGACAGGGGTACAGCAGTGAATAGTTTGCCCAAGATTTAGTAACTTTCCAGGTCTATCCTCCTATAATTTTAGAAGGATCATTCTCTTAGGATCTGATAGAAGGAAAAGCCCATTCCTGTCTTTACTATCTGAGACCAGGCTTTTTATAAGAGAAAATTATCTTCAGAATGAACTTTTGCTTGGATAGGGAAATAGACAGATATTAGCTAAACTTGTGGTTACCGTGTTCAAAACATGAACCTTAACAATAACCCTCAAGATGTTTATTCACTGAGACTGATCACAATATGCATGAGAAATAAAATTACTACTAAGATCTATGCTCTAGCCAGTTTTGCTCAGTGAATAGAGCCTTAGCCTGAGGACCAAAGGTTCCTAGATTTGGTTTTGGTTAAGGCACATTCCTTGGTTGCAGGCCTGGTCAGGGTGTGTGCAGGAGGCAACCAATCAATTATCTCACATCTGATATTTCTCTCTGTCTTTTCCTTTCTCTTTTCACTTTCTCTAAAAATCAATGGAAAAATATCCTAGGGTGAGGATTTAAAAAAATAAAATAAAAATCTGCGCTAACTGGTTTGGCTCAGTGGATAGAGAATCGGCCTGCGGACTTAAGGGTCCCAGTTCCATTCAGGTCACGGGCATTACCTTGGTTGTGGGCATGTCCCAGTGGGGGGTGTGCAGGAGGCAGCTGATCAATGTTTCTCTCTCACTGATGTTTCTAACTCTCCCTCTCCCTTCCTCTCTATGAAAAAATCAATAAAAAAAAAATATATTTTTTTTTAAATCTAACCAGGCCCTCTTTTAAAACCCTTTATTAGAGGTTATGTTAGAAAGTATTCTATACTTAATATCCTTAAAATAAATGCTTTAGCAATGTGACTAAGCTTAAATTCTCAACTGTAAGAAAAAAGAAAAAAGTCTTTTCTTGCTCTTTAGCTAACTGAAAGAAATATAAATCAGTACAGAAGTCCAACATTATTTTAGTGGGGAGTGAATTATGTGATAATCTTGGTAACAACTTTGACCAAATTTAAAACTTTCCTCTAATAATTCAGATCCATACTCTAAATTAACAACCAATTAACTTAAAGTTTAGCCATTTAAGTTTCTTTTTTCCCACAGAAATAGGGTTCAAAAGGAGGTCTGAACTTATCTGAGAATATTCATGGCTAGTAGAATCAGTTCATCATCTGTTGTTTAAAAAAGAATCAGAATGTGCCCAGCTGGTTGAATGTTGACCTATGAACCAGCAGGTCACAGTTCGATTCCTAGTAAGGGCACATGCCTGGGTTGAGGGTTCGATCCCCAGTGTGGGGAATGCAGCCAGCCAATTAATGACTCTTTCGTGTTTCTCTCTTTCCCTCTCACCTTCCTCTTTGAAATCAATACAAATATGTTGTTGTTGTTTTTTTAAAAAAGGAATCAGAATGACAATTCTGAATGCCCATTGAAGCCTGGGTTATTCTGAAGCAAACAAGAATCCCCAGGGTGCCAGGCTACCTATCTCTCTTGTCAATAAGTTCTAAATATAAACCATTAAAGCCATTTTAATGTAAATTAGCATTATGCAATCTTTATAAACTTGCTGATTTGAGCTAAGTTATCTCCATAACTTATATTTGAATTATCAAAGGAAATATCCGACAATTATATTTGGTTCACTGCCTGTACTAGGAAACAAAACATATTTAGAAGATAAATTTGGTCAGCAGGTAGATAGTTTGTAATCCCTGAACTAACATATGAAGAGAACATTTACTGAAAAAATAGATATGGCAAATTAGAAGGCATATTGCTTGCTTACTGATTTTGTACTAGGCCAGTGGTCAGCAAACTCATTAGTCAACAAAGCCAAATATCAACAGTACATTGATTGAAATTTCTTTTGAGAGCCAAATTTTTTAAACTTAAACTTCTTCTAATGCCACTTCTTCAAAATACACTCACCCAGGCTGTGGTATTTTGTGGAAGAGCCATACTCAAGGGGCCAAAGAGCCGCATGTGGCTTGCGTGCTGTAGTTTGCCAACCACCGTACTAGGCAATTATATATAAACTAGAGGCCCGATGCACAAAATTCGTGCAAGAGTAGGCCTTCCTTCCTCCAGGTGCCGGCACTGGCTACCCTCTGGCACCCAGGACCTGGGCTTCCCTCGCAGCCTCGGCTTCATCCAAAAGGACATCTGGTCTAACTAGCATATTATATTATGCTAATTATGCTTTTATTATTATAGATATCATTATAAATTATTATATATAATATCTTGTCTCATAGCTGATTATTTTAATTGTACATCATTCTGATGATGTCAGGTGAATATTTAATAACTGTCTGAGTCACTTAGCACCTTAACCCAGTTAGACATATCATAATTACAAATTTATAGCCAATTAAGAATTGAGAAAAGAAAACTTTCATTATTTGGAAAATTAAACCAAAGTTCATCCCACACATTCCAAATTATCTATATTTACTAGTATAAAACACTAATATGCAAATAGATCGAATGGCAGAACAACCAACGAACCAGTCGCTATGACATGCACTGACCACCAGGGGGCATGAGCAGAACATAGCAGGCGTCGGCAGCGTGAGGAACATGGAGGGCAGCAGCCATGGCAGGATGGTGGAGCAGGTAAGCAGGGGTGCCAGACCAAGGTGGGACACCAGTTGCTATCATCGGGGCAAGCCTCTGGTGGTTACTGAAAATTCTTAGCTCTCATGCCCGGCACTAGCACCCGCTGCTGGCACTGGAGCTGCCACTTCCACCCAGTGCCAGTGCCCAGTGCTGGCCCCTAACACTTGGTGTCATTAGCGGTGTAAGCTGTGGCTGCTGACTCCAATTGCCACTCCGGGTTTCTCCACCTCCCCCTGCTCCTGAGGGGTGATCAGGGCTGGCAGCTGCCTCTTGCACCCGCTGCTCACATGGCCCCACTCACAATCATTGCCAGAGGCACAACTCACACCACTGTCAGCACTTGGCGCCAGTACCAATCACTCCTGAGGGCTTCTCCACCTCCTCCTGCTCCTGAGGGGTGATTGGGCAGCAGCCACTGCTCACACCTACTGATGGCACCAGCCCTGCTTGCACCTGCTGCTGGTGCCAGCCCCAGTTGCTCTGCACTGTAAGTGGGTGTGAGTGGGGCTGATGCCGTCAGCACATGGGAATGGTGGCAGTGGGAGCAGGGCTGCCGGCAGACAGGGGACTGGAGGCTACAGTGGGAGGGGCTTGGTGGGGCTTGGAGCAGAGGATGGGCTGAGACTTGCCCCTGTGCCCACAGCAGCCTCACAGCCCACAGTTCCTTTAAAGTTGCACAAATTCATGCACTGGGCCCCTAGCCCTATATAATAAAAGGCTAATATGCAAATAGACCAAATGGTGCAACGACCAGTCACTATGATGCACATTGACCATCAGAGGGCAGATGCTCAACATAGGACCTGCCACCTGTTGGTGAGTGAGCTCCCACAAAGGGAGCACTGCTCAGCTAGAAGTCAGGCTCACGGCAGCATTAACCCTACCAGATCTGAGGCCCTGGGGTCCTGAGCATTAAAGAGAAAAAAACCAACATGATATAGAAAAAGGTGAGTTACATGCAAACAAGTGGTTAGAATATGATGGAACTTGGAGACATTGTAGGAAATAGGTTTAGGCAAGGTACCAAAAATTAGGTACAGCAATATAGTGGCAGATTTGGAAATTACCAAAAATCGGTATGGTGGTCTGGTAAGGTTAAGGATGTCTGACTGATGGCTTAGGCAGGAGCGGGCCTAAACCTTCAGTCAGGCTCCAGATTACAAGAGGATGCAGGCTGGGCTGAGGGGAACCCCCCCCCCCCCCACTCGAGTGCATGAATTTCGTTCCCTGAGCTTCTAGACTTGACACATTGTAGTTTTCTGCTCTGATCCTCCCTGGGGATCCACAAGAACATATATTACTTCTAGAATGAGGATAATCCCTAGAGAATGAATACAGGCTCTTTTTCCCACTCATCATTTGATTTTGGGAAGTTCAAAAGACTAAGGTAATAATTAAGTTGTCAATATCTCCTAGCCACTTTGTTAAGCTGGGACTATCAAAAGTGATTCCTACCTCATCTCTTCCAGGCCTTGGGAATACTATCCAATCCCTCCCTATCCCCGCTTTCCCTCCATAAAGGCAGATAAGGTGGCACCATACCACAATGGTGAAGAGGCTGAGTAGAAAGCTGGTTAGGAAAACGATGAGCCCATAAAAGTAAAGTGCGCTACAGACTGATGTGTTGGCAGAAGGCAGGAGTTCAGCCATGGCTGATGGTGGTGAGTGCATCAGGATACACCTAGGAAGAGAATCAATGAACAAGAGTACTGCTACAGATATAAAACTAGAGAGATACCTATTAGTGCAACAAAAGTTCATGAGTATAAAATTTTACTCATCATTTTGCTAAGACTTTGTTCTTTCTCTTAGACACACCATTTTCTAGTCACCTTGTTATATTTCTAAGTATGTATTTTCATAATGACTACATATTATTCTCACTATTCACATAGCTCGTTTAGAATACAACACCTTAGCCAGAGTGTATGTAGAAAGTTCTCTTCTATCCCCATTTATAGAAAAGAATATGTGTTGACTACCGTGAAAATGATAGATTTGGTTCTTACTTACCCGTGGTTCTGGCTAAAGTTGTGGTAGCATTCACTGGCATTGCCCAGACAAAACACAGGTATCATCAATAGTAGAGGTATCAGACTGGGAGGAAAATAAACTTGTCATCCTCATATTCAGACTGTTTTATGCCCTCTTCCATTTGCAAAATATTATCCTGTTCTTCTCCCTCCTCTATCATCCCACCACTCTCCACTTATACATATACATTTAAATTCTCTAAGAAAAATCATTAAAAAACCTTAAGTATACTGTCTTTTTCAAAACCTGGGAAAGTGAAGTGAAGAATGCACTTTATACTTAGGGTAATGAACACTAACAGAGTCTCATAGAGAGTCTCTGAGAGTTGTGTGATCCTATAAAATTCAAGTGAGTCAAATGAAAGGAAAAATTTTACAAGGAGCTCTGTGCTTGCTCGGTCTGTTTCACTTTCCATGGTGACCAGAAATAACTTCATTCTCATAAGCCCTTTCCTGGGAGCTTTTCCAAAATCGACCTTTAAATAACCAATTATTTATCCAGAGGAAAAAATTCAGGAGTTGAAGTTACAAAATCTAAAACCAACTCTGTAATGACCACTTAAATGAGATCCAGATTCCTTCTGGGCTTAATAATTTTAAGAATCTCACCCAATGTTATAAAGGTAGATGAGATCTTGAAAGTCCCTATTACAACTCTTTAAGAGATGTAGAAAGGAATTAAAAGACCAAAGACTTAAAGGGAAATACCTGATGGTCAAATAGAAGTGATGGCAGAATTGAGGCTAAAACCCAAATCTGTAATTTCAAACTGTTTGCCTATCCTATTTGTTGCTTCCTATTCATTAAGATTTCAAGAGGACCTAGGCATGATAGACTCAATAGATATAAAGGACATTGTTCTCCTATTTGTTCCCACCTAGACTCCAGAATAATGAGAGTCCACACCTTGCTAGGAAAGAAAGCAAAATATCTTACCTTGATGAAATAATGGCTATCTGACCAACTTGACAAGTATTATTTATAACCTATGAAAAGAATAAATGTGAGCAATATCTTCGGATACTGCCAATCACGTTATAATAAATACCAGGTCATTAAGTGTCACTTGATGGAAAAATTCCCAAGAGTCAGGTTGCTTCCGTTAAGAAATATTTGTTATAAAATTCAGTAAAATATTTCCTTAGCATTGGAGATAAGAGAATTTTATCTGTTACTATATTCTAAACTAGAGGCCTGGTGCACAAAATTTGTGCAAGGGGGGAGGTCCCCTCAGACTAGCCAATCCTGGGGATCGGTCCTAAGCCAGCAGATAGACATCCCTCTCACAATCCTGGACCATGGGCTCCTAATTGCTCACCTGCCTGCCTCCCTGGTGACCCTTAACTGCCACCCCTCTCCCCTACTGGTCTGATCACCCCTCACTGCCTCTGCATGCCGGCCTGATTACCCCCAACAGTTTCTCCTGCTGGCCTGGTTACCCCCAACTACCCCTATGCCAGCCTGGTTGCCCCTCATTGCCCCCCCCAGCCTAACTGTACCAACTGCCCACCTGGTCACCCCTAATTGCCCCCCCCAATAGCCTAGTTGCCTCTAACTGCCCCCCCCCTTCCAGCCTGGTTTCCCCTAATGCCCCCTCCCCCCCGCCAGCCTGGCCGTCCCAGCAGGGAGTGGGCAGGAGGCAGCTGAATTGATGTTTCTCTCTCATCAATGTTTCTAACTATCTATCCTTCTCCCTTCCTCTCTGTAAAAAAATCAATAAAATATATTTTTTAAAAAGAAAAAGCCAGGCAGGAATGGCAGTACTATGCATAATGTTTCCCATAATCAAGTCTTTTTTTTTTTTTTTGGTGGCATGAGATATGAGAAAATCATGTTAACAGAATGGAAACTCAATGAGAATGTTTTCCTTTTATTAAACTCAATTAACTCACCTAGTCTGTGCTGAGTGTTTTTACTATTGATCAAGGATATATGGGTTCGTTTTAGCAAACTGTTCTTAACTATTAACTCTGAATAAAACTTACCAAGGAAAATGTGCTCTGTCCACTATGGGTGTGTTTCATCCTTAGTTCTTTGTACAGATACCAGATGTAATTGACGGTGTAAAGAAATGAAGAAATGTAGAATATCTAGGTAAAAAATCAAAGCAACCCATCATAACTGCCCCACTCTGATTTCCTTCGATTTATTCCATTATTTTCAATTATTTTTTAATTTCTTTATTGATTAATGTATTACATACGTGTCCTTATTCCCCCATTCCTCCCCCCACCCCTCCACTCAGGCCCTCACCACCCTGGTGTCTGTCCATTGGTTAGGCTTATATGCATGCATACAAGTCCCTTGGTTGATCTCTCCCCCTTACTCCCACCCTTCCCTATCCTCCCTCTGAGGTTTGACAGTCTGATGGATGCTTCTCTGTCTCTGGATCTGTTTTTTGTTCATCAGTATATGTTGCTCATTATATTCTACAAATGAGTGAAATCATGTGATATTTCTCTTTCTCTGACTGACTTATTTCACTTAGCATAATGCTCTCTAGTTCCATCCATACTGTTGTAAATGGTAAGAATTCCTTCTTTTTTACCTCAATGTAGTATTCCATTGTGTAGATGTACCACTGTTTTTAATCCATTCATCTGCTGATGGGGACTTAGGCTGTTTCCAAATCTTAGCTACGGTGAATTGTGCTGCTATGAACATAGAGGGTGCATGTATCCTTTCTGATTGGTGTTTCTAGTTTCTTGGGATATATTTCTAGAAGTAGGATTACTGGTCAAATAGTAGTTCCATTTTTAGTTTTCTGAGGGAACTCCATACTGTTCTCCACAGTGGCTGCACCAGTCTTCATTCCCACCAGCAGTGCACAAGGGTTCCTTTTTCTCCACATCATACCTACTATTCTATTAGAAACTTACTATCTACCCTGTTTCCCCGAAAATAAGACAGTGTCTTATATTAATTTTTGCTCCCGAAGATGCGCTAGGTCTTATTTTCAGGGGATGTCTTATTTTTCCATGAAGAAGAATACAGTACACATTTATTGTTAAATGAAAATAAAGGAAATTTATTACCTGTATACGGTGTGGTAATACGGTAGTTGTCAACACAAACCAGACAAACTATGAATCCTACAGCATCAAGAATTTACTCATTTATTCAATGACAATCGTGTCATCATCTTCTGGAACATCATCATAACAATCCAATTCCTGAATTTCCTGGTGAATTTCTTGTGACTCCATTTCTTTCAGAATCAGTGGACCAAATCTCTCATATTTAGCAATAGCACTGTCTTTAAATGAGTACTTCTTGTCAAGGTAGCCTGCTCGCAGTGCATTTGTAATGCAACTGTCAGTGATTTTCTCCCATGAATTCTTCACCCAAATCATAACTTCTTGCAGTTTAGGTTTCACAAAGTTTCCACGCTGATTTTTCTCCATTCTATTTTCAATGTAGTCATTAATTTCCATGAGCAAATTATCATTGAATGGCTTGTTTATTGCAATATCAAGAGTCTGGAGATAGGCCAATTCCTGCGGGAATTATTATCTGATCTTTTTTTCTTTCGTGAAGAAATGTCTTCATGTCTTTAGCACGGTGAGTGCTGGCTGCATCCCAGACTAGCAGACTTCTTTGGCTCCCTCGCATAACAAGCGGCAGCATTAAATCAACCCACTTCCTTATAACTGCTTGTGTGGCCCAGGCTTTTTCAGTTTCAAGAATAAAAACGCCCAAAACACGTTCAATCTTTTCCTTCTTGCCCTTAGAAATGATTAAAGGTGGGATTTTAGTGCCATCCAGACGAACTGCCAAAATACAGGAAACACGTGCACTTTCATAAGCAGTGGAGGGAATGGAGTTTAAGGGGAGCCTTATTTTCGGGGGGATGCCTTATATTTCACTCAGAAGGAAACCTGTAAGTAGGTCTTATTTTCAGAGGATATTTTATTTTTGGAGAAACATGGTAGTATTTATACCATGTAAAATATGTGAATTCTATACAAGCCTACCTAAAACAAACCTCAGATTTTATTTTATTTTATTTTTAATCCTCACCTAAGGATGTTTTTCCATTGATTTTAAAAAAGAGTGGAAGAGAGAGGGAAAGACAGAAATATTGATGTGAGAGAAACACATTGATTGGTTGCCTCCTGCATGCACCTTGACTAGGGCCCCAGCAACTGAGGTACGAGCCCCTGACCGAAATCTAACCTGGGACTCTTCAATCTGCAGGCCAATGCTCTATCCACTGAGCCAAACTGGCTAGGACTATATTTTTATTGATTCCTTTTTTTCTTCTTCCTCTTCTTAAAGAATATCCTTCAGCATTTCATGTAATCCTGGTTTTGGTGGTGATGAACTCCTTTAGTTTTTCCTTGTCTGTGAAGCTCTCTGTCTGACCTTCGATTCTAAATGAGAGCTTTGCTGGGTAGAGTAATCTTGGTTGTAGGTTCTTGCTGTTCATCACTTTGAATATTTCTTGCCACTCCCTTCTGGCCTGCATAGTTTCTGTTGAGAAATCAGCTGACAGTTGTATGGGTATGCCCTTGTAGGTAACTAACTGTTTTTCTCTTGCTGCTTTCAAGATTCTCTCTTTGTCTTTTGCTCTTGGCATTTTAATTATGATGTGTCTTGATGTGGTCCTCTTTAAATTCCTTTTGTTTGGGGTTCTGTGTGCTTCCTGAATTTGTAAGTCTATTTCTTTCACCAGGTGGGAAAAGTTTTCTGTCATTATTTCTCCTAATAGGTTTTCAATATTTTGCTCTCTTTCTTCTTGCACCCCAAAAATTCAGATGTTGGTATGCTAAAAGTTGTCTTCATATTTTTGGATTCTTCTTTCTTTTTGTTTCTCAGCAGCTTTTAGAAGATTCTTGAGTGACCTTATAAATGTGGTCCTGAACTCCATGTCATCCTGTAGTTTATTTCCTCCATTGCCCCCTTTCGCAACAAGCATTTTGGCTGCTTTCCTGTGTTGATGGAGCAGCTTTGTGTGGTAGGTGACCCACAGGGGCCAATAGCTCAGCCTTCCCAATCACCTGAGGTGGACAATCTTGGTACACTCCTTTGTGGGCTGAGTGCAAAGTCTTGGTGAAGTTAAGCCTTGATTGCTGTTGGTACACTGGGAGGAATTGACCTCCAGGCCAATTTGCCACGGGGATCCGCTATGTTTATAATGGAAGAATAAACATGCTGCGCTGGAGACATACTCATGGTGCAGGACTTGTTTCAGTGGAGCTTTGGTGCTGAGTCTGCCTCTTGAATGTGTCACCTATGGATGTGAGGTGTTGAAATCTGTGTCTCACACTGAGCACTAGGTACACTGGCTTCTGGATCTCCAATGGGGTGCAGGTTAGCTACTGTCTGATGTCACCCTGCAGGAGCTACAGCAAGAACTATACAGTTCTCTCCTCCCTGCTTAGGATTTGTAGATTATAGAGCTGTCTGAACCTGTTTGCAAGTTAGCATCAATAGTGAAGGCCATTCATATGCAAAAGCCACTGTTTGGAGCTTGGGTGTGTTTATAGGCGGAGTCTCAGCGTGGCACTAGGCTAGGGAGTGGCAAACAACAATGGCTGGCAGTGAGCTGTCTGCGCCTCCAACCGCTTCCCCAAGTCTCGCACCCCAGCGCAGCAAACAATTATTCCTCTTCGCAGCTCTGCAAGCCAGCCACCCTCACTTTCCAACCCAATAGCAGACAGTCCAGCTTCTCTCCTGGAGTTTGGGTCTCACGAGTCTCCCCTTTGGGTTGAAGAAAGCAACACCCGCTGCCAGCCAGGATCTGCAGCCAGCCCGTATTGCTTGCCTCATATCTCAGTTTTTCAGCATTTGTGCACTGAATGCTCCCCTCTCTTTCCGTCTGGTTGTAGAACTTCCACTCAGCCAGCCCTCCCATGGCTCTGGGTGATAGACATTTTGTCTTTTAGTTGTAGTTTTGAAATTGTTGTGCACGGCCATAGTTTAGGTGTGTTAACTTACGCCGCCATCTTGGGTTTTCCTATAAATTCTATTCATCCCCTCTGATCTTGAGACATGACTTACACTGCCTGACTTTAGACCATTTTACTGCTCAAGTTTATCAGGAAAAAATAAAAGAACAGAACCTCAGATCAATACATTTTGTTCCTAAAAGATATAATAAGGAGAGACTAAAATAAAACTCCTGAGGGTAAGAAATTTATCTATCTTATTCACCCATATGTACGCCAGAATGTAGTATAATGACTAGAACATTATAAACACTCAATAAACAGTTATCTAATAACTTTGATTTCCTTTATCTGAGGCCACAGACAGATGTAAATTTAGTTTCTTAAGAAAAATCCGTAGCAAAAGAATTTCCAAAATGTTTCCATCATTACAAAAGTGAACATTTAAAATAAGTGATGATTTATAATAGGAAGTAAATTGCATCTCTCTCCAATCATGACAGTAAAATTTGATATGTGATTCGATTTCCTCGTCTTTCTCTCTCCTCTTGAGATTTAAAGAGAATGCATTCTATAATGAGGAAATAGAAGTTTGAGAAAGCAATAGCTGGGTGGATGTGGTCAAAAGGGGAGAAAATGAGAGACATCTGTAATCATAATTTTTTAAAAGGCAATTTCATTTAAGCCCAGTAGAGGGAACCAGGATGTCATTATATCTGATAGATTATCTTCACCCTCATACCAGACACAGAAAATTCTAAACTTGGCCTTTCTTACAGATTAGAAAAAAATCTATTTAGAAAAAAAAATCTATTCAAGTCTGAGAGATATTGTTGTTAATAACCTTGACCATTGTGATGAATATTAACCTTCTTCAATTTATAGATGACTATAAATGTATCACCTTAACTACTTTGTATTCTTTTAAGAAACTCAACTCTATCATCTTTACTCTCTTAAAATACCAGTGAGGCAAATAGTTACCGTATTACTAACATGTGTAAAGAAGAATCTATAACAGGAAAGACAAGCAAGAACCAAGCTTATATTGGTATAAACTTTATAACTTAAAAGTATTTTTACTTATAGACTGACATTTCATCCTATTTTTGTCATAAGAAAACCATGCTGATAAGTGAATTTTTTTAAGTGACTTATTTAAGGTCTGTTAGATGGCAGAAACTATTTTGCTTTACTATTAATTAATGAAAAATGAATGTAAGAAGTTATTTGCCCCAAATCTCCCCTATACCAGCCTAAGGCAGATCCAACAAGGTTCTCCAGAGTCCTGATTTTCAATCAGGTCTTTTTTAAATAAAATGAATCCTGAGACTAAAGGAAACCTCAATGACTTTGTTTCAATCTTCTATAAGATGAAGATACTTAAAATTATATAAAACGTGATTTTTTTACTTCTTTGTAAAATTGTTTTCAAAGATGGCAGCTCAAGCATATCATAGAAAATAGAGACAGAGTACAATCAAGTATAAAAATATTCAAGAATGAAAATTTTTAAACAAATTCCTGATTCTATGCCAACAGAAGGGACAGAAAATGAGTTTCACTACTTTAAATGTCCCAAAACACTTAGAATGACAGATAAAGCTATTTCTATTATATGGGCTAGGGTACAGAGGATTTTTTTCTTATTGTTAAGAGTACTTTCTCCTGCCCAGCCAGAATTGCTCAGTGGTTAAGCACCCACTTATGAATCAGGAAGTCATGATTCAATTTCCGGCCAGAGCACATGCCTGTCTGGGTTGCCGGCTCAATCCAGTTGGGGACATGCAGGAGGCAGCCAATCAATGATTCTCTTTCATCACTGATGTTTCCAAAGCTCTCTCCCTCTCTCCTCTCTCTTCCTCTCTGAAATCAATAATATATATATATATATATATATATATATATATATATATTTAAAAAGAGTACTTATCCCTAACAAAGAGGATTGGTCATGATACAAATCTATTCTGTCACAGATCAGACACAGTGCCACTGCAATAATTAGACATTTGTTAGTTTATAGCGTTGTAAAAGCCTTGACTGGTTTGGCTCAGTGGACAGAGCGCTGACCTGCAGACTGAAAGGTCCCAGTTTCTATTCTGGTCAAGAGCATGTACATTGGTTGAGGGCACATCCCCTATAGGGGGTGTGCAGGAGGCACTGATTGATGTTCCTCTCTCATCAATGTTTCTAACTCTCTATCCCTTTCTCTTCCTCTCTCTGTAAAAAAATCAATAATACACACACACACACACACACACACACACACACACACACACACATATATATATATTTAAGAGTTGTAAAAGCTAGCCACAGGGGGCTAATATCAAAAATCTACTCAGACAGAAGGGCCTAGTGCCTCTAAATATGGGATTAAAACCAGGAAGTCAGCTATCAATTAGCAAAGTTTCTTTGAATTCTTATTATATTAAAACCATTAGAAGACTCTAAAAAATACAATGATAATTTTATATAGACCCACAGCCACTGTAAAATTTATGCCTTTGACTTAAGCTAAGTCTAAGAGGTCAGAGAGGCAATGAGAACACATTAACAAGTGAAGATAGTGAAATCCAATTCTAGGTGAGGGAATATTTTTAATAGGCCCGGCTTTCTATTGCCAGGCATTCAGAAAGTAATGGAATAGTAAGAATGTGGAGAAAATAAAAGGCCTGCAGGTGAATTCTGTTCTTAAGGAAACACACAGAGATACTATTTTACCTTCAAAAATAATGATGATAAAAATAACAATAATAGTTTACACTAAGGGCAAGCATTTTGCATTTGTTATCTAACTTAATCTTCACAACAACCCTAAAAACCCTATCATTGTCCCTATTTTATATAGGGAAACTAAGACAGAGAAGTTAACTTGTTAAAAAAAAAAAAATCACACAGCAAACAAGTGCTAGAGCTGGGATTTCAGCTCACGTATGTTTGACTCCAAACTCTATGCTTACACTTTAACTCCAAGCCATACACTTCTTTTCATTTGCAATCCAAATTGATATCTCTAAAGTACCTAACATATCTTCCATAAAATGAAGCTGGGCTCATTCACTAAGAAAAGATGATTGCTGGCATGTCAACCTGTTTCAAAATAAATACTAGAATACCCAAGAGTAAACAGAGAAGCTGACTAGGACAGTGTTTGGTACTGTCATGACCTTGTTTCTTCATAGCAATTATCTCTGATAAAAAGAAATATTAGTACAACGATACTCCTAGACACTTTTTGGAAAAAGCACTGAATTTGTTTTTTATCCCAAGATTGATATGGGGGGTAATTATATATAACCAAATCAATCTCTCAGTGAAAAACTTGCCAACTAATAAATTAAAAATCTCAGCATCTTTTTAAAAAAAATATATTTTATTGATTTTGTACAGAGAGGAAGGGAGAGAGATAGAGAGAAACATCAATGAGAGAGAGTCATCGATTCGCTGCCTCTTGCACACCCCCTACTGGGGATATGCCCACAACCAAGGCACATGCCCTTGACCAGAATTGAACCCGGTTCCCTTCAGTCCCCAAGCCGATGCTCTATCCATTGAGCCAAACCGGTTTCGGCAAATCTCAGCATCTTTGGTTTTGGATCAGATTCCATTTTTCAGAGCTAGTTGCTAGTCTAGATCAGGGTGGAGAACTTTTTTTCTGCCAATGGCCATTTGGATATTTATAACATCATTTGAAGGCCATACAAAATTATCAAGTTAAAAATTAGCCTGCTATATTTGGTCAAACATTTAATTAACTCACCTCTATTGCCTTGGCAGGGTCAGACCAAATGATTTATCAGGCCTTATAAGGTCCCAGGGCTGGACATTCCCTACCCCTAGACTAGACAAAGCCTTTTGAGCCAAATATTATGTCACTTTAACATCTGTTTTCTGATTGGCTAAGTTCACAAAAAAGTAGCACCTGAAAAACTTTACATCTCAACTTGTTAATCAAATACTGAAATTATTTCTGATAGCTTGGTTCTCAAACTCGCTTTGCTTCTCAGCTACATTCCAGAACAAAAGACTAGCTCTTGGTAAATGATTGATTTCTTCTGCTTCAGTTCAGTGAAGTGGCACAAGGGTATGAGCCAGTTCTTCCCCACCCCCAACCATCTCTGGGTTTCCTACAAAACTCTTTTCATGTAAATCAGACAGAGACTCAACAGGCACATAATGAAGTTATAATGTAATTAGAGGCCTGGTGTACGAAATTAGTGCACTTGGGGCGGGGGGGTGTTCTCAGCGCATCCTGCTTCCTATCGCAGTCCAGGAGCCCTTGAGGGATGTCTGACTGACAGCTCAGGCCTGCTTCGCCTAAGCCATCAGACATCCTTAGCACTGTTGTGGAGGCGAGAGAGGCTCCCGCCACCGCTGCTGTGCTTGCCAGCCATGAGCCCAGCTTCTGGATGAGTAGTGCTCCCCTGTGGGAGCACACTGATCACCAGGGGGCAGCTCCTGCATTGAGTGTCTGCTCTCTGGTGGTCAGTGCACATCATAGTAACCAGTCATTCCCCCATTCAGTCAATTTGCATATTAGCCTTTTATTATATAGGATAGGTGAAAAAGCTTGATTCTAATTCACCCCAATAGAGGAGGAAAAGCTCAAAAGGAAAAAAAAAATATTAACATATCCTGAAGCTTTAGCATCCTAAATCTGAAAAGAATTTTGAAAGGCCATTTAGTGGAATTATTTCCAAATGCTGGTTAAGAATTTAGTGCTAATCCCTGACATAATAGTCATTGGTCTAAGAAATATTGAGAAAAATATAGTCAATGTAATAAATTTTTCATAAAGCTATATTTATTTACTACTTTAAAGAAACCACCCTTTATTCTGAGATTATACTAGTATTTTCCTAGTTGTTTTTTTTTTTTTAATACCAATTGTTACTCCTTTTAGGAATTCATGGGTAGCTGATTTTAAGTGTTCTTAATTTAGCAGAATACAAAATTACCAACACTATGACAACTCCCACTTTCTTTTTAAGTTTTACTCATTTACTAAAGTCTAGGAAGCACTGAAC
This sequence comes from Pipistrellus hanaki, assembly GCF_964339955.1. Classification (NCBI taxonomy): domain Eukaryota; kingdom Metazoa; phylum Chordata; class Mammalia; order Chiroptera; family Vespertilionidae; genus Pipistrellus; species Pipistrellus hanaki. Next base: position 6,450,566 of record NC_140521.1, on the reverse strand, counting down.
AACTTAGCTAGTGATCACTTACTTCCTTAGCTTTCATGTAAAAATAGAAGATCCATTTCACACAGATAAAAATTATAGATATATTTGATAGGGAAATACCGAAGAGACCATGAGGATTTATTCCTAGCAATCCTCAAGGTTTTGCACCAAATTAAATTCTTTCCTACTACTACTCAAGCCCATTTTTGTTTCATTCTGCTTCAGTGGAAATGATTAATAACTACTAACTATTTTCTACCAATCTCAGACCAGTTTTCAAAAAGGTTTTTTTTCAAAAAGGGTCTTCCTGCTCAAAGAACGAAACCGAACATTTGGATTCAGAAACTTGGGTATCTTGTTTGTTTAGACCAGGCAACTGGTTCTCTTTCTTTACTATGAAGCTTGGAAAACCTAGGACCTCTTCATCTGCTTGTGCAAACAGGAATGCCCTGCTTTTCTCAAGAACCAGCTAGAGGAAAATTTTGAAAACTGGAAACATTTAATCTAAACTGATCAAACTATGAAAGTGAGAGGTAAAAGAAGGGAGGCGAACTTTTACTTTTCAATTGTATACCCCTCTTTACTTTTTACCTGTTTACTGAGAACATATATTAGTTTTATAATTTATACATATCAAATTTTAATACAATACAGACAGCAAATGAGCATATTTAAATGATGTTCAACATCGTAAGTTATTAGGGAACTGCAAATTAAAACGAGATACCACTATATCCTTATTAGAATGGCTAAAATCTAAAGCACGGACATCAATTGCTGATGAGGATACAAAGCAACAGGGACTGGCCGAAACCGGTTTGGCTCAGTGGATAGAGCATGGGTCTGCGGACTGAAAGGTCCCAGGTTTGATTCTGGGGAAGGGCATGCACCTTGGTTGTTGTGGGCACATCCCCAGTAGGGGGTGTGCAAGAGGCAGCTGATCGATGATTCTCTCTCATCGATGTTTCTAACTCTCTATCCCTCTCTCTTCCTCTCTGTAAAAAATCAATAAAATATTAAAAAAAAAAAAAAAAGCAACAGGGACTGTTATTTATTGCTGGTGAGACTGCAAACTGTATACAGTCAAGTGTCACTTAATGATGAGAATATGTTTTGAGAAATGTGTCATTAGGTAATCTCACCATTTTGCAAATATTGAGTGCACTTATACAAACTCAGATGATCTAGCCTCCTACATACCGAGACTATATGGTATAGCTATTGCCTTATGCTGCAAACTTATACAGCATGTGACTATTGAATCATGCAGGCAACTATAACACAATGATAAGTATTTGTGTATCTAAACATTAAGAAGGTAGAGTAAAAATATAGAAGATTTTTTAAATGGTGTTCCTGCATACGCCATTTATCATGAATGGAGCTTGCAGGACTGGAAGTTGCTCTGGATGAGTCAGTGAGTGAGTGGTGAGTGGTGAAAAATGTGGAGGACTATGACATTACTGTACACTACTTTATAAATACTTTACCACTTACATTACACAAAATTTATAAAAAAATATTTTCTTTCTTCAATAAACTAAACTTAGCTTACTGTACATTTTACTTCATAAACTTTAAAATTTTTCTTAACTTTTTGACTCTTTGTAATAGCACAGCTTAAAACACAAACACATTGTAAAGCTGTACAAACCCTTTTCTTTCTTTATAATCTCATTATATAAAGTGTTTTCTATTGATAATGGTTTTATTTTTTTTATATTTTAAATATTTAAGACACAAACACACACATTAGCCTAGGCCTACACAGGGTCAGGATTATCAATACCACTGTCCTCCACCTCCATATCTTGTCCCACTGAAGGTCTTCTGGGCATTCATGAAGCTGTCCTCTCCTAAGACAACAATGCCTTCTTCTGGAACACCTGACGGAGCTGCCTGAGGCTCTTCTTAAGGAGGTGTCTCTCTTTTCAAATATGCACCCATGGTGGTTTGCTAGGTTTGTTTCTTTTTTCATTATAGATTTGCTTATAAACGAATAACGTACCATTGAATATTCCTCTCTATTAATGAAAACCTTTCAGTGTTGAGGTCTATGTTTTTAAACTCTTTAAAGAGCTTGTTGAGGTCTGCAAAAGCTTCTGTTAACCCCTTCATGTGAATTTTCTTGGTAGGAGTCTTTTCTTTCTCTTAGTTTACTTTTTTCTTGACTCTCTTCAGCTATGTGTTCCTGTTCCAATTCCAGGTCCTGACTCAGTAGTCAATTCCTTAGGTGCCACATCCAGGAGCTCCTCAATGTCACCCTCATCCACATCGAGGCTAAAGTTGTTAGCCATCTCAGCTGTAGCCTTGCTATTTCTACAACCTACTATTGCTTGAAAAATCCTTTGAAATCATGGATTACGATGTCACTAAGCAATAGGAATATCTCAGCTCCATTATAATAGTAGGGAACAACATCATATATTTAGTCCTTTGTTGCCCAAAGCACCATTATAGGAAGCACGACTACAGACACTTGGGAAGATAGTTTGGCAGTTTTTTTTACAAACCTAAACAAAAGCTTACCATAGAATTCAGAAATCATGCTTTTCCCCACAAATGGCTTAAAAACATATATGCACACAAAACTTACACACAGATGTTTACAGCATGGAGCCCAAACCTGACTGGTATGGCTTAGTGGCTGAGCTTCCACCCATGAACCCATGAACCAGGAGGTCACAGTTCAATTCCTGATCAGGGCACATGCCTAGGTTGTGGGCCCCTTCCCCAGTTTAGGGCATGCAAGAGGCAGCCAAAAAATAATTCTCTCTCATGCCTTACCCATTCTGGCTCAGCAGATAGAGCACATCAGTCTACAATTCTGGTCAAGGGCACATGCCCGGGTTGCGGGCTCGATCCCCAGTAGGGGGCGTGCAGGAGACAGCCAATCAATGATTCTCTCTCATCATTGATGCTTCTATCTCTCTCTACCTTTCCCTTCCTCCTTGAAATCAAGAAAAATATATTTTTTAAATTGTGCAATTTCTTTTTAAAATATTTTTTAATCCTAACTAGAGGACATGCTTAGAGACAGGAAGAGGGGGAGGGAGGTGGGAGAAACAGGAGGAGGAAGAGAGAATAAGAGTGAGAGAAAGAGGGAGAGGGAGGGAGGGAAGGAAGAAGGGAGGGAAGGAGAGGGAGAGAGGAGGGAGGGAGGGAGGGAGGGAGGGAGGGAGGGAGGGAGGGAGGGAGGGAGGGAGGGAGGGAGAGGGAACATGGATCAGTTGTCTTTCATAGACTCCCCAACTGGGGATCAAAGCCGCAACCCAGGTATGTGTACCCTGAGTGGGAATGGAACAGGCAAACTCTCAGTGCACAGGATGACACTCAACCAACAGAGCCACTCCAGCCAGACTATCTGGATGATTTTAATGATCTTTTTACTTCTCTGGAATTTTCAAATTTTCTATAATAAATAAGTAATATTTTTACTATGGAAAAACAATAAAAGCTATTGTATCTAGCAGTACTCACCTGTCCAACTGCTTGCAAGTTATAGCAGACAATGTCCTTATTGGCTGTTGAAGTTCCATAGAGAAGTGCTTCAATGAGCCAGCATATCCCCAGGAGGAGGTCAGAGAAACTCAAATAAAAGAGTGGCCTCATCTGTCAAAGCAAAAAAGCCTCATTTTATAAATTATGTTAACAAAGAATTATTTTTATGTTTTACCTTTTTAGTAAAAACTGGGCATTGTTTTTCTGGAGCCTCTCCCACTGGTTGACTGTGAGGAATGTAAAGGAATACACCTGGTCGGAGGGAATCTGTTATCACAACTATCCTAACTGTCTGGGAATCAGAGTACTTACAGATTAGCACTGGGTCTTGTTCCTCATAGAGACACTCCTTCCTCAAACATAAAATCAAAGTAAAGGATGGGCCCTGGATGGTTTGGCTCAGTGGACAGAGCATCGACCTATGGACTAAACTTTAGTCACTAAAGTGTCCCAGGTTTGATTCAGGTCAAGAGCACATGGCCAGGTTACGGTCTCAATCCCCAGTACAGAGCACACAGGAAGCAGCTGATCAATGATTCTCTCACATCATTGATGGTTCTACTTCTCTCTCCCTCTCCCTTTCTTTCTGAAAAAAAATAAAAAAATAAAAAGGGCACCACCAATTAAAAATTCAAAGTAGTTGCACAGCCAGGATCTTCTAACAATAGGAAATCAGTTCAGTATTTAGGGATATGGTTGAAGACCCAAAGAAAATGAAAAGTTTTTTTTCAACCTTAATGTCATTAATGTGTATTTTTCTCTTTTTTTGTTATTGAAGTATAATTGACAAATAGAACTATAATTAAAGTGTACAACATGATGATTTGATATACATTGTGAAAGGATTTCCCGAGTTACTTAACATATGCATCATCTCACATATTTACCTTTATTGGGGGCTAAGGAGCATTTAAGTTCTGTTCTCTTAGCAAATTTCAACTATACAATACAGTGTTATCAACTATAGTCAGTCACCATGTTATACATTAGATGCTTAGACCTTATCTATATACTAGAGGCCCAATGCATGAAATTTGTGCAAGAGTAGGCCTCCCTTTCCCCAGCTGCTGGTACTGGCTTCCCTCTGACACCCAGGACCCGGGCTTGCTTCCCTCCAGCCGCTCGCAGGCATCCACAATCTGGGTTTCATTCCGACTGCCTGCAGGCACTAAGGACCCAGGCTACACTCCAGCCCCAGCTTAATCCAGAATGATGTCCGGAAGGATGTCCAATCTAATTAGCATATTACCCTTTTATTATTATAGATATAAAAGCCTAAGCGACTGAATGACTGGTCTCTATGATGTACACTGATCACAAGGGAGCAGACACTCAATGCAGGAGCTGCCCCCCGGTGGTCAGTGCACTCCCACAGTGGAGCGCTGCTCACCTTACGGGCACCAGATGCCAGCTCAGGGCTAGCAAGCGCAGCTGTGGTGGAGTGAGCCTCTCCTTCCTCCACGGCAGTGCTACCGGGCCCGTGGTGACAAATGCAGCAGGGCTGGGATAAGCAGGAGCAGTGTAGGGCCACTTTGTGCACTACTACATCCCTTGGGTGATGTTGGACTGCTAGATCAGGCTGAAACCAGCAGTCCGACATCCCCCAAGGGGTCCTGGTCTCTGAGAGGGCTCAGACTAAGCTGAGCGACCCCACCAGTGCACAAATCCATGCACTGGGCTTCTAGTTTATCTTATAAATTTCTGTATCAATGAAAATATCAGTATAAATTGTATATGTTGACTATGAATTTCTAACCACATTGGTGAAGCCTTTCTCACTTCCTAGTATTGTCTGCTTTTTCCCTGCTCATTTTCTTTTAATTTTATTGTTCAGATTACAGATGTCCCTCTTGTTTTCCCCCATAGCTCCCCTCCACCTGGTTCCCACCCTACCCCCCTGTCCCTGTTCATAGGTACTGCATACATGCATATAAGATCTTTGTTCAAATATTGTGAACTAGTCCTGGAACCTTCTGTTTTTTATATTAAGCAATTCACTTCTCTTTTCTGGTTCTGTTTACTCATAAGGAAAATAAATTTGTTGGGCTAGATGAAAAAAAAAAAATCTTTGTCCCATCTCTTCCCGCACCCCTCCCCCTCACATCCCATTCCCCTGAGAATTGTCAGCCCACTCCATTTCCATGCCTGATTCTATTACATGCACCAGTTTATTCTGTTCATCAGATTTTTTATCCATTTGAGTTTTAGATTTACTTGTTGACAGATATGTATTTGTTGTCACTTTATTGTTCATAATTTTTATCTTTTTCTTCTTCTTCCTATTCTTAAAGAATACCCTTCAGCATTTCAGATAATACTGGTTTGGTGGTGATGAACTCCTTGTTTTTTCTTATATGTGAAGCTCTTTATCTGACCTTGAGAGCTTTACTGGGTAGAGTGATCTTGGTTGTAGGTTCTTGCTATTCATCACTTTGAATATTTCTTGCCCTTCCCTTTTGGCCTGCATAGTTTCTGTTGAGAAATCAGCTGACAGTCGTATCGGTACTCCCTTGTAGGTAACTAACTTTTTCTCTTGCTGTTTTTAAGATTCTCTCTTTGTCTTTTGCTCTTGGCATTTTAATTATGATGTGTCTTGGAGTGATCCTCTTTGGATTCCTCTTGTTTGGGGTTCTCTGCGCTTCCTGGGCTGATAAGTCTATTTCTTTCACCAGATAGGGGAAGTTTTCTGCCATTATTTCTTCAAATAGGTTTTTAATATCTTGCTCTCTCTTCTTTTGGCACCCCCATAATTTGGATGTTGGTACACTTGAAGTTGTCCCAGAAGCTCCTTACACTATTTTCATATTTTTGGATTTTTTCTTTTTGCTCTTCCAGTTGGATGTTTTCTGCTTCCTTGTATTTCAAATCTTTGACTTGATTCTTGGGATCCTCTAGTCTACTGTTGAATCTGTGTATTATTCTTTATTTCAGTCAGTGTATGCTTAATACCTAACTGGTTCTTTTCCTTTTTTTTTTTTTTTTTTTTGCATTCTCACTAAGATCCTTGAAGGTCTCACTAAGTTCCTCAAAGGTCTCACTTAGTTTCTCGAAGCTTTCTAGAAGATTCTTGAGTAACCTTATAACTGTAATTTTGAACTCTATATCCAGTAGTTTGTTTTCTTCCATTTCTTTCATTTGTGACACGTTTCTTTGTTTCTGGATTTTGGCTGCTTCCCTATATTTGTTTACCTCCAGGCCAATTGGCTGTGAGGACCAGCTGTGTATACAGTGGAAGAGCTGCTGTGCAGGAGACACACTTATAGGGCAGGATTTGCTTCAGTGGGGCTTTGGTGCTCAGTGAGTCTGCAACTTGACCGTGTCTCATATGGATGTGAAGAGCTGTAATCTGGTATGGTCTCACACTGACCACTGGGTACATTGGCTCTTGGATTTCCAAGGAAATACAGTCAGCCACTGCCTGGGGCCACCCAGCAGGAGCTACAGAGGGATCTACAGATTCCTCCTCTTTGTATGGGATTTGGAAGTGCCCAGATGAGGCCCAGCTGTGAAGCAAGGCAGGCTGCTGCAGTGCTGGCCTTTGCCTTCTTTAGATAGCTTTGGGGCTCCCTGACCCAGTTGCAGTTTCACAGGTTTTAGGACGAGAAAGGATAGGTCATTCACATTTAAAAGCCACTGCACACAGCTTGGGTAGGGTTGTAAATTGGGTGGGGTGGAGTCTCAGGGAGTCTCCAAGACAGAGCAAACAGCAATGGCTGCCAAGCAGTCCTGTACCAGAGAGGTCCAACTGCTGCTGCACTCACCTCCATCTGGAAGAAAGCTGCCCCCATGTTCCTTCCCCGATCCCAGACAGTCCAGTTTCTCCCTGTATGTGTCTGGATCCCCCAAAGTATCACCCGGCACTGGAGCTCAGTACCTCCCTCCTGATTCAAAAGCAGCACCTCAGGTGCCAGCCCCTTCCACACCTCCTCTTCGCTATACCTCCTATTAATCTCAATGCTCTTTCTTCTTTATTTTTCTAGTTGTAGTTCTTCCACTCAGCCAGGTTTCCTGTGGTTCTGAATATTAGTTATGTATTTTAGTTATAATTTTGATATGGTTGTGGGAGGCAGCAAGTATAGGTGTTTACCTATGCTGCCATCTTTGTTCCCTCTCCTCTTTTTTTATCACCCACTCCCATTTTTCTAAAAATAGTTTTGGTCCTTCTACAGAGAAAGTTATAAAATATTTATTGAGAGATACCAAAGGAAGACACCAAAGTGAAGAAATATAACATGCTCATGGATTATAAGACCCAATGTTATAGAAATGTCAGTTCTCCCTACATTTATATATAGGTAAAATACAATCTCAATTATATCTCAACATATTTTCTTGTGAAATTTAACAAACTGGCTCTAAATCTAACTGACAGATACAAAATATCAAGGTAACCTCTTGAAGAAAAACAAGCAATACACTCAGAGAAATAGGAGAAAGACTTGTCCTACACATATCAAAACTTAAGCCGGAACCAGTTTGGTTCAGTGGATAGAGCGTCAGCCTGTGGACTGGAAGGTCCCAGGTTTGATTCCGTTCAAGGGCTTGTACATTGGTTGCGGGCACATCCCTGGTGGAGACTGTGCAGGAGGCAGCTGGTCGATGTTTCTCTTTCGATGTTTCTAGCTCTCTATCCCTCTCCCTTCCTCTCTGTAAAAAATCAATAAAATATATATATATTTTTTAAAAAAACTTAATATAACACTAGAGCACAGATACGGTGGTCTTAAACACAGGGATGAATAAACAGACCAATGAAACAGAACAGAGAGCCCCAAATAAACCCAAGCATATATACAGACTTTAGATATATGGTAGAGGTAGCTTTTAGATCAATGGGGGGAAAAATAGTTTTCTCAAAATATGATACTATAACAATATAGGATAATAATAGATATCTATTGGATAAAATTAGAACCTTACTTTTTATCTCACACTCAAAAATCAGTTCCAACTAATTTAAAAGACCGAATTGTCTTTGACTTCTGCTTATGGAAAGTTTTCCTAAACAAAACACAAAAAGCTCAAAACGTAGTAATTGGAAAATTTTACCACATTAAAATAAAATAAATGCATGTGTTAAAATACACCATGAAATGTAAAAATATGCCACAAAGTGGGAGAAGATATTTGCAACATGTATAACTGACAAAGGACCAATATCCAAATAATACTAAAAACAAACAAAGAATTTACAAAGCAATAAGAAAACCCAACAGAAAAAAATGGACAAAAGATATGAACAGGTACTTTAAGAAAAGAGGAAATCCAAATGGACATAAACACAAGAAAATATACCTGACCTCACCAATAATCAAGGAAATAAAAATTAAAAGCACAATGAGAAAAAAAATTATATACAACCATTTGAAAAAGTTTAGCATTATCTGGAAGATATACATATCCTATAACAATTCTGTTATTAGAAAAAGACATTAGGGCTGAAACCGGTTTGGCTCAGTGGATAGAGCATCGGCCTGCGGACTGAAAGGTCCCGGGTTCGATTCCGGTCGAGGGCATGTACCTTGGTTGAGAGCACATCCCCAGTAGGGGTTGCACAAGAGGCAGCTGATTGATGATTCTCTCTCATCGATGTTTCTAACTCTCTATCCCTCTCTCTTCCTCTCTGTAAAAAAAATCAATAAAATATATTTTTAAAAGAAAAAGACATTAGGGAAATTTTTGCATGTGTGCACTTGAAGACATGTACAAGATTGTTAATAGCAGCACAAATTAGTAAATTGTAGTATATTCATGGTATAGAATGCTAAACATTAATGAAAATGAAATAAACCAGAGATATATAAAACAGCATGGTTAACTGTTTCAAATAATATTAAGGAGAAAAAGCAAATCACAAAACAATACATACAAAAATACCTATGTCAAATGCAAAAACTATCAAAATTAAATTGTTTGGAAATGCATACATTACTGGTAAAATTGTACATAAAAATAAAGAAATAATTATCACAAAAATCTGGGTAGTGCCTAACCAGTTTGGCTCAGTAGATAGAGCAATCGGCCTTTGGAATGAAGGGTCCCAGGTTCGATTCTGGTCAAGGGCATATACCTTGGTTGCGGCACATCCCCAGTAGAGGGTGTACAGGAAGCAGCTGATTTATGTTTTTCTCTCATCGATGTTTCTAACTCTCTATCCCTCTCTCTTCCTCTCTGTAAAAAATAAATAAAATATTTTTTAAAATATGGGTAGTGGTTACCTCTAGAAGTGAGGGAGAGAGTTGTGATTGGGAAAAACACAAACAGGTATGCTTAGGGGTACAGGCAATTTCTATTTCTTGTCCCTAGTGTTTGTTTATAATCATTCTTTTAAGTAGTACATTTATGTTTTATGTGTTATAATCCATTGATATTTCGCTCTGTCTTTCCTTCTCTCTTCCATTTTCTCTAAAAGATCAATGGAAAAATATCCTCAGTTGAGGATTAAAAAGCAACAACAAACTAATCTCATCTGTACAAAAGAAAATTTTCTCATGCCTATATTCAAAATTAGAAGAAAGTTAAGATGCTAGTACTTGCTAACAGGGGTAAATGGTCAAGCTGCCTTAAACAAAAACTAGACACTGTCAAAAAATATCTCAATGAATCGTGACAAATTTATAAATGAGTCATAGAATTATTCCATCATTTATAGGTGGCACCTCTTTTAATTATATCAAAAGCTAAGTCACTAAAATTTCAAATCCAACACAAAAAGAGATTGCTCACCTCTGGAGATTTCTGTATATTCTGGAATACAGCATAAGCAATAAGTGAACTTGAACCTATAACACTAACATAGATAAAAGATCAATAAAACAGGACAATTGGGGTCCCATCATTTTTACTATTGATTTTTATAGCTTTATTGACATATAATTAATGTAAAATTACCTGCACATATTTAAAAATATAGACTACTTCATGAATTTGTGTGTCATCCTTGTGCAAGATCCACACTAATCTTCTCTACTTCATTCCAGTTTTTAGTATATGTACTACCAAAACTATTGATTTTTTTAAGTAAATCCTATTGACCAATTTGTTCTTTGATTTTCAGAAGTTAGCCCTCACTCTATTTTTTGGTCTTATTGTTGTTGATATTGGTACATTTGATTAATCAGAAAATATCAACATGGTAAAGAACAACATTTCTCTCTAACTACAGAATAAAAGCAAATCCCCACAGAGGGAAATGTAGAAACTTTCAGAATTCTCAAGTTTTTCTTATACTAGTTTAAACACTCATATCACATAAGATTAAGTAAACGTACCTCAGAGTAGCCATAACAAATTGTATCCACTGTATTGCAAAATAAACCTAAACAAAATGAGAAAATAAAAATAAAACCACGCCTTTTACATTTAATATTCAACCTTATTCCAGTTTCACTGTTTATTAAGTATTTGTGCAGAGCATAAACTCTTTTTCAATACCTGATCAAAACACACTATAAATCTGAGAATGAGTAGAAAGTCTGAATAGAACCATGGAAAAAGGCAGGGAGGCTTCTTTCTCCTCCCTTACTGCTACACCTCTGGGAAACAGTAAGATAAGTAATAGAGAGGTAGACAGAAAGTGACTGAGTGGAAACAAACAAACAGAGTTAAATGAGAAAATTAATAAAGGGAAGAATAAAATGGAGAAGGGGTAGGAAAAGTTAAATTGTGAGACAGGACATATATATGGGAAGAATGGGTAAAAAAAAAGACAGGCAAACAAATACTAAATAGAGTTGAATGACAGATAGACAGAGGAAAACAGAATACTAAGCAACAGAGAAATAGAAAAAAAGAAAACCATATGGAGAGAGATACTTGAGTGAAAAATACAGAACAGGGAGGAAGAAAGGGGGAGCACAAAAGGAGAGAGCTTCCCCACAGCTTCTAATCTCACCAAGTCCAGGTTGTCTGTCAGAATTCTAGCCTCCAGCAGGAAGGCCATAGGGACGTTAGCCCCAGCTATGCTTAAGCAGCCAGATCCTTCTCGTCGGTTCTGAATACACAAGTGGTGAACAGGTGACTCCACCCCTACCTCAGCTGGGCTCCTCCCTATCCAATCCTGCCCTGTACCTTGAGGGCAAGGAGAGGTGGCAACAAGTGGAGGAGAAAGCCAAGCAGAAAGAACAAAAATAGAAAAAGCAGGTGCCAAGGAAACAAAGTTCTAAAAAAGCGTTAAAATTGTAAGGGGTGAGGCAGGAGTAATAAAAGTAGAAAGAACGAGTCATAGTGAAAAGTTAAACAGAGATGCAAGAAATGGAACAGAAAAAAGGGAGAGAAAAATAGGGAAGGGAGGCTGCTTAAAACTTGCCCCTTTTTTATATACAGAAGCCTATAATGAGAAATATACACACTCAATCAATAAAGTTTTAGTATTACCAGGAAAAACTGTGGAGAGAAGGGGTTATTAATATCTCATATATTTATTTAATACTAACACCTTCAATATTCTATACCAAAAATCCCTACCAGAAATATATATCATTAAATTATATGATTCATTTAATATATTTATGTTTACATATCAACTTTGTATAAAGCATTGTGTTATGGAAGATACAAAGACAAAATACAGACCCATACTTATAAAAGTTTATAATATAGTAGGAAAAACAGCTTGAATACCAAAAACCTTAAATTATCTGCACACAAAATCATAAATCCTGATTGGCATTATTTATAAGAATTGGTAAAATTTGGACAAAAATTGGAGAAGGAAACAGAAGGAAGAACATTTATTTTATCTAATGATACTTTTATACATTCTATAAATATTTATTGATAACATAAATTAGATCATTTGCTTGGCTTGAGTAATTTCAACATATGACATTTATTCATATGAGGTTAAGATATAGTGTGGAGTAGATGGGCCATTGTTAAGTGGAGGTAGGCTGTAATCACTTTAAATTATTAGATAAACAAATAAATGAAAATACCAGTAAATTTCTGGGTCAGAAATCCCTACTATAGTTCTTAGGGAGTGTTTTGCGGCTTCTAATCATATATCCGTGTAATAAGAGTGAGGGGACTAATGACAGTCTCACCAAGTGATAAAGGAATGCTTTTGAACAAAGGACTCTTGTCTAAGTCGAGAACAAATCTCAAATTGTTCTGAGAACAGCCATGTGAAATTAGTCTGCTGTTCTTGATAGAACTTTTCACTTTTGGCATCTCTTCTAAAATGTCTATGTCATTAGCCAACATGTGGGAATTTACTTTTCCATTTTTCTCTCTAAATTAGTCCCCTGCCTTCTGTATATTCAGCACTGTCTTCCTTTGATATGTCTCTGGAAAAATAATCTTCCCATGTTCTTTTTCTACAAATGATTAACCAAGCACAAATGATAAAGTGGGTAATATTTATTTTCAGTTTTCTTTTCCTTTTTTTAAAAATTTACTTGAAAAGAGAGGAAGAAGGAAGGGAGAGAGGGAGGGAAAGAGGGTCAGCATGGACTTATAAATAATCATGCCTGCCAAAACCAGTTTGGCTCAGTGGGTAGATCCAGTAGGGATTGTGCAAGAGGCAGCTGACTGATGATTCTCTCATCGATGTTTCTACAATAGCTCTCTATCCCTCTCTCTTCCTCTCTGTAAAAAAATCAATAAAATATATATTTTTTAAAAAATAATCATGCTTCGTTCTCTTTTTGGATAGAATTACTACATATAGTATATATGGTATTTTGACAAAATATTTGATAAGAAATTTGGTGATGTAAAAATAAATATAGACCAAGTAGAAGCACAATTAAGGGCATTTCTTAAACCTAAGAGAATGCTAATTTATTGATGAGTATCAACTTAGGAATACCTTCTAGTGGAGTGAACCAGCATTCTGACTTGACCCTGCTCTGTAAAACACTCGCATCAATGACTTGAAAGAAAATATAATAGTAGGCATATTTATGAAGTTGTGTGTGTCACTTACCTACTGCTGCATAACAAATTTAGAGGCTTAAAACACAACCTCACATATACTATGGGTCAGGTGTCCCGGGTTAGCTTAATTGGGTCCTCTGCTTCAGTATCTTTCATATATATATATACACACACACACACACACACACACACACACACACACAGAAGGAGGCTGCATCATGACCACACAGGAGGAGCTCGGCATGCAAATGGGTGGGAGGGGACTGCGTGCCACCCCCAGCGGGGAGGCTGGGGCTCAGGCGGTGCAGAATGGAGACACAACACAGGGAGAAGCTGGGGCTGGAGGTGAGCCGAAGCGGAAACACAACACACAGGAGTGCCTGTCCCCCACCTCAGCGGACACAATGCAGCAGCCAGTGATAGTGGGTCAGATGCAAGTCCCGGCCCCCCTCGGGGTGCCTCCTCACATGGTAGGAGGTGGGTATAATATGCTAATTAGACCAGATGTCCTTCTGGACAAAGCCGGGGCTGCGAGGAAGGAAGCCAATGCTAGCAGCCGGGGGAAGGAAGGCCTACTCTTCACAGACTTCATGCATTGGGCCTCTAGTAAGGTAATAATCAAGATGTTGACTGATTCTCATCTGAATACTCAAATGGGGAAGGCTCTGCTTCCAAGTTCATGTAGTTGTTGGCCTAATTCAGTTCCTTGAGGGTTATTGGTCTGAGGGCCTCAGTTCCCAACCAACTGTTGGCCAAATGCTACACTCAATTCCTTGCTTGCCCTGTGGACTTGTGCAAGATGTCCTCCTAGGAAGATGGAAGTCACCATCTCATGGAACCAAATCAATGGTGTGACATTCCATCATCTTTTCTGTATTCTATTGATTGTAGATTTTTTTTAACACTCAAAAGGATTACAAGAGTGTGAATATCAAGAGGCAGGGGCCATCTTAATGTCTTCCCACCATGTGTACTCTAATATGTCAAGTACTTTTCCAAATCAGGTTATTTGCAATAGCTGTTCCCTCTCTGGAATGCTCTTCCTCTAGATAATCACATGACTGGCTCCTTATCCTTCAAGTATCAGCTCAAATATCATCACCTCACAGATGAACATTTATGAAATTCCAAAATATCTGGTTTATTTGTTTGTGTGGCTTATAAAAGTAAGACAAAATACATGAATTGAAAGTGGGACAAAAGGAGAAAAAAAATTTTCTGCTGAAATGACTTGATGCCTGGATGTTAAAATCTGAGTTTCAAAATATTACTCTATTGAATAAAACAATATTAAAAATAACAGAGCACTAGCTGGTTTGGCTCAGTGGATAGAGAGCATTGGCCTACAGACTGAAGGGTCCTGGGTTCAATTCTGACCAAAGGCACATGCCTGGGTTTCAGGCTCAATCCCCAGTGTAGGGTGTGCAGGAGGCAGCTGATCCATGATTCTCTCTCATCATTGATGTTTCCATCTCTCTCACGCACATGCTCTCCCTTCCTCTCTGACATCAATAAATAATAATAGAGGCCTGATGCATAAAATTTGTGCATGAGTAGGGTCCCTAGGCCTGGCCAGCAATCAGGGACAATCAGGTTCCCCACTGCCCCCCTCTTCCTTCCTTCTCTCCCAGTGCCCCACTGCTGCTGCTGCTGCTGCTGGTTGTCTACCATATTCCACACCGCCCCCTGGTGGTCAATACACATCATAGCAAGCAATTGAACTCCCAGTCTCCTGGTAGAACTCCCTAGGGGACAATTTGCATATTAGCCTTTTATTATATAGGATATACGTATTACACACACACACAACAAAAAAAACAAAAAAAGCTGACTCCAAATATTTTAACTTAATATGACCCTCTACAACATGCCCTTTAAACACTTATCTGGCTTTTCCCCTTTGCTGTTTGCCTTGTAAATGCCTTTTCTTTCAAGATCCATCTTAAAAGTCATCTCCTGTCTATAACTTTCCCTGACATCCCAGAACAGGACTGACTGAATCTGCACAAGTATTGCCACAAGACTGTATTACAGTCTTATTATCTACCAATGCCATCGTCCGTGTTTTATCACTATTCCGAGGCCTCCTCCCCGCACACTGACTTCCGTGGGCACAGAGCTCTGTCTCAGTCATCTCTGCATTCCCACAGGCAAACCCGGGATCCGGTGTAAACCAACCGTACCCGGAACAAACACCTGCTGTAGAATTTTTGGGGGCCTAGACGGGTGGGGTACTCAGCTTCCAATAAAATCTGGCGCCTCAGAGTAGGCTCGACTGTGAGACTGGGCAAAGGGCAGGTGACCAAGCCCAGCCTGGCCAAGGGAGGTGGCCGAGGATGCCTGGCTGAGGGGAATACAGAGCCGACCAGTAATTCAAGTCAGAGTGACTTGACAGACTAACCGAGGGTAAGGAGTCCATCCCAACCGCCTGCCTGACGGACCGGAGGGGAGGAAGAAATAAGGCTGTGGCGTCGTCATCTTCAGAGACAAGGAAAGACAGCGAACCAAGCGCTGCAAAGACGCCGAAGCGCGCACCTCGTGCCTCACCTCACGCGGAGAAGGACGGGAAAAGGCGTGGCCGGTTGTGCGCCTCCGCGCGTGCGCGCGCGTGCGCGTGCGCGGCAGTCTCTCCCTCCCTCTCTTCCTGGCCCCACCCCCACACGTCGCTCCTCCCTCTCATCCTGGGAAGGCGCGAGCCCCGCCGAGCGCGCGCATGCGCACACACAGCAGCCCAATCTATTTCCCCGCCCCTCACGTGGCCCCTCCCTCTCGTCCTAGGCGGGCGTGAGCCTCGGGGGCGGGGCCTCCTGGTCACGTGCTCCCGACCCTGCGCCTTCTCCGCTACAGCCTTACTAGCTCCCACTGCCAGTATCCGGCGCTATGGCTGCCGCTCTCTCCCGCTCCTTTTCCCTCTCCCCACTGCTTCCCTTTTTCTTGTTCCTCCAGCTTCTCTCCGCTCCGCAGGGCAGCAGCGGCCTGCACACCAAGGGCGCCCTTCCCCTGGATACAGTCACTTTCTACAAGGTAACGGGGGCGGGGGACATCGCGCCCAGGGGAGCGCGCACCGTGGGTGACGCCAGGGACAGAGGGCTGGCTCGAGGTGGTCTGTGACTACGTCCTCGGGGCTCCCCACCATCGTACCGGGCTGGTGGACTCTGGGCCGACGCCATAGCATGACCATGGGGGTGGGGGTCTACAAGCCCCAGGGCCCCTGCGCACCCTCGCCTTTGCAGAATGTTCATTTGCTTCTTCTTTTGTGAAAGATGCAGCTTCCCTTCGCCCATGGGGAGGGGGCGGTGTCAGGCGAGATCCAATCCTGGAGTCCCAAGTGGGAGACCCGGAGGGCGGTGCCAGGCGGGCGCCACCGCACCGGCTGTGGTTGGGCGGCGAGGTAGAAACCAGTCTTGTGAGCTTGCATTTCTGCGCCCCTCTCCCCTTGGCGTGGATTGCAGCCAGCTTTGCAGGATGCAAATAATGTCCAGATAGCCTGCGTCTCCTTGAAAAGTGCAAGCATTAAGAATGAGCTTCGGTTCTACTACCCTACAGGAAATATTGGGCCTGAGGACAAGGGTCAAGACATAGAAGGATTGCCACTATCCCACCCCCCCCTTGCCCCACCCCCCGCACCCAAGTTTACAGAATTTGGGGTCCTGGCCTGGATAAATGGCCGTTGGAAATATTGAAGGCAGAATGCAGTCTCAATCCCCTCTCCTCTTTCACCTGTCTTCACCCACTGGCAGCCTTCTAATTTGTTTACAAGATGGGCAAACTAAGGGTTTGAGAGAGAGTCCGTCATTTTATTTTCTTAATTTGTACCCATTGCTGGGGAAGTGAAACCTACAAGTGGAGTTCTAAATCCATCTCAAGTGCCTGAACCCTTCCTATTTTCAAAAGGGTTTCTTGCCGAAACCGGTGTGGCTCAGAGGATAGAGCGTCAGCCTGCGGACTGAAGGGTCCCAGGTTCGATTCTGGTCAAAGGCATGTGCCTTGATTGCGGGCACATCCCCAAGGGGTGGTGTGCAGAAGGCAGTTGATCGATGTTTCTCTCTCATCGATGTTTCTAACTATCTCTCTCCCTTCCTCTCTGTAAAAAGTAAATAAAATATATTTTTTTTTAAAAAAAGGGATGGGTTCTTGTGGGTTTGGCACGTGTGATCTATTCAAGGCAAAGTTTCAAGAATTTAAAAGTGTAGGTATGGCTAGCTGGTTGTCAGCCCACACACCCTATGCTTTTGGGACCTTTATTGGCAAAGTGACACCTCTACCGCCAAACATGGGACTGGGATAACATCACAGACCAAGTGTGACTTAGAGGGAGGCTTTGCGCTGTAAAGGAAACTATTTCCTAATCACTTTGCCTCACCATCTTTACTGCTACCACCCTGGTCAATGCAATCATTACAGGAGCCTCCTCTCAGTCCACGCTGCTTCTCTCGCCTTTAATCTCCTACCATTCTTTTTGTCCCCTCTGCTCCAGCCACACATTTTTTGCTGTTTCAACATTCCTAGCTCGTTACTGCATTAGGGCCTTTGCACTTGTGACTAGAACATTCTTTGAAGAGTGGTTTCTTCTATTCACACTTAAGTTAAATATTATCTTCTTTATTTTTTTGTTGATTTCAGAGAGGAAGGGAGGAGAAAGACAGAAACGTCAAAGATGTGCGAGAATCATTGATCAGTTGCCTCTTGCACACCCCCACCTGGGGATCGAGCCCCCAACCCAGGCCTGCGCCTTTGGCCGGAATTGAACCGGGGATCCTTCAGTCCTCAAGCCGACTCTATTTACTGAGCTAAACTGGCTAGGGCAAATATTAAGTTCTTAAAGTCCTTCCTTGATTTCCCCACCCCCTAGCCTAAAATGCCAGTCATATCACCCCGTTTGATTAATGTGTAGAGCTCACTCATTGCCGATTTTTTTTTTCTTGTCTATTTTATCATTTTCCACACTTAGAATATTGTATGCTTGGGAAGAACTACCTTGCCTATTGGTTCATTTATCATCTGCACAACCTAGCAGGTTACATGTCACATAGAAGATATTCAGTAATAATATGTTGAATGAATAAATGTTTTATCTGGTCCCTTTCTAAATCTCACTCTTCTCATTATTATTGAACAAAAGGGGGGCTTCCAGGGCCTTGGCCCATGCTCTGCCTTTAAGTGATTTCCAATGTCTTTGTTTCTTGCCCTTCTCCATCACTAGTGATGAGACCCTGTCCTTTTTCTTCTTTTTTTTTTAAATTCTTTGTTTTTAAATATATTTTTATTGATCTCAGAGAGGAAGAAATAGAAATATCAATGTTGTATATTGAAGAAGTTGCCTAAATATAGGTTGTGGTGGAGCCAATTCCTTAAGGATAAAGAAAAGAGAGAGAGCCCTGACTGGTTTGGCTCAGTGGATAGAGTGTAGGCCTGTAGACTGAATGTTCCCAAGTTCGATTCCAGTTAAGGGCATGTACCTTGGTTGCAGGCACATCCCCAGTAGGGGGTGTGCAGGAGGCAGGCAGCTGATCAATGTTTCTCTCATCAATGTTTCTCTCAATCCCTCTCTCTTCCTCTCTGTAAAAAATCAATAAAATATATTTAAAATTTTAAAAATATATTTAAAAAAAGAAAGAAAGAAAGAGCCAAGACCGGTTTGGCTCAATGGATAGAGCGTCGGATTGGGGACTGAAGGGTCCCGGGTTCGATTCCGGTCCAGGGCATGTACCTTGGTTGCGGGCATATCCCCAGTAGGGGGTGTGCAAGAGGCAGCTGATTGATGACTCTCTCTCATTATGTTTCTAACTATCTCTCTCCCTTCCTCTCTATACAAAATCAATAAAAATATAAAATAAAAAAAAGAAAGAAAAGAGATACCTAAAGCAATTAAGAGGTACAGACTGGGTCAAAAAAATAAGAAAAAAATGTATTGTACAAATGCTTGCCATTCAAAACCATTCTAACAGAAGGTGAAAGTAAAAGATGGAGGCCTCTTAATTCTCTTTAAACAGTAGAGCACTGTGTTAATTTATTCCATATTAATAATATTAATATTATTGTTATTCCATAATGCAAATGTAGGCCCCTTGCAGATAGAGATCATGTGTTGTGCTTTTAAAATCATTTTCCCTCTGAACATGTAGCGTCTGCTACCAAAGTCTGTCCTAGTTTTGTTCATTTAGCAAATATTTTCAGAGCATCTGCTATATACAGGTACTGTTGGGCAATAGGGATACAGCAGAAAACAGGTCAGACAAGATCCTTATTCTAGTGGAGAGGACAGACAGACAAGCAAATAAGGATTTCAGAGTGATTAAATACAGCAAAGAAAGTAGAGCAGGGTAAGAGAGAGAGTGTGGTATGAGTGGAGGGGGGGACCTCCATTAGGAGGGGATATATGAACGGAACTTTGAATGTTAGACAATCACAGAAAAAACTAGGGAAAGGGCAACCCAGCCAGAGACAGAAAATGAAAAGGCCCTAAGTGGGAATGAGTTCAGTGTATTGAATTGAAATAAGGCTAGCTGGGCCAGAGGGATATGATCTGATTTACATTTTAAGTCTTCCTTGCTTTTAGGCCCCCAGAGCTCAGAATTTTGGGGGTCAGTGGCCACTTAAAGATGACCTGTTCTGGTGGCTTCTCCCTCTCCCTTTGTCCCCCTAAGCAGTGTAAAATATTTTTTAAAACCTAAAACTAAACAAGACACCAACACACAATAAGGAACAAAGACTAACAAAAACTGGAATGATGTCAGCTTGACTTAATTAAGGACAGTGATTGCCTGCGATGAAACACTGAGGAAATGATCACTTTGATTAGAAAAAATTCTGTTGGAGAGAGAGAAGGCAGTGTTACTGATCAAAGACGGTTTGTTAGATCAAATATATGCATTGGAAGAAACCATCAAAAGAAGTCCTTGGTATCCCTCCATACGTCAAATGTAGAATTACCACATGACCCCTTAGATCCACTCCTAAGTATATACCCCAAAGAAATGAAGACAAGTATAAAAACAAAAATTTCTCCATGAATGTTCCTAACAGATATTCACAAATAGCCAAAAGGTTGAAATATCCCAAATGTCCACCAACTGATGAATGGCTAAGCAAATTGGTCTATTTATACAATGGAATATTTATTTGGCCACAGAAGTAAATGAAATATCAATGCATGCTGCAACATGGATTAACTTTGAAAACATGCTAAGTGAAAGAGGGAAGCCACATTGTATAATTCCATCAGAGTAAACAAATCCATAGAGACAAAGTAGATTAGTGGATAATAGGGATTGGGGGGAAGGAGGACTGGGGAATGGCTGCTTAATGGGT
This sequence comes from Pipistrellus hanaki, assembly GCF_964339955.1. Taxonomy (NCBI): domain Eukaryota; kingdom Metazoa; phylum Chordata; class Mammalia; order Chiroptera; family Vespertilionidae; genus Pipistrellus; species Pipistrellus hanaki. Next base: position 6,429,896 of record NC_140521.1, on the reverse strand, counting down.
ATGTGGTTCTGTTTCAGGTTGAAAATGTTCTGGAACTAGATATTAGTGATGATTGCACATTGTTGTGGAGAATTTTTTTTAATTTTTATTTTTGCATAGTCAGCAGGATTGCACAACAATGTTAATGTACTAAAAATCCCACTGAATTTTACAATATCCCAGTGAAGCGAATTTTACAATTAAAATAAAAATCTTGGCCCTAACAGTTTAGTACCTAGAGATCTAGTCATAGGGAACTGTGGTCTAGGGAAGGGATATTGTCCCGACCCTGGACTCTCAGCCATTCTCTTGAGCTCTGAAATAGCAGAGTTCTAACTGTGGGCTCCCTAGCCAAAGTGTCCGCCATGGTGCCAACTCCTTTATAGATGGTTAGTTGGGTTGTTTTTTTGTTTGTTTGTTTTATCAATTTTTTGGTTCAATGTTTCCTGAGAAAGTCCCTCTCTTCTCTCCCTCCTCCTCCTCCCCCACCGTGATGGGCATGACAGGGGCTAATGTACCGTGTGCTAAGGGTCTCCTTGGCCTTACCAAAGGGCCACTGGAGGAGAAGGCCCTAGTACCTCTATAGCTTTGCTTATTCTAGACAGGGTTGTATTTGTCTTTTTTTTTTTTTTTTTTAATATATTCTATTGATTTTTTACAGAGAGGAAGGGAAAGGGATAGAGAGAAACATCAATGAGAGAGAAACATTGATCTGCTGCCTCCTGCACACCCCCTACTGGGGATGTGCCTGCAACCAAGGTACATGCCCTTGACCAGAATCGAACCTGGGGCCTTTTAGTCCGCAGGCCGATGCTCTATCCACTGAGCCAAACCTGTTTCGGCTGTATTTGTCTTTGATTTGTGTGAATAAGCATCTAATGGAGTACCCAGCATATAAATTGTTAAATGAATCAATAGGTGAATGAAGGAATATTAGTAACTGAGATCTTGTCTCCTTTGTGGGCTTGGTTTCCACTCTGTTTCTTAACTAGGAGTTCATTGGGAAAGGCAGTTAGCCCCGACAATTCCTGGAACCCCCTGTCCACTCAATTCTGTACACCTTCAGGTCATTCCCAAAAGCAAGTTCGTCTTGGTGAAGTTCGACACCCAGTACCCCTACGGTGAGAAGCAGGATGAGTTCAAGCGTCTGGCGGAAAACTCAGCCTCCAGTGATGATCTCTTGGTGGCAGAGGTGGGAATTTCAGGTATGAACAAGTCCAGGTGACTGGGAAGGGCAGAGGGGGAGGAAGCTAAGAGTTATTTCCCTACTTTTAGAGGGAATGCCCAGCACCTTTCTGTCTGAGTCACACACTAAGTAAAAATGGGGTCATGACCTCTCAAGAAACCATGGCAAGCTTCTCTTGAGCAGATTCTGTGACCACAGAACCTGCGCTCAGCCTCATGGGTGCCTTAGGGAAGGGAATCCACCATTCCTCACCCTACAGCCTTCACGGACATTAAGTTTACTATGAGAACTTGGAGCTCTTTCAGGGACTGTGGTCAGAGGGGGTACCGTGCCTCCTACGGGACAGCACAGTCCATTCTTCTGTCCTTGCTGCAGCTCAAAACCAGGAGTTGCCACTAAACCAAGGACAGCTGTCAACCTCAGTGACAGCTTTAATAATAATAATAATAGTGGGCAACAATTAGCAGTTTGCAGTCTGTAAAGACATATAGACATTGCATTTTTAAACTTCTCTTGAATCCCACTTGAAAACCAAGACATATTATCTACCTGTTATAATGAAGCTCCAGGCTGTAGGGGAGGACATGGCTCATCCAGAACATTCCACCTAACTATTTATTCCCAAGTGCAGTGGGTTCTTCCCTCTCCGTTTCCTCCCCGCTGGAATGCCTCAGCCCCCGCTAAGCTCACACTCCGTTTTATTTTCATTGTGGCGCTAATCACTTATGTTCATTTGTTTATCATCTTTCTTTCTCTCTCTTAGAAGAAAAGTCAGAGAGCTTTATACTCTTAATCACAACTAGATCTCCAGCACTTAGAACAGTACCTGGCACCTAGAGGGCATCTCAGACACTCAGAAGTACCATTTTTCAGATGAGGAAAATGGAGTACAGAGAAGTTAAATGTGGCTTGACTAATGGCACATGGCTAGGAAGTAGCGAGGAGGAATTCAGGCACAACCAGCATGCCTCTTCCTCTCAGCTCAGATAGGCCTCATAACAGCCTTCTGCCCCACATTCCTCGTGGTCTTGCTCCTCACATCTGGTTTCTGTTCACAGATTATGGCGACAAGCTGAATATGGAGCTAAGTGAGAAATACAAGTTGGACAAAGAGAACTACCCAATCTTCTACCTCTTCCGAGATGGGGACTTTGAGAACCCAATCCAATACAGCGGGCCTGTTAAGGTTGGAGCCATCCAGCGCTGGCTAAAGGGGCAAGGGATCTACCTAGGTATGCCTGGTTGCCTGCCTACATACGATGCCCTTGCTGGGGAGTTCATCAGGGCCTCTGGCGCGGAGGCCCGCCGGGCCCTCTTGAAACGAGGGCAGGACAACCTGGCAAACGTGAAGGAGACGGAGAAGAAGTGGGCTGAGCAGTACCTGAAGATCATGGGGAAGGTCTTAGACCAAGGCGAGGACTTCCCAACATCAGAGATGACCCGGATCACCAAGCTGATTGAGAAGAACAAGATGAGCGACGGGAAGAAGGAAGAGCTCCAGAAGAGCCTAAACATCTTGACTGCCTTCCAGAAGAAGGGGGCCGAAAAGGAAGAGCTGTAAAAAGGGACCTTAGGGTTTTCCAGAGTTTGGTGTGGGTGGGGAGGGAAGAGTTTCCTGCTGGCTGAGACCTTTCTGGGATGCCCAGACATTGATGCTGATATGACCATGCTTGGAACATCTCTATAGCTAGTCCAGGTACAGCAAAACACTTACTCAAATGGCTTATGAATTTCCTCAGAAGGAATTGGTGCTATAAAGAATGTACTGCCCACATTCTTGAAAGGTGTAACTCTAATCCAATTAAAGTTTCCATGTTTTGGTTGAGTGGACCTTAAACTATTCAGTTTTCTTTCACAAATTATCCTTTGGACTATGACCTGCTTTCTCCTTTGACTTTATTTTTTTTAATATATTTTATTGTGTGTTTTTTTTAACAGAGAGGAAGGGCGAGGGATAGAGTTAGAAACATCGATTAGAGGGAAACATCAATCAGCTGCCTCCTGCAACACCCCCTACGGGGGATGTGCCCGCAACCAAGGTACATGCCCTTGACCGGAATCAAACATGGGACCCCATCAGTCTGCAGGCCGACACTCTATCCACTGAGCCAAACCAGTTAGGGCTACTTTATTTTCTAATCCTGGCTGGTATGGATTCTACTCTACCAGGGTAACAGACTATCCTGATAACAATGTAGAAGCTGTTTTGTCCCAGTTCAAAGCCTGCCTTGATTACTTTCCTCCAATTTTCAGACTCAAGGGGACTGGTTCTGGGTGGTAAGTTGCATTGTCCACATTTTCTTGTCTTTAAAACTGAATGGCAACATTAACAAACCTCAGTGTAATTGTTTTCCATACTTCATAAGATAAATGTAGGAAATTCTTAGTTTTGCTGATATAATCTGATAGAGGGTTTTTTTCTAGATCAATTTTAGATATAAGTAATACAATTCAGTCCAATGTGGGAATTTAAAAGGAAAAGGAGTTGTTTGCCATCTAAGTTACTTTCTCACTCTCACAAAGTACCAACTTTTTTTTTAAAGCAGAGGGAGCCCTGGCCAGATCACTCAGTTGGTTAGAGCCTCATCCCAATATGCCAAGGTTGTGGGTTTGATCCCTGGTCAGGGCACATACAAGAAACTACCAAAGAATGCATAAATAAGTGAAACAACAAATCTATGAGTCTTCCAAATAAAATAAAATAAAATTTTAACATAGGGAGGAGCATTATACTAACTTTGAAATTTGTTCTCTGGATGAGTAGTATATCCAATGGTAAAAGTCATTAATATCCCCATTTTTATGTTTACTGTTTGAAAATTATCAGACTACCGCTCCTCAAATTGCACCAAAAGATATTAAGTTGAACAAAGGCAGCAAATAAGATTGTTCCTTCATTTTAGCCACATTGGTATTTAAACTCACTGGAAACAAAAATGCAGGAAAACCTATGTGTTTAAGTTGATGGAACAAAAACAATTGTGGTAGCTTGGGCTAACAACTCCATTAAGTAAAAGATGCTCAACCTAAATGCCTGCCTATAACCAGTGCATATACTCTCAACATTGACAAAAGAATATAGCATATAGTTGGCCCAATAATTTCAGTATTTTCCTTACTTAAATTCTAAATGAAAACCTTGAGAGATTTTTTTTCTTTTTTTTGGATGCTTTTCACTGGCAAACTTACTTCAGTTTATTCTAATTTGTTTTTTTTAATCTACCTAAAACAGTCATTTCCAAAGAACAAAATATTCACTGTCTTAAGGAAGACAAATGACTGGGAAAGAACTAAATTTTTCAAACATCCCTGAATGTGGTTTCATCTCAATGTGAAAGGAATAAAGGTGGTAACACATCCAAGGGTACTTCATTAGATGGGTCTAATGGATAATATATACCATGAGTATATAATATACATGGATTGTTGGACAGGACTAGACTATCATACATCAGAGGCTCTTTGTATCAAATCTTTTTCACTAAAGATGGGTTTTATTTCTAGTTTAGAATTTGAACAATTTGCATATGCCACATAAAATCCAATCTTCCCTGGCACTTCCTTCCTATTCATTTAATTGAATAATAAGGATTCCTCCCTTTTACTTCTTTGCATCTCATTAAATAATATGTGGCCCAAATGCTGCTTATCTATAATGAAGGCTATGGACTGGTTTCCCAGAATAAAGCAAGTATATATAACTTTTAGGGAATTTCCAGATTACCTGAAGCAAATGAAACCTTGAACCCACTACAATCCCATCCTAGGGAACTTGCAAGTTATCTCAATTATTGCTAAGAATGTTTTTAATTTACAAATAGTCTTTGGCATTTGATGCCACAAATGTTGACATTAGAATCATATCAGGAAAGATTGGTTATTCAGTAGAGAACCAAGACAGAATGGGAATTTGAACATGGCCATCAAGACTAAGAATGTGAGATGATGTGTGTCTGGATTTTAGCTAATTTCATCCAAGCTTCAGATTTTTAATTTTATTCAACCCTTACCTCACTGGGTGGTCTTAAATAATAATCTCATATGCAGTAACTACTTTTCTCATTGTACCTTACCTGGGACCCACTCTAACTGGGATATGTGGAAGCTGGAAGTTACAAAGAAGTTCTGTGCTTCTGAAGCATAAACTCCTAAAGTACGTTAGGCATCCCACAAATAACTTTTATAAGCATTTGGCTCACAGTTGCTTACCTTCCACTTGTATGACATACTGGTACGTGTCTGCATTACACAGTAATAGCATCTAAAAAACCGGCAACATGAAAAAAAAAAACAACAAAAAAAAACCCTGAGCCCACCTTTTGGGAAAAGTTAAAAAATGGCATTAAAATATATCCAAGCACTCACTTAAAGGAAAATAGTGGGATGGAAGCAGGCAAAAACTGACTTCTCAGGGCTCAAATAGGAGCACTTAATGATCGCAGGACAGACAAAAGGGAGGCTTGAAGAAAAGCATCTCCTTTACACTGTGTTGTCAGTGCGGCTGAATAAACTAGGTCTTCACCTGTGGATTCAAGTCCTCTTGGATGTCATGTCAACTTCTCTACAGACATCGTTAACTTCCCACCGAATTTGGAATCGCATTCCTGCCCCCAGCCTCAGAGTCCTTATTGCTCTGATACCCTCTACTCAAACCCTACCTCTTTCCATTCAGTTCCCGCTACTTGAGCCCTTTATTTTTTCCAGTCACTGGAACATGCTTAGCTGTTTGCTGCCTTGGGATCTTTGCATTTGCATTCCTTTTCCCATGGCTGACTCTTCCTCATTCCAATCAGATGGCGGCACTCAAAGCATCCTCTCATGACCCAGTTTATCACGTACCCTGATTCATTTTATTAAATGACTTAATTATAAGCTAATGTTTCTTGTTACTTAACCCACCTCAGCCACTAACTAGGATATACGGTCCCACCATTACATCAGCAGAGCCTAAAATGCAATGTGGCATGTAGTAAAGTAAGTGCACAATATATACATATATTGAATTATTGAATGCTAGCATGCAAGGTACTACTTAAAAAAAAAAAAAAAAAGACTAGTGGCCTTGCAAAATAAATTTTAAATTCACAAATATTACAATTTTGCTGAGGAACGTAACACTGAGTACAAAATTGAAGTGAATTAATACCATTTAAAAGGTAGAAAAAATAAAATAAAAGGTAGCTTCTAGGAATCTGAACAAAAATGAACAAGGCAGAAATGCCAACTTAAAGTTGTTTATATAAATTAACCCATCCAGTTTAAAGTAGTTTTCCTATGCTTAATTCTGAAAAAGGAAGAATATACTTCCCATTTTAATAAATCACATCAAATAAGTAGGAAGAGTTTCAATAAGAAGGCCGTAGATACACTGAAACCCCTTTTTTATATTAAAAGTTAAAATGAAAGACAAATCCAGATTTAACATAGTGATTGCAAAATATAATGCAATTTGAACAATTAAAATTATGAAAATATACAAAATTGATGGGCAACACAGCTAGGCATTTGTACATTTTTCACTGTTTGGAGAACACTAAAAACTTATCTACCTTTAATCCACATCAGATAAATGATTTAAACCAAATGTTTGCTTTGAAGAGTTTTAACTTAAGATTCTCAGTAGTATAAAAAAGCAGTAATTTTTCAGTCTGTAAACAGTAGTCGTGTTTCTCTCCTCTCCTTTTTTTTTTAAATAGCAATTTACCACACAAAAACAAAACAAAAAATCCATACAAACCAAAAAACAGCAGCAGCAGCAGCAGCAGTGGGTTATTTAAGAATTCTCTTCAAATACCAATGACATACGATGGCTGGAGAGGTTGCTTTTTACTCATGTAAGAATATATATATATATATATATTTAACTGTACACAATTTATAGTGCATGACAGTTTCCAAAAAAACAGATTAATAAAAGATATTGGCCATTTCTGCATAATTTCATTCTTTTTACAATTTTCTCAAAACACAAGAGGTTGGCTCTAATTGAAATGCTATGTTTAGTAGGAAAATCAGCAAGTAACAAAGGAAACATAACCTCAACTTAACATTGCCTCTAAAAGCCACCGTTTGAGTTTCTAGTAGAGGTCCCAAGCAAGAGACTAGTTAGGTAGACACTGGAGTCACACTGTCCCTGAGGACCAAGGCCAGCCCACTGAACACACACATGCTAGATTGATCAAGGTCAGTTGAAGACGTTTCAAAGAGCATTTCCACTTTTATGTACAGTATTTTTGGATATTCAAGGAAACATCATTTTGAAAACACATGCCATACACACATACCCCCCACCCCTATACACACACAAAATTCCATCTAAACAAGGCCGTTGTTTTATGAAATTATGATATGTTGTCATTAAATTACATTTGGAATCAATATTTTCAATTCATCTTGATCAGTTCTACCTTTGAGGATGAGGTGTGACAGCTGTGGTTACCAACTGACATCAAAAACAGTATTTTGAAATTACTTGATGGATTAAGATTTCCAACAAGTCTTATTTTAAATGAGTAATGCAGTAATTTTCTTATAAATTTCCTTTGGGTTTAAACAGTTATTAATCACCCTATCAAATTGTAAGTCTAAGAAAGTCAAGATGAGGAGACAAAACACAATTGTGTAGCATACAGAGACTTCCCAAGCCCTCATTCAATTGCTTTTGGAAGAAAAAAGTATCACATTTCACGGAAGTGAGGATATTTAAGGTCTTCAAGACCAATCCTCCACCAGATGCTTGAATTTCCTCATCAAATTCATTTCTTTGCTCTTACAAAATTATTAACTTTAACAGTATTTAGGTAACAAAGACCAAAAACAGAAGCACAGGCTCAAATACAAAAAAGTTACCAAAGGAATTATATAAACTGTATAACATTTTCAAGAGCAATGTTTATCTTTTCTGTCAGATCTACTTCAGAAGCTGTCGTCTTTGGGAGCTCCAGGTGGACAACTCATACACCATCCTGGTGTAATTAATTCTCAAGTCTGTGGTAAACTGAACCTCCAAACCAATGAAGAACATTTCCTTTGCCAGCCTATAACTTAAAGCCTAGGTTAAGTCCTTCCTTCTCAAACCCCCCACTTAAAAAAAACACACTAAAGTATTATATCTTTATTTTCAAGCATATATATGTGTGTGTGTGTGTATATATATATATATTTGGTTTGTATACACACACACACACACACACACATATATGCTTAAAAATATACATATATATGTAAAAGCATATACATATACATATATATATATATATATATATCTCACAAAACCAATGACATTGGTATTACACTTGCCTGCATAAATTATGTACACTTCTCTTCTTTAAAAGTGATTCCCATCTTTCCCAAAGAGATAAAAGACAAGCTAGTCCTCAGCAGGCTTAGAAGTGGTCTGCACTGCTTTCCCCTCCAAACAGCTGCACAGTAACAGAAGCTGTAGAAGCCTGTCTGCGCTCTCTCACCTGAGCTAGGATGGGGACGCCTTGACTAGCAGGACTATTCAGCCAGAAAATGAGCACCTGTGGTTGTCTGAGTGGTGGCCTTCAGTGGCAGATGCTTATGCCAAATTTCATCTGAGGCCCTTTGGGTACCTGCCTTGGGTTCTGCAGAAGCCAAGCAGCTGAGGGAGCCTCAAAAACAAAATGCTAATGTGGAAAAAGGGCCTGCTCCTACTTATGGTCCCCCAATACTTCTCCTTTCTGCTTCCAAACAGGCTCAAAGACCCAACCAAAATGTCCACTGCTGTAATGGCAGTGCCATTCAGCTGCTCTGACGTTGACACTTCATGCTTAATTTCTATCACTGCTTTTATAGGACCCTCCTCCACCAGGTGTTTCTGGTGAGAGAAGGACAGAAGAAAAGTGGGGTTCTCTTGTGGCTGTCAAATGCATATGAACATGTATAAAAAGTGGTCAAACCCAGATGAGGGTCCTGCTTCCGGTATATGTACAATAATTTAATCAGTTGTATACATTTAATACCTAAAAAATTAATTCACAATCAAAGTCCTTCATGCATTTTATGAGGAAGTTCTGGATTCAAATGATGGTCAATCATATAGATTTTTGCCTGGGAAGATGATATCTTTTTCTGCCAGAGCATCAATAGTGCCTGTGGTTCATACTTCCTTAAATTTTTAGTTTCTTTGTGGTTTCAAGTCTTTTTTTCAGCAGCTCCCCAATTTCCAGAAGTGAGTGCAGATAACTGCTTTGCACCTTCCCTTGCACAGTCTTTGAAAACTTTCTTTCTTCCTGCAAAGGAGACAAGAATTAGTGGTCCTGCTCAGAAAGCATTCCCCCAGATTTACAGTTCCTCAGCTATAAATTAAAATTACCATTACCTTTGACCGCAAACTCCATCAGAATGGAGTGTCATTTTCAATTTCATAAAATGCAAAGGCAAAAGCTCATTATAGATGTATATTTTCCATGTGATTTTTCACTGAGGCATTCTTTATTTCAAGTAGCCTTTGTCATTATTATACAAAGTAAAAAAACCCTGACATTTCTAATGAGAATCTTCCATCAACAAAAGTAGAAAATTGTAACTAACTTGAACACAAAATCACTACTTTCTTATGAGCTATACAAGGTGGAAAAATTGAGATTTCTGATTAATTTCATCAGAAAAAAATGTAGAAATTTTATTTATTATTATTATTATTTTAATCGTAACCCGGGACATGGTTAGAGAGAGGAACAGATGGAGAGGAAGAGAGGCAGGGAAAAGGAGAGGGAGAGTTATGCTTATATATTATAATATAATATAAGCATCAAATTTAATAGTATCATAATTTTTAGTTATAACCAAATCTCTCTCCATATTGAAAAGTCTAGGGGCCAAATAATTAAAAAATGAGCAAAGCTTTCCTCAGCCTACTCAGTTGTGTGGGCTAAATATTTGCTGCTCATTTGATTTGTGGTAGAGAGTATAAAAAACAAAGGGGACGGGAGTATTCAAACACAGAAAGGAGATTGACTGAGAACTGGTTAGGTTTACATGAAGTTGGCAGTATTCCAAAGCCTGGAAGAAACCAGGGAAGCACATCTTATGACCCAATACTGCTCTTTGAGATCTAATATCAGAAACAGAAATGTGCATAAGAAAGCATGTACAAATACATTTCATTCAGTACTGTATGTAAAAGTAGTTATAGAATAACCTGAAAAAGCCAATGGCTGTGGTGCATACATATTTGAATACTAAACAGCTGTTTAGAAGAACAAGATTGGCCTATATGGATTAGCCTGAACAGATCTCATGAATATAAGATTGAATGAAAAAAAGCCCAGCTTCAGAGTAAAATAGAGTGAACCATTTATTTTGAAAACCTAACATAGTAGAGCACATTATAAGTTTATATTAAAACCAGTTGGTGTCGAAACCGGTTTGGCTCAGTGGTAGAGCGTCCGTCTGCAGACTGAAAGGTCCCAGGTTTGATTCCGGTCAGGGGCATATGTACATTGGTTGCGGGCACATCCCCAGTGGGGGGTGTGCAGGAGGCAGCTGGTCGATGTTTCTCTCTCATCGACGTTTCTAGCTCTCTCTATATCCCTCTCCCTTCCTCTCTGTAAAAAATCAATAAAATATATTTTAAAAAAAACAAACCAGTTGGTTTTTAAAATATACATATAATACTGTGTATTTTCTCTATGAATATAAATGAAAGAAGAAGGGGGGGGAAAAAACGATCTTGGCACATAACCAGTTTCAGCGGATACTCCTAGGAAAGGAGACCAGGACTGAGGCCTTCTAGAATGTTTCCAGTTTAGAAAAAAAGGGGGTGGGGGGAGAAGGGGGAGGGGAGAGTAACCTAATGGAAAATGAATTGAAAAAAAAATTTTTTTTTGATTCAAAAGACAAGTACTCAGCACTATATGGATCCTATATTTCGTGGCTGGTGCTACTCAGTAATGGAGAACAATTTTAACAAAAGTAAGTAATAAAAGGCCATTGTTGATTTATTTAATCCTCACTATAATCCTAAAAAATAGGTATTAATATGATTTCCATTTTATAAAGAAATTGAGCCCCAGCCAGTTTAGCTCAGTGGATAGAGCGTCGGCCTGCGGACTCAAAGGTCCTGGGTTCGATTTCGGTCAAGGGCACGTAACCATGGTTGTGGGCATATCCCCAGTGAGGGGTATGCAAGAGGCAGCTGATCAATGTATCTCTCTCATCGACATTTCTAACTCTCTATCCCTCTCAATTCCTCTCTGTAAAAATTAATAAAATATATTAAAAAAAAGAATAGGTGCTGTAATTTTGTGTTTTTGTTTTTCTATATTATTCGGAAAAGGGGATGTGAGTTTCAAATAGAGAGTTTGGATTTGGTCTATAAAGTAAAAAATTAAACAGTTCCAAATCTGTAACTAAAAGTTACCGTATTTCCTTATATGGAAAAGTATACCAAAAGGACAGCAAGTGTCTCTCTTCTCAAGTGGAAGGAAGGAGGCCAGAACCTATCTGGGAAGTACCTGCTTCTTTAGATTCAATTTCTAGGCCTTCACCGAGTTCCCAAGTGCCTGGAAGTCTTAGAGTCTAAAGGCAGATACAATTGTGTCATAGAAATACAGAAGAGAGAGATGGGAATGGTTCTGGATAGTGGGGCTGGGACTGACTGGAGGCTGGGGACTGGGGGACAAAGGGGTTGGAAATAAAGGAGGGGACATGCATCACCCACACTCCCACCCCCACCGATTCAACAAACTACTACTGCAGGCACCTTCTAATCAGAATTCCTGTAAGGGGAGAATGATGAATTGAAAACTAACATGTCCTTATGACAGAGAACATTTGAATATTTCTTTATAACTTATTGCTGATAGCCTACATTCTCTTACCAATGAGAGAGAAGTATCTTCTAAAATAAGTTCTTCAAGTTTAAGTGCAATTAGATGTGTTTCAAGCCCTTTAATATGATCCACAACATTGGAAATTAAAGTCTGAAGTCCAGAAACATAGTCTTGAAAACTGGTAAAGACAGGTGGCTGAAAAAAACATTTTTAAATAGTTGAAAGATTATCAAACTTATTTCCTATGCTTACATCATTTAAGCTATACTAATTTCATACTATAGAATTACTTAATGCTATTAACAGTAATAGGAATGGATAGTTTTGATATTAACACAGTCTTGAAAACCATAGTATATTTAATTGCCACCAAATAATACTAACTCGGCAATAATGACTTAAGCATTCTTTAAAAATAAGATTTTAATTCACCCTGGTGAACTAGAGATGAAATTCTAATAGAAAAGTATCTTGGCCATTACTCAATTTTGAATTGAGAATCTCCTGGAACATTAAATGAGATGAGAGGACCCTAAGACTTCATTTCTTCTCTTTATGTCTTTGAAATTTCCTCTAGTGTTAATAACAGAAACAGAATATTCTAAGTTCTAATAGAAAAATGATGGGAGGCCAAAACCGGTTTGGCTCAGTGGATAGAGCATCCGTCTGCGGACTGAAAGGTACCAGGTTCGATTCCGGTCAAGGGCATGTACATTGGTTGCAGGTCAAGGGCATGTACATTGATTGCGGGCACATCCCCGGTGGGGGGTGTGCAAGAGGCAGCTGGTCGATGTTTCTCTCTCATCGACATTTCTAGCTCTCTATCCCTCTCCCTTCCTCTCTGTGGAAAATCAATAAAATATATATTTTTTTTAAATGATGGGAGACTACAGTCAAGAAAATTTTGCCCTGCTTTGGCTCAGTTGATAGAGCATTGGCCTGAGGACTAAAGGGTTCCAGATTCAATTCCGGTCAAGGGCACATACCTGGCTGGGTTGTGCACTCAATCCCTAATAGGGTCATGCAGAAGGCAGCCGATCAATTATTCTCTCTCATCATTGATGTTTCTATCTCTCTCTCCCTCTCCCTTCCTCTCTGAAATGAATAAAAAAAATTTTTTTTTAAATAAAAAAAGAACAATGACAAACTGGAAGAAAAGAAATCATCTAAGATAAAGGATTAATAACACTATTATATTATTAAGAGTCCAACAGGTCAGACTATATCAAAAGGTAAAATATTACTATCACAATAGGAAACTTGGGCAATGATAGAACAAAAAATATAGCAAAGAAATCCTAGCAATGTATCATACAATTTAAAACACAGATAAATGCAAGAAAACTAGCCAATCAAGTAATAAATCAGCTTTTCACTCAAGAAATCTTCTTTAGCCGGGACCGGTTTAGCTCAATGGATAGAGCGTCGGCTTGGGGACTGAAGGGACCCGGGTTCGATTCCGGTCAAGGGCATGTACCTTGGTTGCAGGCATATCCCCAGTAGGGGGTGTGCAAGAGGCAACTGATCGATGACTCTCTCTCATCGATGTTTCTAACTCTCTATCTCTCTCCCTTCCTCTCTGTACAAAATCAATAAAATATATTTTAAAAAAATAGAAGAAAAAAAAAGAAATCTTCTTTGAAGGTTCAACATCAATAGAGATTTTTAAATACGAATCAGAAAGAAAAAAAAAAGTAACGTTTGCTGATCAGATGGGTAAGGACACAGACACACTCAGCACTATTGTGGAATGTAAAAATGTACATACATAGTGACTTAGACCTATAAGATGTTATAAGGAAATATGAATTCATCTTTGTGTATATGTCCATATTTTAATATCAGCATAATTCAGAATATTTGCAAATTAGAACCAACCAAATATTTATCAATAGGAATAAGTTATGATGGTATATTAATACTACAGGATAGTATATAACCATTAAAGGTAATGAAATACATATATATTAACTGAAATGAGATGTCAGTAAATGTCATTAAATAAAAAACAAGATCTGGGGGAGATAACAGATCAACAGAAGGTCTTTTATACATGCATATAAGTACAACCAATGGACACAAAACTCTGGGGAGGGAGGGGATGTGTGGGAGGGAGGGAGGGAGGGGGGCAAAAAAAAATCAATAAAATATATTTAAAAAAATAAATAAATAAATAATAATAATTAGAAATGCAAAAAAAAAATTAAAAAAACAAAACAAAAAAAAACAAATAGTCGCAAAACCTATAGAGCATGATTCTGGTTTGTTTGCAGTGGCTGTCATTGCTTGTTGGGAATATAGATGATCTTCAGTTTATTTACACCGTTAGGTTATTGAGATAATCATAAAAATAAGGAAAGTTATTTTTATTTTTGGAATTAGAAAAGCAAAAACTACAAAATCCAAATACCAAAAAGCATTTTACAAGTTCTAAGAGGGTAGCACTCCCTTAACACAGAGAGTAACAGAGCAACTCTGATCTATCCTTTCAGACTTTGTACTCATGACTGCTAATTACCTTAGACACAGTGAATGAAGGGACGGGGGAGATGAGAGAGGAAAACAAAACAAATGTGCAAACTATTAAAGTGGAAAGACTAGGTAAGGCTATTTGGGTGTCATTATACTAGTATTTCAACTTTCCTGTAGGTGTGTCATTTTTTAGTAATCGGGGCAAGAAAATAAGTGCATATAGGACCCTAAGGTCTCACAACATGCAGGAAACAAAAAGCAGCATGCAGCCAGATTATTACTTGTATTTTCTGTTATTACCATGATGATGCTGGTTTCTTTTTTCTTCTTTTTCTTTTTCTGTAAATTTAATTTGTATGGTCGCAGGACACTCTCACAGTAACTGGACACCCACAGAATAATAGAAATAGTCTGAAAGAGGAAAAATTACAAATTCATGAATAATGATTACACTCAAGATATCAATCAGGAACAGTTACATGTAATGGATTAAACAAATAAATTGACAGTTGTTCTATGTAAGTCCCTTCAATTTCTCCGCCAACTCTCCACTCTCTAAGTTTTATGGTAACCACATTAATCCAGGCCTTCATCATCTCCGGCTTAAATACTCTTAACACCTTAAATCTTTATCCTTTCTTCAGGCTCCACTTGATCCTATTTCCTTTCTCTTCCCTCTCAGAAGTGCGGATCTACCAGCATCCTTTTCACTCAAGTGAGAAGTCCAAATTCCTAAACATGGAATCCAAAAGTTCTTTACAATATATATCTCTTCCCACCCACCTCTTCAGCCAAGTAAGATACTACCTTACCTGCAAACCTTAACTTAAATATATATGGAGAATCTGCCTAGTTGGTCACATATATCCTCTATTTGTTAGATGTTTGTATGTCTTCTTCACTATAGTGAACATATGTTCATATACATGCAATTATTAATTCATTTAGTAAGTGTATTATAGGCACTTATAATGTGCCAATCACCAGAACAGAAAATACTACCCTCAGCAAGTTTACAAACTAGTAGGAGAAGAAAAATATATGCCACAGAAATTAAAGAAAAGTTAAGTTATCGGTGTTTGTGATACATCCTTCTCTCTGCTAAAAGAAGGAGAGTTTTGATATATCAGCTCCTGGGTCATCCTTCATAACGCAGAATCTCAGTAATTAAAGAATAGCAATAATAAAAGAAGCTGGAGGGATTAAACTACATAATATCTGAGTCAACAAGGAAAATGAACAGAAAACAGCTAGATTTGGAGTGGATCAGAAATCTTTAAAGATGAGTCCACTGTTTTCCAATTAACAAAAGGCAGGTGTGAGGGATTAAATTTCAGGTCCAGATTGCCTATTCAGTGTTCATTTTTGAAAAATTAATCCTTAAGACAATAGAAAACAATCTAGTTTTTCAGGAAAAAACCAAAACATACCTCAACAAAGAAGACTAGATTTTCTAAAAGAGTAGGGTGTGTTTTCAAGTTGCCATCTTTAACTTCTAACAGATCACCTTTACATTTGCTGAAGACATCTAAAAACAGAAAAATATTTCATGGTTTTATTCAGCCCTGTTTCAATGTTATTCTTAGAAACACAATGTACAACATACTAAAGAATAAACAAATAAATATTAAAGCTTAATCAAGAAAGCCTCTCATCCTCACACAATAAATCAAATACCAAAGAATATCTATGTTAAGCTCTCTTAAAAGCCACATGACTATTGCTCTATTATCTTCAAAATACAAAAGGTGGCTTTATAAACTATATATTCTAGTGTCTGAGCCTTTTCACAAATAGGCCATTAGCACAATAAAATTAAGATTCCCAGTGAATAATTTAGAAGAACCTAAACATGCCATTAAGAGCATGGTAGAGATGCACCTTCATAAACAAATACCACATTTGATTTACAATCTTGTTCATCTTTTAATCCTCATTCTTCATTTGGGCAATAAAATTAAAAATGGTTTAGAATCCTGAGGAGAAATCCCTTATAGATATAAAATGCTTATGTATATCCTTTTACCAAATAATTCGATTTCTAGGAATTTAATCAAAGAAAATACTCAAATAAGTACCCAAACACTTATGTCTCAAGATCTTCATTTCAGCATTGTTAATATATGCTGTTAAAAATACTGCTATAAGTAACTCAAGTGTATATTATTTTTTTTTTTTTTTTTTTTTTAAATATATTTTATTGATTTTGTACAGAGAGGAAGGGAGATAGAGAGCCAGAAACATCGATGAGAGAGAGTCATCGATCAGCTGCCTCTTGCACACCCCCTACTGGGGATATGCCCGCAACCAAGGTACATGCCCTTGACCGGAATCGAACCCGGGACCCTTCAGTCCCCAAGCCGACGCTCTATCCATTGAGCCAAACCGGTCCTGGCTCAAGTGTATATTATTATATATTGGATGGAGAAAAGCATAAACAAATTTGGTACAATGATTAAAAACCATGGAATATTATCCAGTCTTCAAAATGAATGAAGTATACATGTAACTGAAATGCTAAGATATTCAAGATAATAGCAAATTACAGTCAGAAAAGCATACATTATACCTTTTCATGTTAAAAACAATTACTACTATGTCTTTCCATATATACATGTATGGGCAGTTTGGACTCCAAAGCGTCAACATTTCTTACTCTGAGGGAATGGGGCTGGCAAAGGGAAAGACCATACATAGCTGTGTACTATTTATATAATAGGAATCTATGGCTTTTGCAATAAAACATTTTAAAGTTAAAAGCAAATCTTAAATATACCAAAAGTATGTATTATTTTCAAATCCTCTTGCAAGTTTTGACTTAAAAAATAATGAGCTATTATCAGACAATCAGATACAAAAGGGGACAAAACAATAAGAATGCTTACCTTTTAACTGTTCTAGTAAAGACTTAAGAGTATTCTCTACTCGCTCCTGGATCTCTATTGTATCCTCTAAAATTGAAAAACAATGAAAAACATTCATTTTTTTTTAAGCAAGCTCAATACCTGCAAGCCACACGTAGGCAAAGACATTTTCTTTTCTCTAAAGAGACAGACAGACAGAGAAAGATGAAAGGAAAAGAAAAAAAAATTGAGAAAAGATAAAGGAAAAGATTTCTAGTCTAGAAGAACTAGAAATCTATGTGTTTCAAATACTCTAAAAGTCTAAATGATAGGACGGGATGCACAAACCTTATGATTCAGAAGGGGGAAAAACCACCACAGCCTAGAGTAGGGGTGTCGAACTCAATCAGAGAAGGGGCCAAAATCTAAAATCCAGCCTAAATCGCGGGCCGAATGGTTTACTGAACAGTCATAAACTGACAATATCATAAACTGACAGCGGAGTGCAGTGATGACAGCGCGGTGTGGGCCACATTGCAAGGCCTGGCGGGCTGGATTTTGCCCGCGGGCCTTGTGTTTGACACATGTGGCCTAGAGAATATTTGTGATTCTCACTGGTTTTAGAGCTTAGAAAGAAACTCTTCTCCACAAAGTTAAAAACTTCATTTTTCCTTTTTAAAGAATAGTTTATTGCGAAGCCAGCCCATGGTTGAGCAGCAACCTATGTGCCTGGAGATCACAGTTCCATTCCCAGTCAAGAGCACATGCCCAGGTTGCAAGCTCGATCCCAGTGTAGGGTATGTGAGGAGACAATCTGATTGATGATTCTCTCTCCTTATTTATATATCTTTCTCTCTCTCCTTCCCTCCTTTCCTCTCTGAAATCATTTAAAAATAAATATATTTTGCCAAAACCGGTTTGGCTCAGTGGATAGAGCATCGGCCTGCGGACTGAAGGTCCCAGGTTCAATTCTGGTCAAGGGCATGTACCTTGGTTGTGGGTACATCCCCAGTGGGGGTGTGCAAGAGGCAGCTGATCGATGTTTCTCTCTCATCCATGTTTCTAACTCTCTATCCCTCTCTCTTCCTCTCTGTAAAAAAAAAAAAATCAATAAAATATATTAAAAAAATTAAAAATTAAAAAAAAATATATGTATATATGTGTTTTAAAAAATATATAATAGTTTATCGATTTTTAAAGAGAAAAGGAAGAGGGAGAAAAAGAGAGAAACACCAATGTCAGAATGCAACATCGATTGGCTGCCTCCTGCACACCCCTACCAGGGATTGAGCCCACACCCGGGATGAGCCCTTGACTGGGAATCGAATAGGCAACCTCCTAGTGCACAGGATGATGCCCAACCCACTGAACTACACCAGCCAGAGCTAAGGGCTTTGTTTTTAAATAAATTCAATCTGAAATCTAAAAATAGTGTAACAAATTAAGAATTTATTTTTATTTATTTATTTATTCTTTTGAACCTAATAAGATTTCAAATATGAAAGGACTTAAACTTCTAAAACATTACTTTGTAACCTTTTAATGTACTTCCCTGTAAGCCAGACATTTCCAGAACAGCTTCCAGCTTCCATCTCCTTTAAAGTTTTAAATAGTGAGTTATAGATATTATGTGTTGCATTTACTAAGTGCAATGTTGCAATGACAAAGACCCACTAAATAGACTCAAGCAAACATAACTTACCTAAACCATTGGTATCCAGCTCATAAATATCACAAACAAGATAAAAAGAACTGGTCTGGCACTGAGAACAGCCAGAATTAAGGAATCCACCCATTCTGGTAGGCACAGGACCAAGGAAAGGATACTGAAAAAGAAAGGAATAAAGTGATGTTCTTTAAGTTCATGTAATTTCATACAAAATAAGAAAACAAATGTCTGTAACTAATGGATAAATATCTTAGTGATTAATTTACATACCGTTGATCAGCAAACTAGAGTAGCCCCTCCACCCTCTTTATCCACAGGGGATACATTCCAAGACCCCAGTGGATGGCTGAAACTGTGGATACTCTCAAACCTTGTATATACTATTTCTTTCCTACACATACATATCTCTGATCAAGTTTAATTATAAATCAGACAGATTAATAACTAAAATAAAATAGAACAATTATAACAATCCTATATAATAAAGATGTAATATGCAAATTGACCATCACTCCAACGTACAAGATGGCCACCCCCATGCGATCAAAGATGGCCACCACAAAATGCCAGCAGGGGAGGGCAGTTAGGGGTGACCACGCTGGCAGGGAGAGCAGTTAGGGGCAATCGGGCTGTTAGGGGATAGTAGTTGGGGGTGACTAGGCCTGCAGGGGAGGACAGTAAGGCGCGACCAGGCTTGCAGGGGAAGGCAATTGGGGGCTACTAGGCTGGCAAGAGAGGACATTTAGGGGTGACCAGGCCAGCAGAGGACGGCAGTTGGGGGTGACCAAGCCTGCAGGAGAGGGCAGTTAGGGGAAATCGGGGCACAGTGATTGCAACAGATGGCATCAATCAGGCTGGCAGGGGAGTAGCTAGGGGGCTCTCAGGCTGGCGGCAGGCAGAAGCTGTTAGGGGCAATAAAGCAGGCGATTGGTTGGGAGCCAGCAGTCCTGGATTGTGAGAGGGATCCCAGATTGGAGAGGGTGCAGTCTGGGCTGAGGGACAACTAATTTCATACACCAGACCTCTAGTATAACATAGTGAAAGTTAAGTGAATGTAGTCACTTGTTTCAATGAACTCCTTGATGAAGTCTTAGTATTATATAAGCTCAGTGCTTTTGGGAGCAGCACATTGCCAGCAATCAAAACATGTAATTTGCTTATGTCTTCCACCTATAAATTTAAGCCTTTTCTACCTTAACAGCACTTATCACACACTGTGGTCATAACTTTTGCAATCTGATGTACAACAGAAAAATAGTACAAATTTCCTCCCCGCCCCACCCCCCACAATTTTATGAATAGACGATTGCTTCTTAGTGTAGATTTTAGCAACCTCAGCATAAGACTTTTTTTCTTAATTGTGAACTTTCATCTTTTCACTTAAAAGGAAGCACTTTATGGCTTCTCTTTGGCATATCCAAAGTGCCGGCATTACTACTGTGTGCTTTGGGACTATTAAGTAAAATAAGGGTGACTTAAAAACAAGCACTGCGATACCCTGATAACCAAAGCAGCTACTAAGTGACTAAAGGGCAGGTAGTGTTTAAGTGTGAAAATGCTGGACAAAGGGATAATTCATGTTCCAGGTAGGATGGAGTGGGATAGAGCAGTGTGAGTGTGCTACTCAGAACAGCAAGCAATTTAAAACTTATAAATTGTTTATTTCTAGAAATTTCAGTTTAATTTTTTCAGACTGTGTTTAACTGCACGTAACCAACCGTAACTGTGGAAAGCATAACCAGGAGTAAAAGGAGACTATGTTAACAACTAAATCATTATATAGAAAATAGATAATCTATTAAAAATTTACCATCACCTTGCCCAGCTGGCGTGGCTCAGTGGTTGAACGTCAACCTAAGAACCAGGAGATCAGGGTTCGATTCCTGGTCAGGGCACATGCTCAGATTGTGGGCTCGATCCCCAGTAGGGGACGTGCAGGAAGCAGCAGATCAATGATTCTCTCTCATCTTTGATGTTTCTATCTCTCTCTCCTCTCCCTTCCTCTCTAAAATCAAAAGAAAAAATTTACCATCACAGCGCTGGCCAGTGTGGCTCAGGTGGTTGGAGCATTGTCCCATACATCAAAACGGTTCGATTCCTGATCAGGACACATATCTACTAGATGGCAGGTTCTATCCCCAGTCAGGGCCCATGGGAAAGGCAACACATTGATATTTCTCTCTCACATTGATGTCTGTTTCTCTCTCTCTTGCCCTTCTTCCCTCTTCTCCCTAAATATAAATGAATATATCCTCGGGTAAGGATTAAAAAATAATTTACTATCACCAAAAAATGCTATTTTGCTTTTCCTCACTTTCCAGTTTGGATATCGAAACAGCCTCTACAATCTCCTAAGTTTGTAATATTTGCCTTTTTCCTACAAATTTCATAAACTGGGACAAAATTCTGTTTCTTACAATTCACCCACCCAAATTATATTATTAAAAAGATAGTCATAAATTACTGAAGCTTTGATAATATATACCTGAATTTCCTTTTCAATAAATCGCTTTCCTGTCTCCAGGGCAGACTCCAGCTGTTGAAGGAGCAAACGAAGAATATCAACCCTGGAGGCTACACCGTTCTCAGTGGTCTTCTCCGAGTTCTTGGGTTCCACAGGGTGGTTAAGACTTGGGAGTCCACTGATCAGCCTCAATGTTAAGGAACGGATTCTTAACCACATGGTCTCCTCCTCCAAGGAAAGTTTCTTATGCTCTTCAGAAACATCCCTTTAAAAAAATCCCCAAACCATCCCTTTTACTAAATATGTTGCCTTTAAATCTTTCAAAGTTAACTTTCATCAGACAAGATGCCTTTGAGTGGTCCAGCTTTCATTTACTAGCCCAATGATCTTAGACAAACCAAAATCATCCAAGTCCCCACTTAGGTATCCATCAACAGGAATGACAACCTACCTAACACGTTATTTTCTCCTTAACTGAGACTTTTCTAATAATACAATTCAAATGACAGAAAAGTAAAAAGCAGAAGGAAAATGCCCTGATAACCAAGCATCCACCATATTAACAAACTTACAGATTTCAGATTTTTTGCAATACAGAGGTACTAAAAGTATGCAACTAAAAGTATTTATACAATTTATTTTAAGCAAATAACACAGGTTCACTATATTCATACCTTTTTCCAAACTGAATCTTTTTGTGATAGAATGTGTAGAAAAGATTAACATAGTAAGCCTGAGGCTATTAATTTAGAAGAGCCTTCTTATAAGGGTAGCTCTTCGCTGACGTCTGGAAACTTGGCACTCCAACTATTCTCTAAATGACAAGAGCGGCTCACTGTGCCTGGACTGCACAAACCTATTGTTTATGGTGACACCTATTTTCCTTCTGAGTGTCTAGAATGTTGGTACATGCTACACAGAGCATACCTATGTAATCAGATGCTAGAAACCTTGGGCACCAACTCTCTAATGGGCTTCTCTGAGCAGAAACATTGCACACTTATTACTGTATTTTCCATGGCTAGAAAAAGGAGCGAGTGTGATAGAGCACCTCCTGGGTGGGAGAGGTACTGGAAGTCTGTGCATGGAATTCTCCAGACTCCAACTGTATGTTTTTTCCCTTGCCGATTCTGTCATGTATCTTTTTATTATAATAAACCTTAGTTGTAGGACAATTATGTGATACCATAATCAATAAAATTTAAAAATTAAATAAATAAAAATAAAATAAAATAAACCTTAGTTGGGAGAGCAAGGATATATTAAGCCCCATGAGTCCTTGCCAATCACTAAATGTGTTCTTGGCAATCCCCAAGTCACAGTATATTCAGAACTACACCTCATAGACATATCTCTGCATGA
Organism: Pipistrellus hanaki; assembly: GCF_964339955.1. Classification (NCBI taxonomy): domain Eukaryota; kingdom Metazoa; phylum Chordata; class Mammalia; order Chiroptera; family Vespertilionidae; genus Pipistrellus; species Pipistrellus hanaki. The sequence goes on along the minus strand of NC_140521.1, from coordinate 6,407,122 downwards.
CCTATTTCCTTAGGTTCCACTTTCCTAGAAGCAGATCTGCTGAACTAAATAGTATATGAACTTTCAATCTTGATACATATACATATCACTAAAACTCCTGGTTAGGGAAGGTAATATAGTTTCACCTCCATGTAAACATATAAAAACGATTTTCCCACCATCTTGCTGAGCATAGTATTAATCCTTTTTATCTTCACCTGACAGGTTAAAACACTTTTATTGCTATAAGAATCATTTCTTTGAATTTCCTATTAAGCCATTTACCCAATTAGTTTTTTAGTTATCTTCTTCTCAGTTCTCTCTATATATGAAGGCTATTAATATATATAAAGAGCCCTGATCTTCAGGGGTTAAAGCATCTGGCAACACACCAGAGGGTCATAGTTCAGTGGTTTTATCCCAGACTTCAGTCAGGGTGCATGCAGGAGGCAGCCAATCAATGTGTCTGTCTCACATACGTGTTTCATACTCTCTCCCTCCTCCTTCCCTGCCCTTTCCCCATCCCTTCCACTCTCTCTAAAAAAAACTCAATGAAAAAAATACCCTCAGGTGAGGATTAACAAAAATATATATTTTGTTAAATATTTTCTGGTAAGCTGATATTTACCAACTTACCACATATCCTTAGACCTTTACTTCTATATTTGATATAATGCTAAGAAAGGCTTTCCCCAATCATTTTTATTTTGTATTTTCTTCTAGAATTTCTAATGGATTTTAACATAATCTTTAATCTATCTGGAGTCTGTTTGCATGGATGCTATGAAGAATAGAACTTTTAATCCCAAAATAGGGGCGAGATTTATTTTCTTCCTTTGGTTTACTTATATTTTCTGATTCCTACAATAAACATCCTATATAATAAAAGGCTAATTTGCAAATCAACTGAATGATAGAATGACTGGTCGTTATGATGCACACTGTCCACCAGGAGGCAGACACTCAATGGAAGAGCTGACCCCTGGTGGTCAGTGTGCTCCCACAGGGGAGCACTGCTCAGCAAGAAGCGGGGCTCACAGCTGGCAGTTGGACAGTTGGTGGGAAGTGGGCCTAAGCCATCAGTCAGACATCCCCCAAGGGCTCCCAGACTATGAGAGGGTGCAGGCCAGGCTGAGGGGACACCCTGTCACAGCTCCCCAATGAATTTCGTGCATTGGGCCTCTACTGTTATACTTGTGTAAAAAGGTTTTAAAAAAACCCAATTCTTAGATTCATTCTATTTCTTTAAATCGCTTGGGGGGTATACTTCCAATTACCTATCTTTTGGATCCCAGCTGAAGAAAACATTTAAGTCTCTGTTGTCTCGCAAGGTTTCCCATGGAATGTCATCTTCTTCTGGCCGAAGATTCATTGACCTTATACTTTCTGCTAAGCTGATTGATCTGTGATACAGAAAATATATTTATGTATTATTTAAGTTATAAACCAGCCATAAAAACGTATTAGCTAGGACTCTTGTTTTATTAGAAAGGAATGGAGGAAGAGAGGATTTACTATTAAGAAGTAAAGGCTCACCCTACCTAATTTGGCTCAGAGGATATAGCATCAGCCTGCGGACTGAAGGGTCCTGGGTTCAATTCCGGTCAAGAGCATATGCCCGGGTTTTGGGCTCAATCCCCAGTAAGGGGCATGCAGGAGGCAGCCAATCAATTATTCTCTCTCACAGATGTTTCCATCTTTCACTCTACTTCTCTTTCTGAAGTCGATAAAAATACATTTAAAAAAATAATAGTAGTAGTAGTAAAAGCTCATAGAAGATGAAAGAGAACCAAAAACAGATCATGCCAGCTTGAGTCTGAAAGCCCAACCAAAACAAAGTGGATTCCTGAAATCCCATGTGTGCAGGGATCCTTATAAACACAATATTTCCCAGAGTCTAGCTGGCTTCTGTATGGAACCTAGCAGTACTCTCATTCCCATGACATATATCAAGTTCTCTATCCCTTTCTTTCCTGCATCCCCTCCTATTTACTCATTTCCCCCCCATTTTCCTTAGCTTAAACCTGTTAATGTCACCCATGAGCACATTAAAGGCTCTCAGCATTTGATCTTATCCCTTAGTTCCTTTTTAGCTCTTATGCAAGCCTATATAATAAAAGCCTAATATGCAAATTGTTTGAACAGTTCAACTGCTCTCTATGACATGCTCTGACCACCAGGGGGCAGTGTGGAACATGGTAGACGTCATGGCAGGCATCAGTGCTGGCAGTGGGCAGGAGTGGAGGTCCTGCCAGCCCCAACAGGCTCCAATAAGAGCAAGAGCACACAGGATGGTGGAGCAGGTGAGCGGGTGGTGCCAAGCCAAGGTAGGTGTGAACAGGGGCCCAATTGCCCCACCCATCACCCCGCAGACAGAAGCGGGGCCACCGCCCAGCTTCCAGGTGCTGAAGGAGTTGGGTGGGGTGCCTGGTCACGATCAATTGCCCCCCAGGCAGAATGGTGGAGCAGGTAAGGGGACAATGCCAGGCTATGGCTGGGTGTCAGGTGGGGCTGCGGTGGTTTGGGCGCTAGCTGGGGCCTGATCCCAACAGGCCACTCCAAGGGACCCCACTCATACACAAGTTCATGCACCAGGCCTCTAGTACTTACATATTTGCTTCAAGTAGAAGGTCTAACAACATCCGTTCAGTACGGACTTGTGCAAAATGAAGAGAATTATTCAGCCTGTTCCTAAAAGCGATAAACTCTGGAATCTTCTCAAATGCACCATATTTGTAAGCTTGAATAATATATTCTGAGGTCTGGGAAGGAAAGACATTACCTTGGTATAAATATTTCACAGGTCAGACAATGAAGTCAAACTAAAATTAAGTAAAATGTTTAATCTAATTTTTAAAGGCCTTGATCACCAAGTAGATCAGGGGTCTTCAAACTACGGCCCGCGGGCCACATGCGGCCCGCAGAGGAGTCTGATCCGGCCCGCCAGGTTTTTTGGGCAGTGAGCGCAGCCGAGGTGTTACAGTAGGAATTAGTAGTTCATATAGTCCGGCCCTCCAGCTCTCTGAGGGACCGTGATCTGGCCCCCACTTTAAAAAGTTTGAGGACCCCTGAGGGCTTTTAAAAGATCATTTTCCTTCTTTCCTATACCAGAGTCAAATGTCTTCTTTATTAATATTACCACTAGTAATACTTAGCTGCTGCTGCCACCACACAAACTTTTTCTTTGAGTTTTATCTTTCAATTCAACAGGACTGGAGGTTTGTTATACCACATCAGTCAAAAATTTTGTTTGTGCCATTATGGAAGGGATATTACTCCATGTTTTTCTGCATCTAAGACAAACTATTTTATACAAAGGTTCCAAAACACTAGAATAATATAACCACACTATCAACACCACCACCCCCTCTCCTCCAAAATCACTCTCCTTCAGAAAAAAAGGCTGCTGCTCGGTTTTGTTTATTTCTAAATACAGTATCACAAACGTAAGGCATGTATTATATCAGGATAGAAATAAGGCGCCAAACAAAAGACCTATAAAAACTCATGTCATAATCTGTTCTGAGAACAGAAAGACTTCAAGAACCAGGCTACTACTTGTCCATCCAAACTACCTAAGACCTCTGCTAGAAAATTCCATAAGCAAGTAAGTGAAGGCAACACTCACCACATCTTTAATTTAGATTAATACACATTTACAGATGAAATATTATAAACAGAGGCAAGATAAAGAATTCTCAACAGAAATTCTGGCACAACAGAACAAAATCTCAGGGAAGAACATTTCATAGGTGGACCTATGCCATCAGGATTAGAAGTCAGGAGGGCACCCCTCGGACCAAGAAAAGTGTGAAGTTCAAAGCTGATGTCTGCCCTAAAAAATCCTTTCTAGATCCTTTCCAGTCTTTTTGGCATAACCTCAATCAGTTTTGCCCCCATCTCCATAACGTTCCAATTATCTGCCCAGTATGAAAATAGGCCAATAGTTAACAACATACCCTCTGATACACAGCCTCGCAGGGTTCATTTCAGGCCGCGGGATTGCGCCACGGGCGCTAATTCAACTGCATTCGATGCGGCTTTTAAACCCCCATGGGACACCTCGGCGAGCTGTTTGCCTGCAGTATCTGGAGAAATTAAAGACGGACGGACACAAGAAAATTAAAAAGATTACTTGTGATCCTGCAGGTTTAAAGAAGGACTATCTGAAAAAGCTCAAGTGTACCTTCTTGCCTGATTAAAAGACAGTGATAGGCCCTATAAGAAGAGGCCAGGACACTCTAAACACATATGCCTATCCGATGGCCACTTGGCTTGGAAAACATAGCAAGGTTTGCCAGCAGCCCTTGCAATAGGAACTTAGAAGTTGAAGGAAAAAAAAAACAGCTGGTTAGGAACATATAATCCAGAAATTAATCAGGATAAAATATGACTTCGGTGATTCCAATCAAATTTATTAATTACAGATCCAAAATATTATGTTAAAAAGCAAGAACCCAGCCTTAACTGAGTGTAGAATCAGTTTTAATTTGAAGTGGTCCATGGACTACCACTTTAGAAAAAGGCACCAGCTTTAAAAAGAGAAAACGGAGGCAACAAAGAGGGAATGTAGTCCTTTAACAGACTGAGAAGGTAACTCTAGCTCTCTGGTTGTTCTTTTGACGATAGTCCTCCTTTAATGCCGTGGTAAACTGTCACTGCAGAACTAGGAAAGGGCTCGAGCAGCTACCAACAGGGCAAAAGCTGGGAAAGGACTACAATTTGAAGAAACACCCCCTATGAGAACTGCAGGCAAAACTGGAAGCCACTGGCACTTTAAAGCCTTCTAAATATCAGAAAATGTTGTCCGTACTTATGCCTATTCATGTATGAACCATTGAAGCTATTTAGATCCCATTTGGATTCCTGAAATGAACCCTGGTCACTAAAAATTTGCATAATACATGGACATCCAACCCCTGTAATAATATCTATGGATACCTAAAATAAAGACTTTTAAAGGGAAAATTTTTAAGTATAAATATATAAGTAACTTTTGAAGATATGAAAATCTAGCACTAATTCTCACATTGTAAAAATCTCCTCCCAAGTAATGACGACAGCAGACAATAACCTTCTCAGAGAGAACATTCCTGTGCAGACCTTCCAAATATAACTTTCAATCCCACAGCACAAAGCCTTAAAAAGCAGAAAACCAGACTTTCCATTTGGGAGTAAAAGGATTTTTTCAAAGAGCTAGTTAGGAATTGAAATACATCAGTCACTCAAGGAAACACCAAATGGAGACACTAAAAACTACCAAGAATGAAAGATATAGAGCGTAGAGTTTTTGTTTCCAGAGAGGTATTTCTAATACTACACCAGAAGATTTAACACATATAGTACCAACACTACAACCATGATCTTTCTCAGCCTCAAATTCCTACAAGAAACATCCACACCAGTCTCCATTTTCGTATTTTGGGACTGAGGCTAAGCACTAAGGCTTAAGGTGTGTTTTCCTTGCTATCTTGTGTTTGCTTTTGTCTCCAGAATCTCCAAAGATTATCTATGATTAAGTAAGTTCTGTCTTCCCAGTTAGTAGTAATAAAAACAAATGTGTCAAGTAGAACATCCTAGTTCCAGATCGATAAAACACTATAATTTTATCACAAGCATTGAGATGAATTGTCATTCCTGACATACACAGCCATCAGCAAAACACCAAAGATACAAAAAGCCACTGAGGTCATGTCCCCTCTAATCGCTCCTGGGGATCTCCTTTCTCTGTGTGTTCAAAACAACTCTTCAGACACAATTTTTGTGGGGGAATACTTAATGCTTAACTATAGTTTAAATAATGTACCTTTGTTGGCCAAGTCATGAACAACATGACTCTTTAAGAATGTTAAATGACTGGAAACAAGTAAAACCAGCCACCAGGCTTGAATTAACGCCTTATTTATCCCAACTCCCACTTCAAATCTATCTGAGAAACAAAACTTTGAAAAGAATTCTTCAGGAAATCAAATGTTTAACTAACCTCTTCCTTAAAATATGAAAATGAGAGCTAGAATGAGATTTAAGTAACAGTTTTTTCTTTAGTGATAGCAAAACTCCTTGAAAACAGAAGGCAAAGCATAGATAATTGAATGCACAGTGAAAACTCAAGAGATTTATAACTGCCTACTTGTGCTCAGGAATTTTAGAAATCCAAGGTCCAAGAGAGACTCCCTGACCTCTAAGCCAGGCCAGCACCTTCTGATCAATATGTTCAAATGCTGATGCCTACTTCCCTCTCTCCCTGGTAGGAGCTATGGCACAAAATGGAATCTGAACAGATACCAACCACTTTGGGGGGGAGAGGTCAAAGGGGAGGAAAATAGAGCTCAAAAGCTAATAAATGAAGAACACCAGTCCTCGAGGCCATGCCCTGAAACTTGTCCAGACATAATTATTACAAGCTCCATATTCTAGTGTTGAGAAATGCTTCTGCCCTGCCCTGGCTCTAGCAGATAGATTAGCCAAAGCTGTTATAGTTACAAAACTTTTTTTTTTTTAAATCCTCAGGAGTGTTTGTCATGAAGAACCCCAGAAACCAGCTTCCTGGCCCAGTTTCTTGATTGTTATTAGAGAAGAAATTGGACTGATATGGGCAGATATCTGGAATGGCCCAATTCCAGGCGATGAGTCTTGGAAGCACATGAGAACCAAGTTGGCAGTGACCATCCTAGAAGACATGCCTTATCTTCACACATGTTCCTGGGTAGTTCTGCATAGTTGGTCGACTGAGTAGAGACCATACACATGGCTTTTCCACAAAAACGACTGCTTAACTGACAAGTGGAGACCAAGTCTGCTTGCAATGAAAAATATGGTGCAAATCCCATCCTTTCATTATGGCACATAAAAGCTCTATCTTATTCATTGATGAAATGACCTACAATTGGTCAATTTTATCATTCTAAGAAAACGTAAGTGCATTTGCTGTTGACAAAGAGCACAGTGGTTATAGACTTCAGGAATAAATCAAGGTAATAGAGCACAGCTGCTATCGCAGAATCTTACACGGTATCTCATGCCCTTGGAAAAAATCTCTAAGAGATTAAAAGACCGACCTATGAGCATAAAACTTCCTATTCTTTTAATACCCAGTTTTAACACCTTTGTATGGATCCTATTAAACAAGCCTGTTCAGCCTTGGCCAGCAAGCTATGTCATACAGGCACTTGCAAATACAGCAAGGTACACCCTAACAAGTGTACCTATGACATGGCGAAGATGCTCTCATGTGCATTCAGCAGGCAAGACAATAAAATAAAATAAAAAACTTTTTTTTCCACTTACATCTTTCTGGTTGGAGTGGAAAAACCTGAGTGCGAAGTTACAGGATTGGGATGCAGCAGCATACAGTCCTAGGGATTCAGCGTATCGGGTCAAAAGATAACTAGATCGGAAGCAAAGAGAAAAAAAACATGTTATACTTACCCACCTATAATATCATATACTATACTTCAAATTATTTTGACAGAGAAATAGTAAGTATATGGAAAATTTAAAACATCTTGCTACAGAAATCTAATTTACCAAATCCAATTTTTAAAAAAGAATGAAGTTAATTCAGTTTTGGGGAAGCTCTAAGATCAATGCCATGCTTTCTTATACTCAGATAATCAATGGAGCACAGATTATGAAAGAACAGAATACTGTCTTCCTAAAACAGGTCTACAGGGAATAGAGAAAATATCCCAATTCATCATAAAGAATAGTTCCAACGCAAATTCAAAGAATCTCTGAGGACAACAAATGAAGTACAGGTGTCAACCTCAAGTCCAAGCCAAAAGTAAAGATTTCAAAACCATGTATGCTGCCAAAACCGGTTTGGCTCAGTGGATAGAGCGTCGGTCTGCGGACTGAAAGGTTCCAGGTTCGATTCCAGTCAAGGGCATGTACATTGGTTGCGGGCACATCCCCAGTAGGGGGTGTGCAGGAGGCAGCTGGTCGATGTTTCTCTCTCATTGATGTTTCTAGCTCTCTATCCCTCTCTCTGTAAAAAATAAATAAAATATATTTCTAAAACACACACACACACACACACACACACACACAACCACATATGCTAAGAAAAAGGGTTCGAAGTATATAGCCATTCGTTGTCTCTGAGGAAAACTTTCTTACCATTTCTAAACTGCAATTTTTAACATTATTACAAAATGCTGGCAAATATAAATTCTTTCAATGGGTCATAATACATGATTATTTCATCTAAAAAGCTTAATACCAGGAACAACTTTACTGCTAAAATCAAAATGTTCAATTTTCATGTATCAGAGCCCCACACTGTTGTAGCTGACTGCTCATTATTCAGAGTATATACTACCAACCCAATGGTATCATGCTGGATATGCTTAGCATCAAGGCTGGAGTACAGATCCAACACAGGTTCAAATGCTCCCAGCATACAGTAGATTCGAACAAGCAGCAATTTGAATTGAGCATTGGAAGGGCTATGGATTAATCCCTCTTCCAGCAAAGTCAGGGCCTGCCACACAGCAGTCTCGTCACCTAGAACCAAAATATAATAGCATTACCCACAGCTCCTGACAGCAAATATAGGGTTCTCAAAAACAAAAACTTACATCACCTCCCCTAATTATTCTAAGAATGAGTTTAGATGACAGAGAATACATTTTAGATACATACCTGTAAGCAAAACAGGTTATTACCTAAATAGTTACCTCAATTCTTAAATATGCATCTATAAAATTGACCCAAAACTTTAAGCTGCCAGGTCTTATAGAGGGAAGTTATGGAATCTCAGAGTCCTAGATTCCAAGAAGAGACGAACTTTGAAGGAGAACTGGTGTCACCAATCTTTTCCACTTCAGGATTTTCCTACAAGACCCAGATGCTTTCTCTAAACCTCATTTTTTTTTTCTTGTATATATAACTCTACCAATAGGGTATCAAATAGTATTTGAAAAAAATTGTTCATTCATAATCAAAATAAAGTGATACACATTTTGAGCCACCAAAACCCAATTCACATGTAACTATAGTATTAAAGATTAAGTAAATTCTCTTTTAAGAATTTAGCGCCAATTTGGCTCAATGGGTAAGAGTGTCAGCCTGCAGACTGAAGGGTCCTAGGTTCAGTTCCAGTCAAGGGTATATGCCCAGGTTGCTGGCTCAATCCCAAGTAGGGGCCATGCAGGAGACAGCTGTTCAATGATTCTCTCTTATCATTGATGTTTCTATCTCTCTTTCCCTCTCTCTTCCTCTCTGAAATCAATAAAAATATATTTTTTAAAAAGCAGAGGAATCCTTTTAAAAATAAATTTTAAAAAAAATCTACCTAGCCCAGCCTTCATGACTCAGCAGTTGAGCATCCAACTATGAACTAAAAGGTCACAGTTCGTTTCCCAGTCAGGGCACATGCCCAGGTTGCAGACTCCATCCCCAGTGTTGGGTGCATGAGGTAGCCAATCAATGATTCTCTCTCATCATTGATGTTTCTATTTTTCTCTCCCTCTCTTTTTCACTCTGAAATCAATAAAAATATATATTTTTTAAAAGAATCTAAAGAAATAACATGAAATGCAGATTAAGCTTTATTTACAAAAATATTCATTGTATCGTACTAATAAATGGGGGTGATTGAATAAATTATAGTAACACCCACCCATGGAAACATCATACAGCCATCTGATGTTAACAAAGAGTTTTTAATAACAAGGGTAAATATTTTTATAATAATTATCAGTAAAACACATACAGAAAATTCAAATTAGCATGAAGAGTTCATCTTCAGTCTAAAAAATATGCAGAGGAAGGAAAAGGAAATGTGCAAAATCTTAGACTGCCTGTGGGAGCAGGAAAAGTGAAATTAAAATAAATTGCTTTCCAAAATCTTTTTATGCTACTTTTATAATCAGGAAAAAAACAAACAAACAAACAAAAAAAAAAACAAAACAGCTAAAGTAAAACTATTAAGCTTTTAAAATTATACTGTATATGCTTTTTTAATCAAGGAAAAAGAAACAAGTTAATAAAAAATTGAAGTTCTAGATAAATATCTATAATCTTACCCAAACCATGTGAACTACACATAATCTAGTTAAACTACCATTAGGATTTTAATATAATGCTTCTGAACTATAATTACTTTACACAGTAGTAGTCATAGCATATATCCAATTTTGCATTCTGCTCTTTTATTTGTGTTTTCTCATGTTGCCTACATTTGAGCAACACTAGATATCCAACCTGAAGATAAAAGTCATGGGTGGCTCCTAGCCTCAAGAGGCTCAGAACTGAATAAAAAAGAGAGTTGAGCCCTAGCTGGTTTGGCTCAGTGGATAGAGTGTCGGTCTGTGGACTGAAGGATCCCAGATTTGATTCCAGTCAAGAGCACTTGTCTGGGTTTCGGTGATAGGAAAAAAAAAAAAAAGAATACATCCATAACTGTACATACATAGAAATCTGGGGATGCAGACAGAAGCTGGATTTTAAAAAGGCACTATAAATTACCCTGAAAAGGTTGGCCTTTATCCTCAGCAAAATAGGGCACCTCTGGAGAATTTCAAGCATGAGGATAATAATATCAAAACTGAGTACTTTGTGAAATGATCCATGAGGACAGGGGTTGTATCTATCTTGCACTCCCTCCCCAGTCCTTTGTTTCTTTTTGGTTTATTCTATGAATAACATCAATAAGTATCTAAAGTTATTTTTTCCTCTAAAAACTACTAGTAAGAGTCCTAGCCAGTTTGGCTTAGGGCAGTGGTCGGAAAACTCATTAGTCAACAGAGCCAAATATCAACAGTATGATTGAAATTTCTTTTGATACACATTTTTTAAAACTTAAAACTTCTAACGCCACTTCTTCAAAATAGACTTGCCCAGGCAGTGGTATTTTGTGCAAAAGCCACCCGCAAGGGGCCAATGAGCCACATGTGGCTCGAGAGCTGCAGTTTGCCGACCACAGGCTTCGGGGACAGAACATCAGCGTGCAGACTGAAGGGCCCCAGGTTCGGTTCTAGTCAAGGGCACATGCCCAGGTTGAGGACTTGATCCCCAGTAGGGGACATGCATGAGGCAGCCAATCAATGATTCTCTCATCTTTGATGTTTCTATCTCTCTCTCTTCCTTCTCCCTTCCTCTCGGAAATCAATAAAAGATATATATTTTTTAAAAATCCTGCTAATATGAGAAAATGTTAGGGGGATGCAATCTAAAGAAAAGGCAATCTCAGTCCTAGCTAGTTTGGCTCAGTGGATAGAGTGCTGGCTTGCGGATGGAAGGGTCCCTGGTTCCATTCTGGTCAAGGGCACATGCACAGGTTGCAAGCTCAATCACCAGTAGGGGTGCAGGAGGCAGCCAATCAATTATTTTCTCTCATCATTGATGTTTCTTTTTCTCTTTCCTTTCCTCTCTGAAATCAATGAAAATATCTATTTTTTAAAAAAGAAAAGACAATCTCAATGCCATTTGCAGAATCATACTTTACGATGTATTATATTTTTGTCTTAAATGGGCTAATCAGAACTGTATTCCAAAAGAGTGCATTTTCCTGTAATTTTTTAATAAGAAAAAAAGGTCATAATTTTTTATTAGAATTAGATAGAGTATAAAAACAAACACAGAAAGAAACTGATAATTTTGCTATATATAATTTTTTAAGTGAGTAAAGGGGCTATTCCATTCCATGGGCCTATACATCCATCTCTGAATCAGTTTCTCTATATTTTAATTGTTGTGGCATTGTAATAGGTTCTCTACAGTCATTACTATTCATAAATATTTTTAAAAAGAATAGATATCCACTAATTTAAGATTTTCCTGATTGCAGGGAGGGGGATACATGGAGACTTACCCTAGAGAAGGACAAGGAAGAAAAATCTAAAAGCATAAATCAAATTCTTAAATTATGTAATTAGTCCATGAAATTATAGTCAATTAAAAAAAAGAGTAATATCAAACTGAAACGATTGCTCCTTACCTGTTTCTCTCCATATATCAATAAGCACATGGACAGCAAGGAGACAGTAATAGTCTGAAAACTGCAATTCGGTTTTCAAACAGGATTTCCCTGCAGGGGGGGAAAATCATCTGTATTTAACATTTATTTAACTATTACTGCTCCAAAGAAGTTTTATAGATCAGGCACAGTGAGAAGAAGGAAAGAAGAGGGGGGAAAGAAAATAAGAAGAATGGTAAATATAAGCCATGAACTAAAGGATTCAAATGGTGAGACTAGACTCAGCTGGAACAGAAGGGCTCCAGAACAGAGGTGGAATCCAAAATGGTCCAACAGCGAAAGCAACAAGATTTGAAAGGCTTTAGGGGAAGCACAGAAGCCAAGGCCATGTATAACTAAAGTAATGTTCTGCTCATTACTTCACCTAAATTTCCAGAATGCTGTTAAAGAAATACTGGTATCATCTAATCAGATATTTTATCACACCTAGCAATCTGAAGATCTTCTACTTCTAAATACCTCACAATTTACAACATTCTTTTTGTTCACTTGCGTAGGAATATAAGCAGAAAATGTGACAATATCATAAACTATGCGATTCATATGAGCTCACCATATCGGGAAGAATATGGACAATATAATTAGTTAAAACTCCAAGCTTATTTAACACTGTGGGCCAACTATACTTAAATTTTTAAGAAATAAAATGTGGAAGAAAATAATAATAATAAAGTTCCAAGCTTTAGAAAGGCTTTGCATTTTGTTACTTGGGTAGTCTTGCCACTTGACAAAATATTCTCTTTACCAATCTCATTAAAACAGGATTGAATGATTCAAAACAAAACTAACTTCGAAGTCTTAGCTTATCAGAGAATAACTGCACATTTTGAAAGGTTGCTCACCAAATTCCAGTCCATGCTGGTATCTTAACATCAGTTCTCTGACCACACTTAATTTCTGACTTTTATCCATCGTGTGGTACAAGCCTAGTAATCGCGTCAGCTGCACCACACACAAATGCTGCTGTAGAGCTCGGATGTCAGCAGGCAGTGCCAGCTTATCCTCTGTTGGTGTTGACAAAGGAACAACTCCAAGTAACTGATTAATAAACTGCAGAGTGGGGAAAAAAGAGGACAGGTCTCAAAACAGATCTCGTTTTTTCTAGAAAAATAGAAACATCAATGATGAGAGAGAATCATTGATTGGCTACCTCATGCCATAATTAAAAAATACTGAAATGGTCTAGAAAAAGACATCAATCAAGAAAAAATAAAAATTAAAACCCCTTTACTATACCATTTTTATTCACCAAACCATCATATTTAAAGTAATGAAATAAAATATACATTGTTTTATTTGATATTTTGATAGTGTTAATTATATTTTAAAGTTAAAGTCGATGTTTAATTTTATCAGGTATCTAAATGATTATATATTTAAATATAAGGTGCACCCCACACCTATAAAGCTATATACAGATTAGAGGCCCGGTGCACGAATTCATGCATGGGTGGGGACCAGCCAGCTGCCATGATGGGGGTTCACTGAGCCGGGCAGCAGGAAGAAGGAGACATGGGAGATTGGCCAGCCCCACCTCCAATGGGGGCGGGGGGGGGGGGGGGGTTGATTGGGGAATGAGGCTGGCTGGGGAGAGGGGCCACGAGAGGTTGAGGGGAGGAGGGCCCCAATCAGGTGGTTGGCCACTGCAGTGCACATCATAGTAACTGGTCGTTCCAGTCATTCTGGTCATTCCAATGTTCGTCACTTGGTTTTTATCCTATATAATAAATGGCTAATATGCAAAACGACTGGTCACTATGACATGCACTGATCACCAGGGGAGAGATGCTCAATGCAGGAACTGCACCCTGGTGGTCAGTGCGCTCCCACAAGGGAGTACCACTCAGCCAGAAGCCAGGCTCACAGCTGGCGAGCACAGCGGCAGAGCCTCTCCCACCTCTATGGCAGAGCCAAGGATGGCTAACTGCCAGCTTAGGCCCACTCCCCACTGGCAGTTATCCCCCTAGGGATCCCAGACTGCAAGAGGGTGCAGGCCGGGCTAAAGGACCGCCCCCCTCCACCCAGTTTAAGAATTTTGTGCACCAGGCCTCTAGTATATATAGATTATGTATGTGACTATAATTATGAGCAATAAATAAAATAATGAAATATATTAGACATTCTAACCACTTTGACTCTATGCTATTTTATTTTCCTCAATTAGAGGTTAGTCCCATTTTAAAAGAATTTGTCTCCTAATTCACTGGGACAACAGTTCCCAGTTTGAACCTTATTGGGCAGTTTGCAATCCTCTTACAAACTGCTGAGCAGCAGAATCCCACATTTAAAAGGTTGTGGCAGCAAATTACCCTCTCAATGAAAAATTTACATAGAACTACACAACTCATTGCAGCAGCTTTAAATCCTTTGTGTCACAGAACAATGACTACCTTATCATTGCTAGTATTCCAGCATTCCTAGAGGGTTCCTCTCACTGCATCACTATGATGGGATCCTGTGAGATCACCTAAGGTTTTCAAACATACCAGCAAAGCAGAGGGGCTGGTACCAGATTCATACTGCCAAACCTTTATGAATCTCAGTTGATGACAATATAAGTGTTCCTCTAATGCATTCCCATCATTTGATGCTTCAACTTACAAGATGGCAAGCATTAGAAGACATGATCAGTTATTCCCTAGCTTAGCCCTCAGCACATAGTTAAGTGCTACAAACACTGAATGAATCTCTCCCACATGGTTCCATAGTCTGCTTAAATCCCTTCAGAACATGAAACTCAAACACTAATTTTAGAGAATTCTGGCCACTAACAAGATCTTTTTCTCACTAAATTCTCAATTCCCTGTAACAATTTGCTGGTTGAGTGGAAGAGAGAGGTTTGGTTCTGGTTCTCATCCCTTTCCTAGAAGAGAGCTTTCAAATATGAAAAAGTAAGTAACAATACTTTCAAATATGAGAAAGTAAGTAAGTAAGAATACTATTCTGCAATAAAAAGAAATGAATTACTGATACATTTAACAAATGCATGAATCTCCAGGGTATTATGCTGAATGAAAAAAGCCAATCTCAAAAGGTTATACATAATATGATTCCATTATATAAAATGGTTAAAATGATAAAATTGTAGAAATAGAAACATTAGTTGTTGCCAGAGGGTAGGGGTGAGGAAAAGGGGAGGTTCAGGGAGATGTCTGGGGGTAAAAAAGAGTAGCACATGGGATCCTAGTAGTGAACTGGTCTGTATCTTGGTGGTGGTGGTGATCACATTAATCCACATGTATTACATACTGCACTAAAAACACAAAACAGCCCCAGCCAGTTTGGCTCAATGGACAGAGCATCGGCCTGTGGGCTGAAGGGTCCCAGGTTCGATTCCAGTCAAGGACACATGTTGGGGCAATCATCAATCAATGATTCTCTTTCATTATTGATGTTTCTCTCTCTCTCTCTCTCTCTCTCTCTCTCTCTCTCTCTCTCTCTCTCTCTCTATATATATATATATATATATATATATATATACACACACACAATATATATATATATCCTTCCTCTCTGAAATCAATAAAAATAAACAAACAAAAAAACACCACACTCACAAATGAATGCATACAAAACTTGGGAAATTCGAATGTCAGTGGATTTTATCAATATCAATTTCCTAATTATGCTATAATTATGCACTATCTTAGCATTAGAGCAAAATGAGTGATGGGTATACAGTGTTTTCTGCATTATTTCTCTTTTAACTGCATATAAATTTACAATTATCTCAAAAACACATACATAAAAACAAAAAAGGAGAATCTACCGACAAAGGGCTTTTTCTCATTGTGGCTTAACTTAACAAGAAATCATGCCTTTAATCTGATAGCCCCTAGAGTACTTGGCTTGATAGGGCAGTTATCTTGATATCTCATGTTCACCACTCTCTCACATTTTAGAAAGGAAGCCCAAACACTTAACCTAGTTACAACAAATACAGGCACCCAACAGGATTCCAAATAGTACTTACTTTTGTACACTGTGCAGCAGGCAAGAGATCAACAAACACCTTGAGGTCTGTAAAACAGCAAGGTTTATCCCCAAACTTCTTAAAATACTGAAACATTAATTCTTCTGGGTCACCTAAGAGAGAAAAATAAAAACCATTAAATTATTCATGGACTGAAGCAATTCCTAATTTAAGCAAAGGTCTGATTTTGAAAAAATCTTTATTTCATTAGATTAAAATTTTGTTTGAATGCTTGAATAAGTGTGAATGAGATTAACAATGAGGGCTGGAAGGTAGCTTGAGTAGTTAAAAATAAAAATACTTTTAAACGGAGTAGAATACACTTAGGAAATGTGAAGCTTTTCATTCAATTAAAATTTAAACAGTTAAAAAGTTTTCATTAAAGTTTAAAGAGCTATGTTTACATGCAAACATTAAATAAACATGCTTCTCTCTACAACAGTTCCTGAACTACTGCAGAAGTATCACATAAATGTTAATTAAATGAAAGGTAATGTTGGTTAATAGCCACACCAACAGAAGAGAAAATAAGTGGGAAGAACCACAGGCCAATAACTCCAGCAAGATCACCCACTATTAAAATTTTAAACCTGGAAATGCAGAAAGCTACCAGTTCATTTTATTTTTTCCTCAAATTAAAAACAAAACAAAAAATAATAATAATAAACATAAAATGTTCTCTTATTGAGCTAGATTTAAGAAGCGGAGATTCTAACCACGGAGTTCTGCAAGATTTTAGGTCCCAGTTCCTATTCACATGTCTCTGGGAACAGAGCTCCCTCTAACCAGATTTTCACAGGACTCTGTGATCCCAAAGAGACTGAAAATCACTCACCGGTCTGGTTAAAAAAATAAAAAATAAAAAAGGTTTTTTTTAATTGTGGACACTAGACAAATTCACTAATTTATAAGATGCGGGCTGACAATAAGGAAGAGAAAGATAGAAGATAAATATATTAAGTGTCAAAGCAGAGCCAAAGACTATTATATCCAGCTTTGCAGAAAAAACAGTAATCTGGAATCTATTTTAATAATATTTTACTACAGGGTCATGCAAAAATTTTCATTTGCAATTCTGGAACTAATATACACAGATTATTGGGGCAGACCCAAGAAAGAGGTTAACATAGAATTCAAAATGGATTGTGAGTAATCTACATAGGGAATGACAGAGAGAAGTTCACAGTTCATTTTAGAAGGAGCTACAAAGAACATTAATTAGATGATTAAAATTAACAGATATTTTAGGACAAAGATATTAGAAATGCTCATCATCCCAAGACAACTGGTCCGTTAAAAAAATCCCTCTTAAACTTTATAAATTTCCACTGAGAACAAAATTTTCATAACAATAAATGGAGAAAAAAGATTTCTTTGGAGCTTTATCTTAAAAAATAAAATAGAAAAAATTTTAAAGTTTATTATTTTAAACATAACAAAACTTAGGGCATTATTATTATAAGTTAACCCTTAGTATTAACAAAGAATTACTGTTTAGGGGGAGAAGGAATGCCATTTTTTCAACAAAACTATAAACAAACACAATACGACACCTTTCACTTCTTGTGCAATAAGCTAAAACTTTCATTTTATAAAAACATCTAAATGCTTCATCAAAGTTCCTGAAGGCCTATCCTAATGCTTCACTATCCAAACAGTTATTTTCTCCCACATGTTATTATCCTTATAAACTTTATCTTCATTAATTGCCATAACTCTGCTAGACAGTCATTCATCAATGTAAGTGCTGGGAGACTTTCAATAAAGCTTTCAGATTCTTCAAGAAATTCTGAAACTTTTATGAAACTGGCTATTTTACTTTGAAATTGATTTTTATATTATTAATCAGCAAAAAAAAAAAAGAAAGAAAATGTCTGACAAAGACTCTGATGGGTAAGGGAGAGATTGAGAGCTAATTTTATAAATGATCCATTCATTAGTAAATATTTTCAGGTTATGGAGACATTTGCTTCCTACACATGACTCAGTTATTGTAGGCTTCAGATAAATGAATACTGCACTTAGGTATTAAGGGCTTCCCTGCACCTTCTCCAGGGTTCCCAAATATCACTACAGTTTCTTACCCAGTTTGTACTCATCATTAAAACCTTGACGTCGTAAACGTCTAATCAGCTCCAGTTTAGCTAGATGTGGTCCTCGAAGATGGCGAGAACTTTTAGATTCTTCTGTTATCCGATCTTCTATAAACTTCACAGCTTCTTCAGCAGAATAATGTACTTCTCCTTCTAAAGAGCTGGGTATAAACACACGAAAAAGGTATTTTTGTGCCTCTATTTGTCCATTCCAAAAGTTAAAACCACACTGATTTGAAGAAACATATAAAAAACATAATAAAGCATTTTGATAATTATAAAATTACTAGAGGCCCAGTGCATGAATTTGTGCATGGGTGGGGTCTGGCCACCCCGCCCCGGGCTTGGGGGAGAGGATATGGGAGATTGGCTGGCCGACCCACCCCCGAACAAGGGTTGGGGGGCTGACCAGAGGGCCAATCAGGGGCAGGGCCGACCAGGGGAAGGGGCCCCAGGTGGTTGGCAGGCTGGCCCCCACCCCCTGGTTAAACTTGGGTCAAATTCTGGGTTGAGGGGACAATATGCATATTATACTTTTATTAGATAGGCTACAAATAGAATAAAAGAGCTGTAAGGATATTCTAGCAGGTAACATGGCATATTATTACTCCCAATTGTGGCATTTGATTACTACTGAGTGACTAACCAAATGTACCTCTTTAAAAAAAAAAAAAAAGATAATTTTTGCAATAAGTTTTACTTTAGCTCTAGCTGCTTTGGCTCAGTGGATAGAGCCTATGCCTGTGGACTGAAGGGTCCCAGGTTCAATTCTGGAAAAGGGCATATGCCCAGGTTGTGAGCTCAATCCCCAGTAAGTATGTGCAGGAGGCAGCCGATCAATGATTCTCTCTCATCATTGATGTTTCTAGCTCTTTCTCCCTCTCCTGCCCTCTCTGAAATCAATACAAATATTTTTTTAAACATTTTTTTACTTTATAATTTTAAAAAATGGAGAAAAAAGTCCTACTTTGCAAGTGATAAAATTATTGACAGGAAAAGAGAATTCAATTAGGCTTACAATGAAATTTTTTTGCTACAATATACTTAAAAGTGCTATTGTAAAATAAAATAGTAAAACAAAGCAACAACAACAAAAACAGTGCCACTGTAATTCAGGAAGAAGACAACTTACTGTTCACCTTCAGCAGGAGGAGTCCAGGACTCTTCAATCAGTCGAAAGACAGAATCGAAATAAGTCAGATAGAACTGCCAGTCATCTGAGCTAAAAATCAGATTGAATGGTACACACAGGATTAAACACTAGTTGTAACAAATCTGCCTTAGGTAGGTATAATGATATTCAACTTATTTCTAAGTTATATTTTAGTCCTTACTAGAAGCCCACCCTTCCCTCTAGGTTTCCTCCTCAGCCCCAAAATCACAGCATTCCAGAGGCATTTTAAAAGTAAAACAACTTTCCCTAACCGGTTTGGTTCAGTGGATAGAGCATTGGCCTGTGGACTCAAGGGTCCCAGGTTTGATTTCAATCAAGGGCATGAACCTTGGTTGCGGGCACATCCCCAGTAGGGGGTGTGCAGGAGGCAGCGGATTGATGCTTCTCTCTCGTCAATGTTTTTAACTCTCTCTCCCTCTCTCTTTCCCTCTGTAAAAAAATCAATAAAATATATTTTTAAATAAATTAAATGGATGCATTAAAAAAAAAGTAAAACAACTTTTCAGATACTACTCTTTCCTTCAATAAAATGACCAGATCTAGAAAATTAATATTCTTAACAGAAAACTCCCCACATTAGCACTTCCTAAATGGGGGGAAAGGGAAGGTTAGATTAATACTGAATATTAAATTTGATAAATGATTTGCAGTGTTCATTTTAAAGACCTAATAAGTCTTTACTGAAAGATAATGGTTCATCAAAAACTTTTTTTTTTTAATTTTAAAGTTTTCATGACATACTTTATGCCCCAAAATTTCAAAAGACATATTAGACAAAGCACATCGATAATGCCACCTAAAAAGCCCATTCTAGTCATATAGTGCAAAAAGAAGCATCTACTCACTTTTTCAATAGGAGGCGCCGGGAAAGGGCATTGCACTCTGGCCACCTGCTCAGCTTCTTGTACATAGCCATGCATTTATTTTCGCGACTCTGAATCTCACTAGTCAACTTCTCTACAATTAAAAGTTATAATAGTTGATAAGCTAGTTTCATTTCTGTTCAGAAACCAAAATAAAGTCCAAACACAAAAAGGAAAATAACACATTTTCCTCTCTCAGAAAACAGAGGCACCATTAGATACAAACTATTATCTTATTAAAAAATATTTTACTGAAGAGGAAAGAAAGTACATTTCTGATAGTAAACTTTTACAATATTGTTTTCTGTAAAGACAAGGATCCAAAAAGATAAACAAATAAATCATAAAAGACAAGGATCCAGAATGTATTGGGTTGAGGCTCTAGCATGTGGGATTCACATAGATTCCCAATGGAATCTAGCGACCGGTATAGTTAGTCCACAGTCATCGATATCCCATCCATACAGTTCCAAAACAGTGAATAAGCTTAGACTGGAATGGGATGAGCAAGGTGACAGAGATGTAGGAGAAAGGTAAAAAATGAATAGAGATGAATCAAACTCCCAGTAGCTGAGAGGAGGAAAACTACAACTATATTTCTGACCAAATTAAACTTGCCCTGTCCTTTCTAACAGGAGAGCAGATTAAGGATACTGACAATTACTATGAATTTCCTAAAAATAGAGAATCTAAATTTAAACTACACGCAGAAATACAATCTAGATGAGTAGAAACAGAAAGGCTGGCTTGTACCCATCTGCAAGGAGGCTGAAGTTAAGAGTAAGTAATGTTACACACACACACACACACACACACACACACACACACACACACAAACTCCTGCTACATTTTATATAACTGAAGTAGTTAACTATCACTTAGTGTAACAGTTTTATGACTGCAGTCTAATAAAAGATATATATTACATATTTGTATGAAACAAAGTTTTTTTAAATGACTATCAAATGAGAGAACTGAAAATATTCATCTATAGTTTAGTTAATCCCAAAGACTCTAAAAACACTAATAAAAAACCAGGTATAGCCGAAACTGGTTTGGCTCAGTGGATAGAGAATCGGGCTGTGGGCTGAGGGGTCCCAGGTTTGATTCCGGTCAAGGGCATGTGCTTTGGTTGCGGGCACATCCCCAGTGGGACGTGTGCAGGAGGTGGCTGGTCGATGTTTCTAGCTCTCTTTCCCTCTCTCTTCCTCTCTGTAAAAAATCAATATTTTTTTTAAAAAAAACAAAAACAGGGTTAGCTTTGCCGGTGTGGCTCAGTGGTTGTATGTCAACCTATGAACTAGGTCAGGGTTCAATTCCCCATCAGGGCACATGCCCAGATTACAGGCTCGATCCCCAGTAGGGGGTGTTTCCTTCCCTCTCTGAAATCAATAAAAATATGTTTTAGAGCAAACAAACACCCCAGCCAGGTTTACTGAGACAATAACTGCATTTTCAATAATTTCTCCTAAGGAAATCATCACACATGTTTAAATAGGAGCCAAAAATCTTTGTCACTCCCTGACCAGGTGGCTCAGTAGGTTCGAGTATTGTCCTGTAAATGAAAAGATCCAACTTCTGGTCAGGACACATACCTGGGTTGCCGATTCATTCCCCAAAGTGTTTCTCACATAGCTTTTTTTAAAACAAATAAAAACACTCACAGACACAGACAACAGTATGGTGATTACCAGAGGAAAAGGGTTGTGGGAGAAGGTAGAAGAGGATAAAAGATGGATAGATGGAGATGAAAGGAGACTTGACTTGGGGTGGTGAACACACAGTCCAAAATAGATACGATGTATTATAAAACTATACGCCTGAAATCTAAATATTTTATTAACCAATGTCACCCCAATAAATTCAATTAAAAGTATTTTTAAAAAATAAATAAATGTACAACACAGAAAAGTCTGGAAGAACATAAAATGATCACAAGTGACTTTTTTGTGTCTTTATATCTTTCTGTTTCTGTATGAGAAGAAATTTTCCAAATAAACATTTTTTCATGTTTAAACAGGAAAAAAATACTTTAAAACTTTCAAAATTACCTCCTAATTTTCCTCTGATGACATCTAAGGCTTCCTGGTACTTCCCCAAACGCTCCAGGATCATATAATAAAGTTCAACCTTACAGAAAAAAAAACAAGGGCAACCACTGAAACTTTCCAATAAAAAAAAGACAGCCATGAGGATGTAAAGTATAGCACAGGGAATACAGTCACTAATACTGTAATAACTATGTACTGTGCCAGATGGATATTAGACTTATCGGGACATAAACGTCTAACCACTATGCAGTACACCTGCAACTAATATAAAATGTTGAATCTCAACTGTAATTAAAAATGAAAAAATAGTCATTTGTACATTTTTAAAAAGTTATCTAATAGAAAAGAACACTATTCTCAAATGAGATGAAATTAACAGTAAGAATCAGACAACAGAGTCTTCCCTAGCTATATACATCTCAGATTAGAGTACTTGCTGAAACAGCTCTATGTTAATTATGTCTAAGATAGAGTTTCCAAAGTTTCACAATTACACAAAGGGCAAGAGTGAAGACCCCGCTCTCTAAACAACAGTTCTTAATATTATAATATTTATTGAAGCAATATCAAAATCATACAAATACAAAAGTCGGGCTTAAATTACTCACTTCAGCCTCCGCTTCTATCTTGTCCTCTTTCACCATTTTTTCTACCATTCTCTCAGCAAGGGGCAGAAACATCGTTTTTGAGAGGTTTTCATCCTGTGCTGATATAGACTAGAAGAGAAAATAATGTTTCATTCTAATTTCTCCCTGCCTGCACTATATATATTACCATGCAGGCCATTACTATGACTCCAGCACATAATTATCATATACTATGTCAAATATCAGGCCTAATTTAAACCTGCCAAAAAGATACGCTAAAGTGGTTTGCTTTACAAGAGACATCTTTATTAAAAACTCATTACCCTATGCAATCTTGAAATGCTGAGTTTCCACAACATGACCTAACTTTTAAATAAATTATTCACACATTTTTCTAGAAATATGTTAAGAGGGAGTATGCCTATACTGTTTATTATATACAAAGAGTATCATCAAGTGTTTGAAAAGCCTTTCACATGTTTTTTTGAGATGTTCATACATTAAAAGAGAAATGCCAATTGTTTATATAGCTTGCTATTAGCCACAATTACCTTAGATTGGTCATTAAAATCAATGAATGATATTAATAATTTTAACACTGCCAGATTCTACTCAGCTCATTTATCCCCTGTAAACAACCTTTCCGGTAGCTATTATGCTTATTTTATAGATAAAATGATGTTGAGATACCCAATTGCACTCCAAGACATGAGGTGAAGCCAATATTTGAATGCAGACTTGTCTAAACCCAGAGACTCTCTGTTCTTAACCGCTACAATTTAACTCCTACCTCCCCATCCTCTCCTACAACATATCTCATTTCGGTCCTTACAGTAGCTCTGGGAGATAAGCATCTCCATTCTGTAAAAGAGCAAACTGAGACTCAGAAAGCAAAAGTGACAAAACAAGGTCACCCAGTTCAATAACCTATGCACTAACCAACAATATTGTCTTAAAGACAAACCTCAGGTCAAAATATCTAACATCTCAAGGTTCATACTTGATCAAATAACCCAGTAATGGATTTAAAATTCAGGGGAAATACAGTCTGTGCTACACACAAATAAACCAAAATACCAAATCATAAAGAATACCAAAACTCCCAACTCAAAAAGTCAACTGACAATATGGAAAGTCCCTGTTTGAGACATGCTGCAACACATGACTACCCAAGGCGTTCACAAGATACCTTAAGGACAATAACTATATACAAATATAAAAGCAAATCTCAATCCCATTGTGAATGCCATACTCACTTGCATAATTAAGCTCATCACAGACCAAAAGTAGTAAGGGTTTTTGGGGACAATCTTATATAGAGTCATGCCAGCCTGAAAGACAGAGAGCCATAAATACTTAATTTAGAAAAGATCATTCATTTTTTGCCCTGAGATTTCTGCCCATTTTCTGAAACTGTACAGCAATCTGTTACAAGGGAAGTTGAAGCCAACTTACCAGAACCAGACAAAACATACCATCAGGCCACAAAAGAGGAACCACCAAATTTTCCCCAAAGGAAACATTTTTAAAACTTAAGTAACAGCTTATCTTTAAAAAACACAAAGAAAATAATTGGCTGATCTCTACACAGAAATACATAATTCAGTTCTACAGATATATGTAAATGCGTACATGTGCATGTACACACATCACTGCAGTAAAATCACATTAAAGAGACTTTGACCCCTAACAGCAAATCCCGCAGCCCAGGAGGTTCGGAGATCAAGTTACCTGTTGCATTTTCTTGTATTCGCCCACTCTGGCATAGGCCATGAAGAGGTGAGAGTGATATTCCTCACTACTGGGAACTTTTTTCACAGCTGCCTCATAGAGTTTTGTAACTAACTCCGCTAAAATAAAGAGCAATAAGATTTTCTTTCATTACTGAAATATAACTTAAATCTTAACAGCATTTTATTTTTTATATTAAGAGCAAAACTAATTATTCATTACTCAGAAAAACAAATATGGTAAAGATGTAAAGAAAAGCAAAGAGAATAAAAAATATTCAGGACAGCAAGTATCTCTTGGAAAATAAACAGTAAGCATTCTTAGTACTGATAATACTCTATTTCTTATGTTGAGCAGTAAGTTCATGAATGTTCATTATTCCACATCAAACTGTCTAGTGTTACATCAAATATATGCTTCTATAATATATATTAAGAAAAACAACTATTATTGCACAAAAAAATATTCAAGATATTCTTACAGATGAAATGGCAGATCATGTAGAATATCAGAAATAATTATCAAGGGGAGGAGTATAGATAAAATTGATCATGTAAGTTCAGTAATGAATACAATGGGATTTATTATGCTACTCTCTGTTTTTTGTCTATATTTGAATTTTTCTCTATTAAAAAGAAAAGAAAGTGGCCCTAGGCAATGTGGATCAGTTGGTTGGGCTTCGTCCTGTGCGTGGGGGGTGGGGTTGCCAGTTAGATTCCTGGTCAGGGAGGATGCCCAGATTTCAGGCTCAATCCCCAGCAGGGGGAATGAAGGGGCAGCCAATGGGTGTTTCACTCTCAGATGGATGTTTCTCTCTCTCTCCCTTCCTTTCAAATAAAAGCACCAATCAATCAATTAAAAATATATATTAAAAAAAAAAGAGCCCAGCCAGTGTGGCTCAGTGGATGAGTGTCAACCTATGAACCAGAAGGTCATGGTTCAATTCCTGGTCAGGGTCAGGGCGCATGCCCAGGATGCAGACTCAATCCCCAGTGTGGGGTGGGCAGGAGGCAGCTCTCATCATTGATGTTTCTCATCATTGATGTTTCTATCTCTCTTTCCCTCTTCCTTCCTCTCTGAAATCAATAAAAATAAATATTTTTTTTAAATGTACTTTAATTAAAAAAAGGTGAAAAATGGGTAACTCTCCCACTTAGCAAATCATAATGCCACAAATGACACTAAAGTGCTCATTTCAATTCAAGGATCCTAATACACGGGGGGGGGGGAGGGGGGGGGGATCCTTTCTGTCCACAGTCTTCAGAAATCCTAATTAATGCATTATTTTACCTTTGCCATCCGCTCAAATCCTGAGTAATAGGCAAATCAGACAAATAGAGAACTCAACCAGAAATAACCAAAAACTTAAGCTCAGGTTTAAAACCAAGGAAAAGAAAGAAACATACGACGATGCATCTCCCGGTAAAGAATAGTCAGTGCCTGCAGCGAGTTATCATCTGTGGGCTCAAGGGCTGCCACCTCCTGTGCCAAGGTAAAGGCTTCCTCTTGCTTCCCAGTTCTCTGCAAGCCAATGGCCTTTAACACCTGCAGAAAGAGAAGACTAATCAGGCTGAAAAGGAACCATAGAAAGCCAATTTGAAAGCACACAATGAGTCGTAAGGTATACCTAGATTGCTAATCAATTAAACCATTTTACTGAAAATATGAACAGATCAGGAATCTTTCCTATTCCAGCCATATTAAGAATGCAAGCCCTGGCCAGGAGGCTCAGTTGGATAGACCGGCATTTCAATAGGCCAAGGTTTTGGGCTCAATCCCTGGTAGGGGAAAATACAAGAGGCAACTAATGAATGCATGAATAGGTGGAACAATGAATCAATGTTTCTCTTTCTTCCTCTCTCTCTAAAAAATCAATAAGCATGTCCTCGGAAGATTAAAAAAGAGAAAGGAGCCCTAGTAAGTTTGGCTCAGTGGATAGAGCGTCGGCCTGTGGACAGAAGGGTCCCTGATTCTGGTTAAGAGCACATACCCTGGTTGCAGGCTCCTCCTGAGCCCGGGCCTTCGTAGGGGTGGGCAACCAATCAATGTGTCTCTCTCCTATTGATATTTCTCTCTATTTTCCCTCTCTCTAAAAAACCAATGGGAAAATATCCTCAGGTGAGGATTAGAGAGAGACAGACAGAGAGGGAGAGAAAGAGAATGCAAAACATTGCTTAAAAGACTGTAAAAATAAAATAATTAAATTAGATAAGTTATGCTCAAAGAATTAAATAACTAGTTTCTAACTCAATGCTACTCATGGCATTTAAATGATCAAGAAAAGGGGGAGGCAATGGTAAGCTATGTACACAACACATATAATATCTTAATAAAAAATTTTAAAAAATAAATGATCAAGAAATACTCTGAAAATTACTAAAGAGATTAATTAAACATCTTTCTCCTTTAAAGTCAAAATTACAATATATAACCCAACAAATCTAAGTTCAAGGGTAAATGAACTTACCTTAGCACAATGAAGATCCTTATGTTTCTTCAATAATTTATCTGCTTGTTGAATTGCCATTTTATTATTACCATTATCAAGATAATCTATAAAAACAGAAATTATGATAGTTTATTCCTTCAACAACAAAGATGAAAAATGGACAGGCTGGTATCAAATGTTTCAAAAAGGATAATAATTCCGTATTAAAAGCATCGTGGAAAAACATACACATACATCCTGGAGCTCAGTTGGTTAGAGCTACATCCCCATATACCAACAAGGTTGTGGGATCGATCCTTAGTCAAGGCACATATAAGAATCAACCAATGGCCCTGGCAGATATGGTTCAGATGGCTGAGCATCATCCCCTGCACTGAGGTCACCATTCGATTCCCAGTCAGGACACATGCCAAGGTTTCGGGCATGATCCCCAGAGGGGAGGCATGCAGGAGGCAACCAACTGATATTTCTCTCTCTCCCTTTCCCTTCCTCTCTCTCTAAAGCCAATAAAAACAAACATCATAGAGCTCATTTTCACTCTAAATAACCAGGATGGTCCAAAATACCACTTTATATCCCTACAGCCATCTCTCATCCAAAAGCACTATAATCAGTTATAGTAGTCCTTAATGAAGATTCAAGATATATTTATATGATAGATGACATTAATTATATTTTTACCTATGATAAACAGGTTTAGTCACCCAAAAATTAAATTTTTTTAAAAAAGAATCCTTTCTAGTATCGAAGCTTTAAAATTATCAAATAGACAATGTTCCTTCAATAAAATGTTTAATTAAGTACCTACTTTACCACAAAGTATAATTCTCTGAGTTAGAAAATAAGAGAAAGTTATACCTATGGGAAGTGGGGAGAAATAGAAGAGATAAAGACTAAAATATCAGGAGTGGGCAAGGATGCAGAAAGAAAAGCACTTTCAAATAATGTCTGAAACTGAAACTAGCAATGAAGAACAACCGCCGCCTAGGTTCCATAAGCTATATATCCATTCCTAATCTTAAGGAATAAGGGGAGAGGGGGAAAAGGAATATGAGGACCTATTATAAAACTGTGCTAAGGGCAATCTGTTATCATTCAAAAGTCTAACAAAAGCTAAGATTTCTTTCCAGAAGAGAACTAGAAGAAAATGAGAGGTATTTTAAATGGGAAATGGTGGTAGCTGTCAATTCTAAGTATAGAATGACTAAACACAGGCCAACCACAACCTACTATACTAATTGCAGATCCCTCTTTGCATATCAAGGTCCCATAGTGAGGCAAAGATAACTCAAAATAATCTATTGTGCAACAATGAGAGAGCAACAGCAACTCTCATTCATTGCTGGTGGGAATGCAAACTGGTACAGCCACTTTGAAAGACAGTTTGGCGGTTTATTTAAAAACTAAACATATTCTTCCCATATGATCCAAAAATTGTGTTCCTTAGTATCTACCCAAATGAGCTGAAAACTTACTTCCACACAAAAACCTGAACACAAATGTTTATAACAGCTTTATTCATAATTGTTAAAACTTAGAAGCAACCAAGATGACCTTCAATAGGCTAATGGATAAACAAACAGAAGTATGATGGAATATTACTTGGCAATAAAAAATTTAAAAAAAGCTATTAAGTCACATAAAAAACATGAGGAAGCTTAAATACATATTGCTAAGTGAAAAAAGCCAATCTGGCCCTGGCCAGGTAGCTTCCCCTGGTGGTCAATGCTTGCTCAAGTCAGAAGCTTGCTCAAGGCTGGCGAGCTTAGCAGTCAGTGGTGGTCGCCCCTCCTGCCTCTGCTGCAGTAAGGAGCGAGGAGTCCAGGACTGCAAGAGCCCCAGATGTGAGAGGAATGTCTGACTGCAGGCTATCCCCTGAGGGGTCCCAGACTGCCAGAGGGCACAGGCCAGACTGAGGAACCACCCCACACACCCCTACATTCCCCCCACCCCGTGCAAGAATTTTGTGCACTGGGCCTCTAGAATATATATAAAAGAATGAACCATAATGTAAAATAGTAAACCATATATTTTAATTATTAATAAGCTATTACTCAGTTACTTTAACAAATACAACACACTAATACAAGGTGTTAATAATAGGAGAAAGGAATAGAGGGGAGGAGAGTGGGGATATATAGGAACTCTATTTTCTGCTCATTTTTCTGTAAATCTAAAACTACTCTAAAAAATAGTTTATTAATACAAAATAAATTTAATAATAATAAATTTAAAAATAATAAAAGCATGGATTCATTTCCAGAGAAGGAAAATGAGAAATAAGTGGGATATAGGGTGGTAGTTGCCAATTCTAAATATAGAAATATAACTGAAACAGACCAATTCTTAATTACCACTACTGGTTCCTCACTGCTCATCAAATCAGGTCCCAAATCAGCGTAGGGATAGAGAAGGCATAGACAACTCAAAATAATCTAAGGTCCTGGTGGCCTAGAGTGCTCCGAATAACAGAAATAGACTATCATTTTACCTAATGGTTTCAATTTTTCTCCAATAAATATATTACTAAAACTTGACAGACATATAAATACATGAGTTTCATCTATTTAGTCCTCAATGCACTTAATATTGATGAGCACCAATAATGCTAGGTAAGAAGATTAAAAAGAAGCCTTACTCTGGAGGAAATCACAATGTAGGGGGAAAAAGAGTCTTATTGTGAATGGAATCACAACCTATAAAGGAAAATCAAAGACTTAATAGTCAGGTAGAGAAACTGGAGAATCAAAGAACTCTAAAAGCATGCAATCTTGGCCTGAATACCCAGACATGTAATACCAGTTTTCTTAAATCCTTAGCTCAGCTAATAAGCCTTCATTTGTCCTTTGTAAAATATGACAGAGATACTTCAGCTCAATAAATGGCAGTTCTTCCTAAATACTTGATGCTGACCTCATGCTGAGTCAGTTCTAAGTTACTCCTGACTCAGTCCTGAAAGATTCCAGGTTTACAGAACATATCCTAAGCTTTCTCAAAGAGTAGACAACTTTGATGAGACGCCATATCTGAGATCTGCCCAGAAATGGATCAAGCCAGAGTCAGGACTACAAGGACACTGAACTTTTCCCTCTATTGTTGACAAGGCTCTGAAATTGCTGTCCCTACCTGCCCATGCCCTCTCCTCTGGAAATGGTTTCTACTGCCCTCTGCTGAAGCGGTATGGCTGGATGACCATGTCTAGACCATGTAATTGTAGCCCAATGGAGTGGACATTTGACCCAAGCTGGATAAATCAGGTTTCTTTCTGATAATCTGAAACTGTAGCACTGAAAGCTGGAGTCAGAAGGCTGGAGTCGGAAAGCTAAAGCTCATTTGGAAAGCAATAAATATGAGTCTGAGATTACCAGTAGCAGCTCAGGAATTTCTGGTTTTGTTGTGGGGTTGTTGTTTTTTTTCTGTTTTGGAAGGAGTCTTAGTTAGAGATGCAAGTTAGTTGATAGAGAGTGAAGAAAATGAGTTATTTTTTGATTCTTCATTCACATAACATTTATAAAAGAATAAAAAAAATTCACCCTAGCTGGTTTGGCTCAGTGCTGGAGTATTTTAGTTAAAACTTTCAGGTTCGCCGTAACCAGTTTGGCTCAGTGGATAGAGTGTCGGCCTGCGGACTGAAGGGTCCCAGGTTCGATTCCAGTCAAGGGCATGTACCTTGGTTGTGGGCACATCCCCAGTAGGGGGTGTGCAAGAGGCAGCTGATTGATGATTCTCTCACATCGATGTTTCTAACTCTCTATCCCTCTCTCTTCCTCTCTGTAAAAAAAAATCAATAAAATATATCTTTGGGGGGAAAAAAAACTTTCAGGTGCAAGGAACAGAAACCCACCTACCACTCCCCTCCCCCTAACCACGAAAGACATTTTTTTTAAAAGAATTAAAATTTTTCAATTATCTTTATCAAAAAATCTGGGGAGGGAAAAGGCAGCACTGATTAGCCATAGCTTGGTATGGCCATAAAGCCAACATGTTGGGCCCTGGGTAAATTAATAAGCAGTGAAAAAACAAAAACAAATTTAAAAAAAAAAAAAACAGCCTGAAGAACCAAGCAGAGAAAAGAATAGACACACATAGAATAGATATGAGCATCTGAAAAAGCAGCTTCAAATCCTAACAGCTTTCTAGTTTCCATGAGGCCCTGAATCACTGCATTCCTGCCCTGGGTTCCCACAAGGGTTTATGGCAACCCCTTTATCTGAGTTGGTATTAACTAAGACATTCCAGCACTTTCAGCCTGCCATCAGGCTCCCCTTTCCTGGATGCCTCTCTTAGGAACTACTGATTAATAGGTTGCTGAGTCTTTTGGGAAAAGTTTATTTTCATTTTACATTACTGACTCTAGAATATAAATTATGTATTCCTTGGAGAAAACAGGCCAATACATATAATATGTAAGTCTTTTCTTTTTTTTAGTAAATATTTTTAAAACTTAAGGATAATTGTGATTTGACCATAGAGATTGGTGTTGTTTCCTTAATGACAAGAGTAAACCAAAATCAGGCCTGGTTCAGTGGCTAGAGCATTGACCCGCGGACTGGAGGGTCCTGGGTTTGATTCCAGTCAGGGGCATGTGCCCGGGTTGCAGGTTCGATCCCCAGTAGGGGTCATGCAGGAGACAGTGAATCGGTGACTCTCATCATTGACGTTTCTCTCTCTCTCTCTCTCTCTCTCTCTCTCTCTCTCTCTCTCTCTCTCTCTCTCTCTCTCTCTCTCCCCCCTCTCCCTTCCTCTCTGAAATCAATAAAAATATATATATATATATATATTTTTTTAAAAAGATTAAACCAAAATCAGCTATACACAAATCATACAGAGGAAACAGTAAGATGATAGATCAGTTAAAGCAATGTTTTCCAAAGCATAGGTACCAACACAACCGAAATGCTTTTAGGTGGTCCTTGCAGACAGCACTAGATAATACAATGAGAAAGTTGATATCTTTTCTTATATTTCCTTTATATTAAGGAGGTAGTCTCAGTCTGGTGTCAGCTTGCTACTTCTTTAATACTTGCTAATGTCTTTTGTTCACAAGGAAGGAACAGGTCTTAGATTCAGTTTCACAAGTATCAGGCTCTAGGTAAGACTTTTAGTTCTGTTTTGTTTACATTGTACTTTTTTTGTTTTGTTTTGTTTTGGTTAATCCTCAGCTGAGGATACTTTTCCATTGATTTTTAGGAAGATTGGAAGAGAAAGGGAAAGGCAGAGAGGAATACTGATGTGAGAGAAACACATACATTGGTTGCTTCCTGCCTGAGCCCTGACCAGGGGAGGAGCCTGCAACCAAGGTACGTGCCCTTGATTGGAATCGAACCCAGGACCCTTTGGTCCACGCTCTATCCACTGAGCCAAACCAGCTACGGCTCGTGTACTTATTTTTATGGCTTTGTTGTCTCAGGACAAGTGATAGGTTTCCCATTAATGGCAATGGTTTAGATTTTTTTAAAAATAAATTTAAGTTAAAAAAATCTATTTAGTGAAAAATATTACATAAATAATAATATAGATAATACTATAATAAAGCTAAAATAATCAAATTAGGTAAATGATAGAAATTTGGGAAACATTATGTCAAGTCATTGGCAACAGACTCAAATTTGCTGAATGAGCGAGCAAGCCACTCTCCTCGGTAACACTTCCAACAGAAACTCCCCTCCCGTGCAGATAGCAGACAGACAGCTGCAGGCCTGCTGTCTGCTTGCCCTGAAGAGGCCCTAGGAATAATTTGTCCAGGCTTACCGAGGGATACTGTCAGTAGGAAAGGGATCAGTCTTGCAAATAAAAAAGAAAAGGCTTTAAGTTCTATGTTCTTGCAGCTGCCGGGAGTTTCCAGAGCAGCTGAAACGACAACCTGCAGAGTTCCCACTTCCTACAACAGCTTCAGAGACTAATAAAGACTCTGCTCCAATTTAGAAAAAGACTGAATAGAAAATAGCTCCATAGTTAATCACAATGCCCTTTACTTAAAAATCTTAAGTGTTTATGAATAGGATCCTAGCTTTTACCAAGAATACAAAGGATAGGTGAAACATGCTTCCAGTCAACAAGCCTTTAATTAAATGTGCAAGATGAGGAGAGGGATGTCGAATTTTAAAAATAAATAATGCCTTTTTTAAAAAAAATATTTTATTGATTTTTTCACAGAGAGGAAGAGAGAGGGATAGAGAGCTACCGTAGAAATATCGATAAGAGAGAATCACCGATCAGCTGCCTCTTGCACACCCCCACTGGTGATGTGCCCGCAACCAAGGTACATGCCCTTGACCGAAATCGAACCCGGGACCTTTCAGTCCGCAGGCCGACGCTCTATCCAGTGAGCCAAACCGGTTTCAACTAAATAATGCCTCTTAATTGATCATCTCACACCCTACATTTGCCCCCTCCCCCATTTAAGTTATTTCTCCACACAATATTCAGAACTACCTTTAAAATAAATTTCCAAATCTTTAGATGCTCACATGGTATAAGCTTCTTTTATACACTCACTCTCTCCATCCTTTTCTATCTGGAAAAATGTCCTAACTCACCAAAGGAGTGATTATCCATCAGGAAACACAACTGGTAAATATGTTACACCTGATCCAGACTAGAGGAAGACCGCAAACTAGTAAAAACAGTTTAGAACAAAGATCTTGTACCAGAAAAGTAAAAGAGAAAGAGAGAGAGAATCCTAAAAACTGGGAATATTTTCTCTTTCACATTTTTCTGTTTCTATTTTGTAATTGCTGACCCAGCAGTTCCTATGTTCAGACCATCACTCCTACTATTCCCTTAACCACTAAAGACATTTCAAAACTACTAATAATGGTAGAAGAAAGCCTGGTTCCCACCAAATCATACCAGAGTACAAGTCAGTTGAGAACCACATAGCACATGAGAATCATTTTAGCAAAAGGAAGAGTGAATAATAAAGCAGGTGTTCTAATAAAGCCATGGGTGATTTTCAAAAACCAAAAATGCAATGCCCAAACTTGCCAATTTATGAGTAATAAGATTCACCCTAAAGATGTTTCAACTAACCGCATTTATGCAAAGAAAAACTATTATAAACGTAGATACTGAAAATAGAATGTAAGCTCCCCACATCTCATCCCATCACAATTATCTCACAATTATTCACCCTTACAGCCCTGTCCACTTCCACCCCAAACAATATTCAGCAAAAGCTGAAGACAGTTCAACAGTTGTAAGATCCTAACACCTTGGCAATACAAATAATGCTATACAAAGATAGTGATGTTACTGAATCTGAAATCTATAAAGGGCTGGTCTCTCCTGTGAGAATGCCTGTGTTCAAACCCCAGCTCTGAGCAAAGCTAATCTCTGGTCTTCAGTTCATAACCACCTACTAGGATAGCACACAAATAAGCACTCAATGCTGACAGCCCTTGAACTTTTGGATGGTGGGCAAGCACCACCTTGAGTGAACTTGTTCATTTGAATGTCTGAATTCAAGGAATGATAGTAGTTTGGGGTACTAATGGATTTAAACACAAAAGCAGGGGCTATAGGTCAAAAGTCCACAAACAGTCCACACCCTTTCTTTTCCTATTCCTATCAGTTCATATTAATCACCTTGGAATTCCTAAAAAGCCTCTTCTAATCCTCTTCCCACGTAACTATAGCTAACGCTACTAATTCTGTCTTCACTTTTAAGAATATGACATGTCACTTCTGGTTAACACATCCTGATGTTTATCAATGTAAAATGGACAAGGTTTTTCTTCTTGGATTAGCTCAAAACACTATTAATTCTAAATGACTTATGGGGCACCATCTTTGGTCTTCAAGAACAATTGTGGAAATCCAATTATTCTTAAAAATACTGAATCTTGCTTTTGGGGGAAGACTCACTGTGTGTTCGCATCATTTGCCTTCACTCAACATTCCAAATAATTTGAGAGAGAAGAGGCTTTAGTTGGGCAGTTAACAATGCTTTTGGTTCCTTTAATTGGCAAGGAGTTGGTAAAGTGAGTGATAATACTATTTTTAGAAGATAAGTAACTGCCCTTTAGAGAACAGGGGGACAGGGAACAGGGGGAGAGAAATGCAAATTCTCAGGCATAGCCCCAGATCTGTCTTAAGAACCGGGAGAGTAATAGAAGGTTCCATTGGCAAGATGGCTCATTGAAATTTGTAAGGAATTGCAGAAGACTGAGATGGGCAGGTTTATTAGGACAGTATGGTTTTGAACATGAGACCAGAGACCCTTTCAGAAAGCCTATGAGGTGGAAACTGTCACAATGAAACGAAGATGTAACTTCGCCTTGTAACTTCGCCTTTTTCATCTTCTCCAGGTGTGTTTTCTAACTGCATAACTGAATGAACAGAAAATAGAAGCCCATGAAAACCTACATGTCTTTCATTAAAGACAGCCGTTCCTGCCGAAACCGGTTTGGCTCAGTGGATAGAGCGTCAGCCTGCGGACTGAAAGGTCCCAGGTTCGATTCCGGTCAAGGGCATATACCTTGGTTGCGGACACATCCCCAGTAAGGTGTGTGCAGAAGGCAGCTGATCCATGTTTCTCTCTCATGGATGTTTCTAACTATCCCTCTCTCTTTCTCTCTGTAAAAAATCAATAAAATATATTAAAAAAATAAATAAATAAAAAATAAAGACAGCCGTTCCTAATGTATTATAATTTATGAATTATAATAACTGACTATATACCAAAAAAAGTGTTGAATCTTTTTAGTTTAAAAATAAAAAGCAGCCACTGCACAGAACTGTAATGAGCCACTTACTGCAAACCCTGGATACAGTTCTCGCCCTCCATCACCCTTGTATGTTTCATCCTTCCTCTCTGAAAATTTTTACTGGAGGGCTTGAGAGGATGCAGCCCCGGAGAAGTGAAAAGCAAGAGTCCTGTCTTTGCCCCTCACCACCAGTGTGACCTGTGTGTGGCAAGTCACTATCTTCAGCTCAAAGTGAGGTGGTTTCTAGCACAATGGTTATCAGGGTGAGCCTGGGACCATCCTCAGGGTTCAGGGTTCAGGTCCTAGCTCAACCAAATGTTAGCTGTATGACTTCAGACATATTAGCACATCAATAAAGCCCAATATCCTCATTTATTTATTTAAAAAAAAAAAGGCGGGAGGAGCTGGGGGGAAAAGCTACCCATCTCATAAGAGTGCATGAAGATTAAATAAGATAACCCATATAAAAAGCCAAGGACAGTGGCTGACATAATTAGTAGTCTACACACATTAGCTATTATTACTTATCTCACAGGATTGTTTTTGGAATTAAATGAGACGTGAAGGTAAAGCTTCATACAAATAACAAAAATAAAAGCAAGACCAATTGTGCCAGAAACATTGTTACCCCACCCCCAGAAAAAGTTAACTGATCTCGGCCATTCGGAGAAGCTCCGTTTAGTAGCATCCACGCTAAAAAAAAAAATTTAAAAAAAAAAACACGCTCTAATTTTGCAAAAAAACCACTGACCTTGAAAAGCCTTCTTCAACATTAACTGAGATAGGCCAAACCCATACAACCATCTAAGGAAAGGAAATGCAAAGGGGACCACGGTCCAATTACAGAACATCTCCGTTCTTGAAAAGGTGTTTCTCCCTGACTCAAACCTGCTACTTCCCACATCTGGGGTGGCAGGATGGCACCGAGGTCTGAAAGCCTGGGGGCTGAGGGAGGCGGGAAGGATGGAGGGGATCCACCGAGCGCGCGAAGGCGGGCTGCAGAGAGGAAATGCCCTTGCAGCAGCCCTGCAAGACCCTCCATCGCCATCTACCAGTCTCTTCGCCGCTATTTTGGGCCCAAGACACCCCCCACCCCAAAGCCCCTCGCTGCCCACGTGTGCCCAGAGCAGCTGTGTCTCCACCAAAGACCTCGCAATGGGGAACCTCGAACCAGGCCTGTTCTCATTCGATCGGGGTGACCTTGTGTCAGACCCTTCCCCTCTTTGGATCTCTTTCTCCACGTACACCCAGCACGGCTAGGTGGGCAACCCCCTAGGGCTGGCTTCCCGCAATTAAAGGATCTTTAGTGAGGAATGTTCCCTCAGCTTCCACCCGCGGGGAGATGCCGGGGCTCCCTCGGTGTGGCTCTCACAGAGGCAGCCGACGGGCGGCGCAGGTCTCAGCGAGAGGAAGTGTCTCCGCTCTGCCGACCCGCCGCCCCCCCGACCGAGCCGCCGCCGCCTCAGGGCTCAGGAAGGCCCGCCGGCGCCTACGCGAGGCCCGTGGCTGCGGCCTAGAGGCCCGCGCGGCCCGCCCCCGGCGCCCGCGGCCCCCGCTCCCGGACTCTCGCGCCGCTTCTGGGCCTTGGCCCCGGTCTCGGTACCGCTCGGCAGCCCTGGGCGCTTCCAGGCGGCGACCAGGCTGGCCACAGGCACTCACCGTAAATGGGCCGGAGGCGCCTGTCGTTAGGGTCCTGCACATGGCCCCGTGTCGCCATGATGACAAGCGCAGAACCGCAGTGCGCACGCGCGGGGCAGGCCTCCAGGAAGGGGCTGTTAAAGGGCCAGCGCCGATCTCGCTCGTCTATCGCGATGGGTCGCGGCCGAACGCACCTGCGCGGAAAGCGCTGCTGCCTCGCCCCCCGTTGGAAGAACTGCCTGATCAATAGAAACTTTCTCTCCTTTTTTGACGGTGCAATCAACCGAGCTAGTCGAGGCGGCTGTTGCTGTTTGAAATCCCTTCCGAGTCACCACCTACTGGGGCGTGAGAACGGGAGGGGAGAGGCTCTTGGTCAAAGTTGGGGCTCAGCCGCTCCTGCCTATCCTATTTATTCTCTGTGCTTCATGAAGGACCAGTTAGACTTGTCTTTAATTGTTGAGGAACCAGGAAATCCTCTGGGAGGATGAGTTCCAGACCCCTTCACCCCTTTCTCGGGGTTCAGCCAACTGAGAAGCCTCTTAGGATGAATAGTAATCCAGTCAATTATACTTCAGTAAAGCTGGAGAGAAAAAGTAACTCAGCCAGTATGCATTGCAAGCACTTTATTTTTTTTATTATTAAATTATTATCTGTGTACATATTTTACCATTGCCCCCCCCCCTCCCATATATACCCACCCTCCTCAGGGTTTTGTGTCCATTGGTTGTATTTATATGCATTGCAAGCACTTTAAATATATTATCTCTTTAATACTCATAACAACCCTCGTATCTTCCTAGGAGGTAGATATTATTATCTTCCTTTTTTTAAGATATAGTTTATTGATTTTTTACAGAGAGGAAGGGAGAGGGGTAGAGTTAGAAACTGGGGATGTGCCTGCAACCAACGTACATGCCCTTGACAGGAATCGAACCCGGGACCTTTCAGTCCACAGGCCGACGGCTTTATCCACTGAGCCAAAACAGTTTTGGCTACCTTCTTTCTTTTATTTTGATCAGTGGGTTTATTCATACATATAGCTATTCATACATATACATGCCTATTACGTGGCATGCTCTGTTGTAGGCACGAAGGATACACCAATAAACAAATAGGCCGAAACCGGTTTGGCTCAGTGAATACAGCGTTGGTCTGCGGACTGAAGGGTCCTAGGTTCGATTCCGGTCAAGGGCATGTACCTTGGTTGCAGGCACATCCCTAGTAGGGGGTGTGCAGGAGGCAGCTGGTCGATGTCTCTCTCTCATCCATATTTCTAACTCTCTCTCTCCCTTCCTCTCTGTAAAAAAAAATCAATAAAATATATTTTTTAAAAAGATACTTCTATTAACAGTCTAAAAATAAATAAATAAACAAATAGACAATCTTTGGTGGGGTTTTAGTTATACTGGGGAAGACAGGCGATTAAATGAGTAAAATAGATGTACAGGTGGGCAAAAATAGGTTTACAATTGTGAGTAGATGAGTTAAGGCTACTGTAATAATCACAAACTGCATGCCTCCTCTCTCTACCTCTCCCTTTCTCTCTCAAATCAACTTTAAAAAACACTTTTTAAAAAGAAAGAAAGGAAGAAAGAAAGAAAGAAAGAAAGAAAGAAAGAAAGAAAGAAAGAATGAATAATGGTCAGGAGCCTCAGGTAAGCTGACTCCAGGATCACTCGGAGATGGATGTGGCCAGGTATGACCAGGCTCAGGTTGAGCTTGCCAAAGGGAGAGGAGGGAGGAGACCAGGCTCAGGTTGGGTTAAGAGGAACAGTACTTGTTCATCGTTGAGGCACATGAAAGAGCCAGTGAGTCACCTGAGTTTTAAACGTTTCCCAGAATGGAAAAATACAGCACCTACAAGGGGCCCAAGGGGGCTCCTGGCCAGGGCTGTGGTTACCCAGCTAGGTTCTCAGGTTACCTTTGTTGGTCTGGCCCCGTGAGGAATGCTGACAGGCTCAGCACCCGGTTCCCTAATTTGGCAGGGCCAGAGCATTATGGACCTACCTAACAGAGGCCCCTAGACATTTGAGTCACCTTTCTGGGTGGAATACATTTCTCTCCACCCTGAAAGCCTGTTTGGCATCCAACTAGGATGAATTGGCCTTTTTCTTTTCCCATTCCTACCCCTTGTCCTCAGAGCCTAAGGCTGAAGCAGTGACCTGGCTCTGGGCCTGTCCTTACCTGCTCCCTGAGAGACAGCGCCACACCCTTTGGCAGGTGTGAATCATTTCGGGTAACAAATGAGATGATCCCACCCCACCCCAGGAAGCCAAAAACACCATTTTTCTTGCTGTACAATTCAGAACGCAGAACAAAGAGAGCTGACATGGGAAAAGGCTTGGCATACAGTAGGTGCTCATTACATGATGCTTTCCATTTTCTTAACTTAGAACCGGGGTACGCCCTTCACTCTTGTCCTGTTTGGTGGCAGATTTGCTCTGGTGAGAAACCCTCTGGATCAAGGGCAGTGGCACCCATAGGTGCATTGTGCCTGAAGAACTGGGGACTCAGGGCGGGTACGGCATTACCTGGATATAGTGACTGTGGGTATCTCCACCCGCTGACTTTTATGGTTTTTGTTTTTCTTTCCCATCTTCTGCGTATGTTCCTATTTAATCTTAGTAATCCTCCTAAGAATAAACAGATCACTGCATATTTCATAGTTTTTATAACTGATTTCCTGCCCTGTTTCCTGAAATAGAAACAGCAACTCTGACGCTGAAATCAAACCAGACTTAGATCAAAATCTGGACACTGATACGTATCCACTGTGTGATCCTAAGCACTTGACTGAACATCTCTGAGCCTTAGTTTCTGCATTGGTAAACTTATGATACTAAAAGGACCTACCTCACAAGGTTGATATGAGGAATAAATTCTGTGGTTTATGAAAAGAAACAAGCAGCCGAAACCGGTTTGGCTCAGTGGATAGAGCGTCAGCCTGCAGACTGAAAGGTCCCAGGTTCGATTCCGGTCAAGGGCATGTACTTTGGTTGTGGGCACATCCCCAGTATGGGGTGTGCAGAAGGCACCTGATCAATGTTTCTCTCTCATCGGTATTTCTAACTCTATCTCTCTTCCTTCCTCTCTGTAAAAAATCAATAATATATATATATATATATATATATATATTTTTTTTTAAATATATATTTTATTGATTTTTTACAGGAAGGGAGAGAGATAGAAAGCCAGAAACGTCGATGAGAGAGAAACATCAACCAGCTGCCTCTTGCACACCCCCTACTGGGAATGTGCCCGCAACCAATGTACATGCCCCTGACCGGAATCAAACCTGGGACCTTTCAGTCCGCAGACTGATGCTCTACCACTGAGCCAAACCGGTTTCGGCTAAAATATATTTTTTAAAAGAAAAAATAAATAAATAAAAAGAAACAAGCAGAAAGAAAGCACTCAACAACAGTTTCATGCTATAACCATTTTTAATATTATTACTCCCTTCTCTTAAAACTGCAGAAATCACCTCCTGACAAATCAACAAACAACAAGTGCTGGCAAGGATGCGGAGAAAAAGGAACCCTATTGCATTGCTGGTGGGAATACAGACTGGTGCAGCCACTGTGGAGAACAGTATGGCAGTTTTAAAATTAAAACTGGAACTGCCATTTGATCCAGTAATCCCACTTCTAGGAATATATCTCAAGAAAACAGAAACACCAATCAGAAAGGATATATGTACCCCTATGTTCATAGCAGCACAATTTACCATAGCTAAGATTTGGAAACAGCCTAAGTGCCCATTAGCAGATGAGTGGATTAGAAAACTGTGATACATCTACATAATGGAATACTACACTGCTATAAAAAAGAAGGAATTCTTACTATTTGCAACAACATGGATGGAACTGGAGAGCATTATGCTAAGTGAAATAAGCCAGTCAGAGAAAGATAAATATCAGATGACCTCACTCATTTGTGGAATATAATGACCAACATAAACTGATGAACAAAAATAGGACTAGAGTCATAGAAACATCCAACAGACTGTCCAACCTATGAGAGAAGGCTGGTGGGGGGTGGGGGGTAGGGTGAAGGGGTAAGAGATCAACCAGAGGACTTGTATGCATGCATATAAGCATAACCAATGAACACAGATGGGGGTGGGTGATGAGGGCATTGCTGGGGAGGTGGGGGGGGGCGGGGAAAGGTCAATGGGTGGGGGGGAAGGAGACATATATAATATAATACTTTAAACAATAAAGAATTTAAGTTTAAAAAGTCACCTCCTGATACTTCAGGACACCAAAGGACTTTTCCCCATCTGATGTGTCTCCTTGTAGGAGTAATACCTTGGAAACTCCATAACATTTAGCATATATTAAGCCAAAAGAACCAAATGCAGAATTAAAGGAAGACAAGGCAGAAACATAGAACTGGGAGCTAAGAGTTCAGGATAGCCACGGTTATGATCTTAGTTTTCCCAACAACTGACATTGCGATCCTGGGTCTCATTTTCCGCATCAGAAAAAGAGAGGGTGGATTTTCAGTCCCCTTTATCTCTCAAGCTCAAATGCCCCTGTCATCCACCCTCGCACTTCCAATTATTTCCACTAGGTGGCATATGAATGCCAAATTGCCCAGACTACTTTCCAAATCAGAAATGATCTGAATTTAATTAATTTTTAAAAAATATATTTTATTGATTTTTTACAGAGAGAAAGGGAGAGAGATAGAGAGCTAGAAACGTCGACGAGAGAGTAACATCGACCAGCTGCCTCCTGCACACCCCCCACCGGGGATGTGCCTGCAACCAAGATACATGCCCTTGACCGGAATCGAACCCGTGACCCCTCAGTCCGCAGACTGACGCTCTACCACTGAGCCAAACCGGTTTTGGCAGAATTTAATTAATTTTTAAAAACATAGCAAATATGAAATATGTGCAAGCTCTCTATAATTTTTAACTTATCTTTATTCTTAAAAGTATTACAGATGTTCCCTTTTTCTTTATAATTTTTATACTCAAGTTTATTGAGTTTTTTTTTTATTATTATTATTGATTTCAGAGAGGAAGGAAGAGGGAGAGATAGAAACATCCATGAGGAGAGAGAATCATTGATCAGCTGCCTCCTGCACGCCCCTGACTGGAGATCAAGCCATCAACCTAGGCATGTGCCCTTGACCAAAATGGAACCTGGGACCCTTCAGTCTGCAGGCCAACGCTCTATCCACTGAGCCAAACTGGCTAGGGCTGTTGAGGTATTATTTACATATCATAAAATTCTTTCATTTTAAGTGCACAATTCAATGATTTTTAGTACATTTTACAGAGTTCGACAACTATTGAAATAATCCAATTTTAAAACATTTAATCATACAAATAATATTGCTTTTATAAGCTATAATTTAAAAAAATTTAAATATATTTTATTGATTTTTTACAGAGAGGAAGGGAGAGAGATAGAGAGCTAGAAACGTCGATGAGAGAGAAACATCGACCAGCTGCCTCTTGCACACCCCCTACCAGGGATGTACCCGCAATCAAGGTACATGCCCTTGACCAGAATCGAACCCGGGACCTTTCAGTCCGCAGACCAACGCTGTACCACTGAGCCAAACTGGTTTCGGCAGATATGTTTTTAAAATTGATTTTTAGACAGAGAGAAAATGAGAGAGAGCCATCTATTAGTTGTCTCTGGTAAATCCCCAATGGGGGATTGGACCCACAACCTTTTAGTGTATGGGAAGACATGCCAGCCACTCAGCCAGGGCCAAGGAAGTACCCTTTATTATTTTTTTCTTTTAAATCTTTGTTGAAAGTATTACATGTGTCCCCTTTTGCCCCATTGCCCCTCCAAAGAGTTACCTTTTAATGTTTATTATAAATCAGGACATAAAGAAAGTGTGATGTGATTCTGCAAGTAGGAATTGAGTGCCTTCTATGTGTCTGAGTCTGTGTTGGGAACAGGGCCAGGAACATGTGACTCCAGGCAGCTGCTGGTAAGTCAGTGTGGGAGGAAGGGCAGCGGCTGGCACTAGAGATTCAAGGAAAAGTTGCATTAAGTACATATTCTGTTAGAGATTTAAGGCTGAGGCTGGGGGAGATGGGAAGATGGTGTGTGGTGTGGTGTGTGTGTGTGTGTGGTGTGTGTGTGTGTGTGTGTGGTGTGTGTGGTGTGGGGTGTGTGTGTGTGTGTGTGTGGTGTGTGTGGTGTGGTGTGTGTGTGTGTGGTGTGTGTAGTGTGTGTGTGTGTATGGTGTGTGTGTTTGTGTGGTGTGTGTGTGGTGTGTGGGTATGGTGTGTGTGTGTGTTTGTGTGGTGTGTGTGTGTGGTGTGTGTGTGGTGTGTGTGTATGGTGTGTGTGGTGTGTGGTGTGGTGTGTGTGTGTGTATGGTGTGTGTGTGGGGGGTGTGTGTGTATGGTGTGTGTGGGGTGTGTGTGTGTGCATGGTGTGGTGTGTGTGTGTGTGTGTGTGTGGTGTGTGTGGTGTGGTGTGTGTAGTGTGTGTGTGGTATGTGTGTATGGTGTCTGTGTGTGTGTGGTGTGGTGTGTGTGTGTGGTGTGTGTGTATGGTGTGTGTGGTGTGTGGTGTGGTGTGTGTGTGTGTATGGTGTGTGTGTGTGGGGGTGTGTGTATGGTGTGTGTGGGGTGTGTGTGTGTGCATGGTGTGGTGTGTGTGTGTGTATGGTGTGTGTGTGGGGGTGTGTGTGTGTGTGGTGTGTGGTGTGGTGTGTGTGTGGTGTCTGTGTGTGTGTGGTGTGGTGTGTGTGTGTGGTGTGTGTGTATGGTGTGTGTGGTGTGTGGTGTGGTGTGTGTGTGTGGGGGGTGTGTGTGTATGGTGTGTGGTGTGGTGTGTGTGTGTGTATGGTGTGTGTGTGTGGGGGGGTGTGTGTGTGGTGTGTGGTGTGGTGTGTGTGTGTGTGTATGGTGTGTGTGTGTGGGGGGGTGTGTATGGTGTGTGTGGGGTGTGTGTGTGTGCATGGTGTGGTGTGTGTGTGAGAATTGGGGCTGTGAGGAAGTGTTGGGGAGGGGAGTTCATGGTGGCGTTTCAGGCGTGGTGATGACAGCTTTGGCTGAGGAGAATAATCCCCTCCCCCAGCCATCCTGCCCAGGACAGAATGTGACAACAGGGAAGGGCAAGGCAAACCTATCCCAGGGCCTTGAGCAACATTCCAAGGCAGTCGATGCGAATCTGCCTGAACCAGGAAGGGAAGTTCTGGCCATGCTCCCCCAAATTAGATTCAGCAAATTCAGGTTGTGTTTACAGGTATGATGAATGGAAGGTGTCCATGACCAGAAATTAATTTTTTCTTAGTTTTATTTTTTTATTGTGTTTAATTTTTCAATTATAGTTGACATTCAATATTATATCAATTTCAGCTGTATAGCACAGTGGTTAGACTTTATATTACTTACAAAGTGATTCCCCCAATATTTCCCATATACATATGGCACCATAGTTATTACAATATTAATTTTTAATATAATTTATTGAGTTTTTACAGAGAGGAAGGGAGCCAGAAACATCAATGAGAGAGAAACATTGACCAGCTGCCTCCTGCACACCCCTCACTGGGGATGTGCCCATGACCAATATAC
Organism: Pipistrellus hanaki; assembly: GCF_964339955.1. Classification (NCBI taxonomy): domain Eukaryota; kingdom Metazoa; phylum Chordata; class Mammalia; order Chiroptera; family Vespertilionidae; genus Pipistrellus; species Pipistrellus hanaki. Next base: position 6,362,335 of record NC_140521.1, on the reverse strand, counting down.
ATGCCCTGACCAGAATCAAACCTGGGACCTTTCAGTCCGCAGACTGACGCTCTATCCACTGAGCCAAACCGGTAATAATTACAATATTATTGACTGTATTTCCTATGCTGTACTTTATTACACCCCTGCAGAAATTTACATGTTTGACAAGCTCTCAAATGATTCTGTGAGGGCAGGGTGTTTCTTAAATTCTAGTTGGAGGAGCAATGCCTAAGGGGAACTGCAGCTGATCTTTCACAAGTGGTTGCCTAGTAACCTTCTCAAGTCCAGCCTAAACCTTGTCTGCTGTTTGGTCAGAAATGATACGTTGGCAAACTTTTCACATGTCTGCTGCTGGAGACAGGCCAGGACAAACGAGGCACCCTAAGGAGTTAAGTGAAGTCTGAACTGGTCATCATTTCTCCTTCCTCCTTGCTCCCCTGGCCCATGCTGTCTCCCACTGTAAACTCTGCATTCGGAACTTGTGAGTCAGCCCTGCAAGGGAAGAAAGTGAGTGGATCCCGGGAGACAGGGTCACTGTTCTTCTATTTATTTATTCAAAATGTATTTATACCAAGTCGGCGAGTGAGTGGAACAACTGGAACTCACCCTGCCCTGCTGCTGGGAATGTTAAATGGTCCAATTTCTTTGGAAAAACAGTTTGGTAGCTTCTTGTAAAGTTAAAGCACAGACTTATCATGTGATTCAGCAGTTCCACTCCTCAGTGTTTATCCAAGAGAAATAAAAATATATTTCTTGTACAGAATGTTCATAGCAGCCGTATCCATATTAGCCAAAAACTGGAATCAACTCGCACATCTATCCATGCAAATTGTGGTACATCCAAAGAGTGGAAAGATACCATGCAGTAAAAGGGACTGAATTATTGATATGGTCATATGATCAATAAATAGCAGGGATGGACCCCAACGGCATGCCAAGTGGAAGAAAACTGACACAGAAGTGGACATACTGTGTGGCACTTACATGGAAACTCACTCTGCAGTAATAGCATATTAGGGGCTGCCAAAGGCTGGGTGAGGGGTGGGGATTGACAGATGAAAGATCAAAATAGTCTATATCTCAATTATAGTCATAGATTCATATGTCAAATACCTTGTACTGTGCATTTGAAATTGGGGCTTCATTGTTTGTAAATTATGCTTCAATAAAATTGAAAATATAGGGTAAAAAAGAAAAAATACATTATGCCATAGATTATTCAACCAACCATGCCAAGCAGTCAGAAAATCTAAAAATCTGGTTCATCATTTTCTCATCAATATATTGTGTGCAGTAAGGAGTTCATGGAGAAATATGAATTCTTTTTTGTTTTTTCTTGCTTACTTGCAAGATTATTGAATGTAGGAAGTGAATGTCCTTGTAAGCCCAACCTTTCAGAGGCCACTACTGGGAATGAATTCTTCCTCCAGCTTATTTCTAAGCTTATTCTAACAGATTAGGTAAATAGTTTACAATTATTAATACTACTTGTAATATTATTTACAAATAGAAAATCGAACATATTAATAAGATTTTATATTTGTCCTATTAAATACCAAAGTATACAAACATAAAATTCTATTAAATCCTATGAATGTTTGGTTTTTCAACGTTTTCATAAGACAATTTATTTTTCATCTCTTTCCATTCTTAATTCTTTTTTACCTTTTGATAAGTTTTATTGAAGTATAATTTATTTAACTGGTCTCCTTTTGAGGGACTATTTGTTGCTATTTTTCATCCCTAAAAACAGTAAGAGACATCTTTGTAATTACACAGCATCAGTATTTCAGATACAACTTGGCTTCCTAGGAGTTTTGTGGTCAAATTGCTTGGCCAAAAGGCATAAGATTTTTTTTTTTAAATATAATTTTTCTATTAATTGTAGAGAGAGAAGAAGGGAGAAGGAGAGAGAGAGAAACATTGACGAGCAAAATGTCAATCGGCTCTCTACTGGGGATCAAGCCCACAATCCAGGCATGTGTGACTGAGAATCTAACCAGCAACCTCTTGGTGCATGGGACTACGCTCAACCAACTGAGCCACACTGGCCAGCACAAAGGGCATAGGACTTTTAAGGGAGGAAAAATCATTCCCTTTCTGCTGCAGGATATATGGGTAGGGGAAGGAGATTTTTTTGAAGGATTCTATTTAGTTCACAAGATTGATCTAAGATTTTGTAACAAATTGAATAACACTTACGGATCAGCTTGAGATTGGAATCACCACTATAACACTTCTTCTAAGGGAAAATCTGTTTCAAAGTTCAGAAACCTGTTTACAAATAACCTAAATTCACTGCAGGTAGAAACTACACGTGAATATTGTGACCCAAAGACTCATACTGTTAAAAACCAAAACCCACCTGAATTAGTTTGGAGCTTTAATAGGCCCCAGCAAGCGATTCATGAGTCTGGCAGCATCCTATCTAGCAACTATTAGATAGAAGGGCGCTCCCAGGGATTGTACACAATGGAAGGCTCTGCAGCACATGGTTGTAGAGGCAGTGCACACCGGAGCCCCGAGGGGCATCACCAAGCTCCTTCCGCAGGAACCGCTCTCAGCATCAAGCTGCTCTAGCTTAGGACTGTGTCTATGAGCATCTGTGCTCTATCTCAGCTTACTTTGTGGACTTGTTAGCAAGACGTGTTCTAAGGGAATAGCTTCATTGATCTGCACCGTTTCACGGTATGGGAGGTTTCACAGGATTGCTCTACTTTCAAGCAATATTTTTTATTGCTGAAAACCTGTATATTACATCACAGCATGTATCACACTTGTTATCATTACCATTGTGCCGGTCTCCCTGGCAAACTATTGGGGAGGCAGGAGCTTGTCTGCCTGTTGTTTGCCACTGAAGCTCCAGTTTCTTATCTGGGGCCTGTTGCATAGGGAGCACTCTACATTTGCTAAGCGAATCAGTGAGGCTGGTGCTGAAGTTCTGGACTGCATGTGTTGGTTATATTTTATTAAAAATAGCAATTTGGGCCGGGACCAGTTTGGCTCAAGTGGATAGAGCATCGGCCTGGGGACTGAAAGGTCCCGGGTTCGATTCCGGTCAAGGGCATGTACCTTGGTTGCGGGCGCATCCCCAGTAGGGGGTGTGCAAGAGGCAGCTGATCGATGATTCTCTCTCATTGATGTTTCTAACTCTCTATCTCTCTCTCTTCCTCTCTGTGAAAAATCAATAAAATATTGATATATTTAAAAAAAATAGCAATTTGGGCCCTGACTGGTTTGGCTCAGTGGATAGAGCGTTGGGCCGTGGACTGAAGGGTCCCAGATTCTATTCCAGTCAAGGGCATGTACCTTAGTTGCAGACTCAATCCCCAGTGGGGGGCGTGCAGGAGGCAGATGATGGATGTTTCTGACTCTATCTCTCTCCTTTCCTCTCTGTAAAAAATCAATAAAATATATTTTAATAAAAAAATTAAATAATTTTTAACCTGCTTTTCCTTCTTAGCAATATCTCATAGTATTTGCAAGTACTTACAATAAAATCATGATTTGAAATTGCTGTATTTTATGTAGGATGTTCTTGGTTATATTTAAATGTTTTTTATTTATTTATTTTTTATTCATGAGGGAAGAGGAGCTCAGACATTCCATACAGTAGTAAGGAGTGAAACTGGGACTCAATCCTCTGCTTCAGCCGCTCATGCTTCCCCAGCAAAAAGCAGAGGGCTGAAATGTGGGCGGCACCTTGCAGATATTTTGCTTGCCAGAGGGCACTGTAATAGCAAAGAGAGTGACTAATAAGTATTAATGGCTCATGACAAGAGGACAAAAGACAATTACCTTAATATATTGGGCGCCTTAGTAATGTTTGTACAGTGTTATTCATGAAATATTATTAGCCTGTGCCACTGGCAGTTGATGGGCCCAGAACTGGTTAGGTCTCTGTTTCTCTTTCCAGATGTGCAGAGGCTGGGACTTCCACGGACCCGCCCCCGGAGAGCTCTGCGGAGCCAATCGGCACACAGAAGGCGGGGCCCTGGGAGCGACAGCGGTGCTACCCAATGGCTGTACAGGCGGGGCCGCCTCTAGCCAATGGACGCGCGCTCCTCCGCGACGGTCGGAAATGGTGAGGCGGCTGGGGGCCGTTGTTCAGTGCCGGGGTTTGACTGAAAGGGCTGCGGTGCCGGGGCTGCCGAGTCAGCCCGACGTCCTCCTGATCCCAGGTGGGTGCAGCGGCGGCCCGCTCCCGGGAGCTTCCCGCGGCCTGCGGTTGGGGAGGAGGCCGGTCCCCGCGGGCGGGGAGTGGGGGCGAGAGAGCTGTAGGCCCGGGGGTCGCGGCCGCTGAGGGCTGGATGCCGGCGCCGCAGCGTCCCCTCAGGCCGTTGGTGGAGGCGGCGCTTTCTCCTCAGGGAACCGGAGCCTCGGCCGACCCCGCCGCTGCCGCGCCTCCCCGGCCTTGGCCCCAGCGGCTGGGGAGCGGGCGTCGTCCCGAGCGCCGCCGGCCGCCGCGCCCCAGTCGGAGCTGGGCGTGGGCCTCGAGCTGCCGGGGGAGGGAGGGGTCGCGGCGGTCTCGGCGACGGACGCCGGTTCGAGTCCCCACCCAGACCACTGTGTGGCGGGTAACTGTCTCCCTGGACTGTCGCCTTCGCGCTCTCTGAAGCGGGGGTGACTCCCATCTGGCAGGGTCGTGGCGCGGGTGACAACGATTTCCCGCGGGAAACGGTTACAGTGAATGTTCACTGCTGCTGGGTGCGAGGCTAAGGCCATCTCCCCCCGGCCCCACCTCCCCCCGGGCCCCACCTCCCCCCGGGCCCCACCTCCCCCCGGGGTCCACCTCCCCCCGGGGTCCACCTCCCCCCGGCCCCACCTCCCCCCGGGCCCCACCTCCCCCCGGGCCCCACCTCCCCCCGGGCCCCACCTCCCCCCGGGCCCCACCTCCCCCCGGGGTCCACCTCCCCCCGGCCCCACCTCCCCCCGGGCCCCACCTCCCCCCGGGCCCCACCTCCCCCCGGGCCCCACCTCCCCCCGGGGTCCACCTCCCCCCGGGCCCCACCTCCCCCCGGGCCCCACCTCCCCCCGGGCCCCACCTCCCCCCGGGCCCCACCTCCCCCCGGGGCCCACCTCCCCCCGGGGCCCACCTCCCCCCGGGCCCCACCTCCCCCCGGGCCCCACCTCCCCCCGGGCCCACCTCCGCCGTCGCCGGGGGAGGGACCGTTGGGCCGCGCTTCCCCGGAAGCGGTAGCCCCGCCCCCCGGGGGCCCTCAGCCGGACTCCTGGCGTGGACGCCCGCGCCCGAACCTCGTGCCCGTGCCCATTGGCGCCTCACGGCGACCCTGCGAGACCCTGTCAGTTGTCTGCGTGAGGAATTGGAGGCCCAGGGAGGTGAAGTCCCCCAGCTGCCGAGGGGCAGGACCCGGGTGGACCCTCCGAGAGGAGCCCTGGGTCAAGCCCCTCGCAGTGAGAGAGCCGGGTACTTCGCTCACCCCAGACTCCGCCCCGGGTTCAGGGGACTAGACTAGGTCACACCTGGAATCGGCCCCGAGGAAAGCACCTAGGCTTCCCTCCCCCTGTTGGGAACGTGATTTATTTTCACAGGTAGGTGCTTCCCGTCCCTAGTTTACATCTCAGATCTGGGTGGCTATCTTGAATCTTGTCACTCCCTAAATACCATCTAGTCTGGAATACTAGTCAGTATCCTTTCTGTCCTTCATGAAAAGGTGGTTCCTTGAATCATTCTCCTTTTTTTATTTACGTTCTTCCAGATCTATGTTTACTTTTTCCTTCATTGTCTTTTAGCCCTCACTGCCTTCATGGGCTTTTCCGAATTCTCACCCGTTGTCTTTGTTTAAATGTCATCTCAAAAAGTTCTTCACCATCCTTATCCAACGTAGATTCTCTCCACTCCCATTGTCCGTGTACTTTTCCATCAAAATACTCATCGTAAGGTGTATCTATTTCTTTGGCTTATTTTTTTTTCTCTTTTCCTAAGTTGATTTGTTGGGCAAGACACTTATCTTTAATTTGTAAAGTATTCTTAATGCCAGGGCACAGGGTCTTAACGTGTTGAATGATATTTTTAGGGTCTTAATGTGTTTTGAAAAGTGAGTTCCTTTGGAAATGTCAAAACCATTAAGGAGCTGTTTTGGGAGGCAACATTTAAGACCATTTTTGTGTCATGGAAAGGCATAATCTAAAGTAAATATTGGTAATAAAATTGCCAGCTTTCTGCATTGATACCTTATTTAAAAAAAAGGAAAAACTGGGAGTAGGAGTGGTGAGGGTTCAAAGGGGGGTAAGGTGGGGAAGAAGTGAGACATGTAATACTTTAAAGGAAAAACTTTTCAGTGGAGAAACTTACACTCCCGAGTGATCAAAGTTAATATCACCTGTAATAATAAGCCCGTTGACATAATATGCTCTCTGATATAATGCACCAAGGTGAACACAGCATCACTTCCGTGGTATTCTTGCCAGATATGTATTAGTCATGAGAAAACATCAAACCCAAACTGAAGGACATGCTCAGAATAGCCAATACACTTAACAAGGTTATGGGAGGTGAAGAAACAAGAAATATGCCAGGTCAAAGAAGATTAAGGGGAAATAAAATGCAGTATGTGACACTGAACCAGAAAAAGGGTATTTGTGAAATTTGAAGATCTATTGATTAGTTGCTAGTATTAGTGTTAGTTTCCTACATTTGATAATTTTACTGTCGGTTATTTGGGTGAGAAATATATGGGAGTTATTTGTGCTTTTTTTTTTTTTGTAAGTCAAATTATTTTAAAGTGAAAGTTAAACAAAAATAAAAAGTTGAAACCCATGTTTTTGGTATTAAATAAAATGCTTTCAATGCACTAGTTTTTGTGATATATTCTGTGCACTGTTTTTTTGTTTGTTTGTTTGTTTGGTGTGTGTGTGTGTGTGTGTGTGTGTGTGTGTGTTTTGCTTGTCATCCTTAAAGCAGAAATGAAATTGAAAGTAAGTTCTTACTTCTACTTTTATAGTTTACCGGAAGAGCTAAAGATGGCTGAATTTCTAGATGACCAGGACACTCAACTGTGTGACAACTGGTAAGAAATTAATCTTAAGAAATGTTATTGGAATGAGGATAAACTAACTTCTGTAAAGGGTTGATCTATTTATTGGCTGGTTAGAATTAGAGTCATATAATTTGTCCCGGAAATATATAGGTCTGAAGCCTTTTTAACAATTTTGGATAAAATTGCCTATTTTAATAATTTGACAGGATAGTTGGTTTAGCTCTCATAGTGTGGTGTAGTGAGAGACTAGAGTGATAGGATGAAGCTGGGCTTCAGGGCTCTGGTTCCTGCTTTTAATTAGTTAATGGCTTTTGGCAAGTCACTGACTGCTTTGGGCCTCACTTTCCTGACCTATAAATAAGGGAATTTATTTTTTTGCCTTTCTGAAAAATAGCATCATATGTTTTTTAAAAAGATACTAAAAATATCATAAGCCCTACCTGGTTTTGCTCAGTGGTTAGAGCGTTGGCCTGCAGACTGAAGGGTCCTGGGTTCGATTCCGGTCAAGGGCACATACTCGGGTTGCAGGTTCGATCTCCCAGAAGGGGGTGTGCTGGAGGCAGCTTATCAATGATTCTCTCTTCATCATTGATGTTTCTATCTCTTTCCTTCTTTCCTGTCTGAAATCAATAAAATATATTACAAATATATACATAATAAAAATGTTGGACTAGTTTAATTAAAAAATATATATGTTTTTATTTATTTTAGTGAGGGAAGGAGAGGAAGAGAGAGAGAGAGAAACATCAGTGATGAGAATCATTGATCGGCTGCCTCCTGCACAGCCCCCTACTGGGGATCTAGCCTGCAACCTGGGCACGCGCCCCTGACAGAAATCAAACCTAGGACCCTTCAGTCCTCAGGCCGATTCTCTGTCCACTGAGCCCAACTGGCTAGAGTGGTTAATGTGGTTTTTTTGTTTGTTTTGTTTTTAAGTATGTTGCAAGGATTTCCCTGAGTGGCTGTAGTGGCTGGTTATCTTTGGGTTGATTGGGAGCAAGGGTTAATGATCTTGGCTCTATATATAGTAGTGAGAGAGCAGTTGAACCAGTGTAGCTGAACTGTTTTTATAAAGAATTTTGCTGGGAGAATTGCTTTAAAAAAAAAAAGAAAAAAAGAAAAAAGTAAAGTCTTCAGTTCAGATTATCATTTCATGATTCCAGAACTGTTAAGCGAAGACTGGGCGTAGTCTTGAAAGTTGAACTTCCTATTTTGGAGTTTTTTAACCCACGTGAGTGACAAGAAAGAGCAACTCTGCTAAAGTGAAACTTAGAGGAGTGCAGCTAATCTGATTCTTGATTGGGATTTCTCAAGAGCACTTGTATATTTTTATGATATACAAGTGCTCTTACTAAAAGCTAAAGACACCGAAGCCAGTCTCGCTCAGTGGGTAGAGCATTGGTCTGCGGACTGAAAGGTCACAGGCTCGATTCTGGTCAAGGGGGGTGTGCCAGGAGGGGGGTGTGCAGGAGGCAGCTGGTGGGTGTTTCTTTCTCATTGATGTTTCTGGCTCTCTGTCTCCCTTCCTCTCTGAAAAATCAATAAAATATATTTTAAAAAAAATAAAAAAGCTAAAGAAAGCAAAAGTGCCTGTGTTATGTTTAACTTAACCAAATTGTGGCTGGAGGAAAGATATATATATATATTTTTAAAAATATATATAACTGAGCTAAACCGGTTAGGGCAGGAAAGAGATATTTAGTTAGGGAAATAGTTTGATGTAGATTGATGAAAGATTAAAGTCAAATAACAATTTTTCTTTTTTAATCACCTTTTTCTTCTCAGTCTTTTGGCAGAATTAGGATATAATTAGAGCAACTGTTGTTCACAATATTCTTTACCTGAATGGAATTAAGATTTCATTTCTTAAAAATAAATTTGTATTTTAGCTTTGAGATTTATATGTACTGTTACTAATACACAGTAATCAAAAAGATATAAATAATTACAAGCAAACATCACTGTGGTTTTATAAGAAAACTGATACATGACTTTAGCATCAGTTAAGATACTCTTTTTAAAAATTATTTTAAAAATTGACTTATAGAGAGAGAGGAAAGAAGAGGAATATGAGAGTGAAACATCAATTGGCTGCCTCCTATATGCCCCCTATAGGGGATTGAGCATGAAACCCAGGCATGAGCCCTGACTGGGAATCCAACCAGCAGTCTTTGGAGTACAGGACACCCAATCAATTGAATCACACTGGCCTGGGTGAGATAATCTCATTTTATCAGTCCAAGGGATCTCAAACCTAGAACAATCTATAACTATGCCAAAGGAATTAAAAAAAAAAAGGGGGGTGGGGAGGTAGTAAGGTAGTTAATGGAAAGCTAATGAAAACAAGGTTATTCAAAGTGAAAGCAATTTATTTAAAGAAAAGAGCAGATTAGCATGGGAGGCTGACCAAGCCAGCACAGACCTCCCATCGAAGTAACCCTGTCTAAATTCCTGGTTTTAAAATTTTGTCTTTAGAGCCATATTCCTATTCTCTAAGAAAAATTAAGTTACTCTTCAAAATATGAGCTGTAATTAGACCAGTAAAAAGAGTATTTTAGCCCTACCCAGTTTGGCTCAGTGGATAGAGTGATGGCCTGTGAACTGAAAGGTCCCGGGTTCGATTCTGGTGAAGGGCAGGTGCCCGGGTTGCAGGCTCCATCCGCAGTGGGGACTTTCAGGAGGCAGCTGATTGATGATTCTCTCTCATCATGGATGTTTCTCTCCTTCCCCTTCCTCTCTGAAATTAATAAAAAAAAATCAAAAAAGAAGTAGTTTATTGTGATTAGAAAAGATGTTTTTGCATAGTAACTCTTAAGGTGTCTTCTGACTGGGAGGAGAGTGGTTCTAGAGAACAGAAGCTTCCTTCAGCTTTTTATTTTTGCATGTGTTAAAGGATTGGTTTCTGGCTTGTTATGTTTATTGTTTGGGAGGCTACTGGGAATTTTTCTTCTTTTTTAAATATACTTTTTTTTAAAATTTTTTATTTCAGAGAGGAAGGGAAAGGGAGAGGGAGAGATAGAAACATCAATAATGAGAATCCTCTATTGGCTGTCTCCTGCATTACCTACTGGGGATTGAGCCCGCAACCCAAGCATGTGCCTTTAACCCAGGAATGGAACCCAGGACTCTCAGTTCCCTAAGCCAAGGCTCTATCCACTGAGCAAAATGAGCTAGGGCTGGGAATTTTTCATGAAGTCTTGGCTCACCTTTCAATCATTTCTATCTAAAATGAAATTTTATCTTTTAACTTGCTAGATCTACCTTGGGGTTTTTAGCAGTTCTATCAATATATAGAATTGTGTTCTCATTTATCTCACTTTAAAACATCTTTATTTTATCTGTAGGTAGGAAGCAAGTATATTAGTATTTTGTCTGCGATTTTATTCTGGATGACACACTTATAGGCACATTCTTTTAATACATTCTTTAGCTAGCCTGTGAAATTGGAGTTTTCTAATTGTCACATCCAAATGAGTAAAAGGTTAGGACTTTGGATACTATGTGCCTCTTGTTTGAATGTATATATACTCTTGTTAAATTTGTTTTTTTATTTTTAAATTATAGTTAACAAGATGTATTAGTTTCAGGTATACTACACAGTGATTTAGCATTTATATACCTTACAAAGTGTTCATCACAATAAGTCTAATGCAGAAATAAAAATTTTGGAAGCAGAAAAACTATACCATCTAATAATTTGAGCAGTGAGATGATTCCTATACCATCCAGCTAAAAAAAAATCACTGCAAAGCTGGAAAGTAGGATTGTTGGAAGAAGATATTATCCAGAATACTTGCCACACAACCAAATGAAACACGTGTCATACTCATTAAGTTTAAAAAACAAAACATTTCACCCTAGCGGATTTGGCTCGGTGGATAAAGCATTGGCTTGTGGACTGAAGAGTCCTGGGCTCCATTCCAGTCAAGGGCACATGCCCAGTTGTGGGCTCGATCCCCAGTAGGGGGCATGCAAGAGGCAGCCAGTCAATGATTCTCATCCTTGATATTTTTCTCTCTACCTCTCCTTTCTCTGAAATCAATAAAAATACATTTTAAAAATCTACACAAAACATTTGTAGACATTCAGTTGCACTGGTCCTATCTGTAAGCATGGCTTACTGAATTTTGGCAGGCAATAACATGTGGCTCCAAAGACAGGGCCAAGAAAACATTGGTCCTGCCAGATCATTCTTATTCATGATGCTTCCAAGTGCTACTTTGTTTTTAATCCTCACCTGAAGATATTTTTTCCATTGATTTTTAGAGAGAATGGAAGAGAGAGGGAAAGACAGAAATATCAGTGTGAGAGAAACACATTGATTGGTTGCCTCCTGCATGTGCCCTGACCAGGGCCCTAGCTGAGGAGGAGCCTGCAACCAAGGTATGTGCCCTTGACCAGAATTGAACCCAGGACCCGTTGGTCCCCAGGCCAATGCTCTATCCACTGAGCCAAACTGGCTAGGGTCCATGTGCTACTTTGAGTGGATTTAACACTGTTAGTGTTTTTTGCCAAATGTAGTCAGAATTGATACCTCATTCTTGTACTAAAGGTGCCCATGCTCAGAGTTGTTTCCATAGAATGGCTGAGGTGCAATTGGACTATATGCCTAAGTTGGCTGGAAAATCTGCCCAGTGTATGGCTGTTGTGGCTGCATCATGTCTGGAGGGACAAATTGCCCTTGCTCTCAGTAGTCATAGCCAGCAGACTGTTGGGCCTTCCACAGTCATAGGACTGCTGCTATTGGTCATTGATGTTGTGACCTCTCTGATAGAAAACCCTGACATTGCAAATGATCAAACATAGAGGTTGATGCAGTAGCTCCAACAGCCTGGCTTGACCGTTAGTGGAATAAATCTAATCTCAGTCTGAGAGTGAAAATAAATGGTAGGCTTTTTTTTTTTTTTTTTTTAAACAATACTGAAGTGTACCATTGTGCTTTGGGGCATGGATGGTTTTGGAAAAGCCTAGCTAAGCTCTTTTTGGCATCTGTCTCACTTCATGTTGTTGGTTGTGATCAGTTCTGACATCTAGAAAGTGAGGTTGAGCTTCTATTATTTTTAAAAATATATATATTTTATTGATTCTTTACAGAGGAAGAGAGAGGGATAGAGAGTTAGAAACATCGATGAGAGAGAATCACCGATCAGCTACCTCTTGCACACCTTTTCCTGGGGATGTGCCTGCAACCAAGGTACATGCCCTTGACGGGAATTGAACCTGGGACCTTTCAATCCGCAGGCTGACGCTCTATCCACTGAGCCAAACCAGTTTCGGCGAGGTTGAGCTTTTAGAATTAGTGTATAGCAGTGATAATTCAGAGTGTTACACAGAAGGCTCAAACCTTCAGGAGTTGATTCTTGAAAGGCAGGGGTAGTAACAATAATAGCTAATAGATGAGATATTCGCTAAAGAGAAATAATGGAGAATAAAGATTGGACAAGACAGATTTTCACGTGATTACAACTGTGACTAGATCAGTCAGTAATGCTTGCCTTTTTCTTTGATCTAATTCTGTAGCAAAAGGGAAATTCCTTTGTGTAACTTTACCATCCATGAGATCCACTGTCAAAGGAACATTGGTGTGTGCCCTATCTGCAAGGAGCCATTTCCCAAATCTGGCATGGAGACTCACATGGCTACTGAACACTGTCAGGTAAACCAGTAAGGACTCAAATATATTAATGTATTTTATTTGCTATTGTGCAATAGCAAGTGAGCAAGTTATCACAAAGCCAATTTATTGATTTTTACTTTTTATCTTAGGTAACCTGCAAATGCAACAAGAAGTTGGAGAAGAGTCTGTTGCAGAATCATGAGGTTAGTTTTCCTGTACAATGAAGGGAGTGAGTTGCTATGGGACCAAGCGTGAGATTACAGAGCCACATGTGGAACAGAAAGCTAGTTTGGTTGTCTTTTCTCCACAAGATCCATGTACATCATGTACATTGCCTCTCAAAGCCTATTTGAGGTTCTCTTTGTTGCCAGATCCGCTGCTGGTGTTGTGTCCATGCTCAGGCCTCAGTCTGTCCCTTTGGAACTGAGTCTGTCATTCTCATTCCGGGATTTGGCTACTTGCAGCCTCACTGAGTGCTAATCCAAATTGGGGGTAGCCAATGTGGTATGACCTCGTTTAGTCCACAACCTGCCTTACATTTTATAATTTCATTTTGGCTGATCATCTGGATAGTGTGCTGTTGACACCAAAAGAAATTTCTCAGAGAGCACTTTGTGAGAGAGAACATAGTATCATTTAGTCCCTAGTTGAGATAAAACTGTCCATTGTTGGAAAATTTATCAAGGTATGCAGCTTAAGATTTGTGCATTTCATTCTGTCTCAAATAAATTAACACTTGTTAATTTATAATTTTAAAGGGTAATTTATATTCAAGGAAGAAAATTAGAAAAGATATATAAAAACAAGAATCACTTGTAACCCCACAGCTTAGAGATAGATGTCTCACAAATACTTTGGCACTCTTATTACCTTCAATATTTTTTCTAAGCATTTGACCTATGATTGAGGTCACATTAACAATAAGTATTTCTTTGGATCTAACAACTACCTGCTACATAAACAACCTTCAGTCAACTGCCCCCTCTTCTGGCTTCTTTCCCAGCTATTTCTGGGGTTCACATTGGTGATATAGCAGTCATTTTAAAGATTTGAGTACAGATTATTTCCTAACATTCCTGCAAGTAAAACTATGACAGTGTAGGCCAGAGATTAAAGAGTTTGAAATTTTTTCCTTTAGAAAAAGTTTTTACTTTCTGTGCTGTTCTGGTGAGTTACTAGCACTTTTTAGAGTTGTTAAAATATTTACTATATTATCTAGTAAGTGCCAGTGATGATTTGCTCTTTTGCTGTTGAGTAACTTAAATCCATGACATGTCTTTCATTTTCTGAGAACAGGATATTCACTGGTGATTCTTGGCCTATTTGGCCAATATAAAGTCAGTGCTATAATACAAATAAGCAGGTTAGACAAATCAGTGTCTTTCTAACAGGCAGTCTCTTTACCAGATCTTGAAACAAATTGGAATGGTAAGGGGAAATTGGGCTGGTGGAAATTGGACAAACCCGTGTGAATTGTTATGTTTTTACTCTTTGTTGCAGGGCTTACCTGGCTGATTTTGGATTACTTTGTAACGTGTACACAAAATAAGTCAGGGTGGTTGAATGAGTAGGTTCCTCCTAAAGCTTTCTTCCCTTTTTAGAACCTGGTGGCAGGGACAAAGCGAGAAGCCCTGACTCTTAAATTCATAGAAAAACATGGCAGGCAGGTGAAGCTAGGGTTGGAAGAGAATATTGAAGTAAATATTTCTTTGCTTTCCTTGTCCTGTACTGAAACGTGGCCTCTCTTAGATTTGCGTATTAACTGCTTCATCACTCTGTGTTGTAGGAGACCGAGTGTCCTTTGCGGCTTGCCCTTTGCCAACACTGCGATTTGGAACTTTCTGTTCTCAAACTGAAGGACCATGAAGATTACTGTGGTGCCCGGACAGAGTTATGTGGCAATTGTGGACGTAACATCCTGGTGAAAGACCTGAAGACTCACCCAGAAGTTTGTAGGAGAGATGGGGAGAAAAAGAGAGACGAGGTTGCCATGCCTCCTAACGCGTATGATGTGTCTTGGGGTCAAGATGGAATATGGATTGCATCCCAACTCCTCAGACAAATTGAGTCTCTGGATCCACCCATGAGGCTATCTCGAAGGCCCCTGAGAACCTCAGAATCGGAACTTTCCCAAAGTAGGACTACCAACCAGAGGAACATGACAGCCCAGTTTCCAATTCAGAATAATCTATGTGAGTTGTGTTTGGGATTAGAAGGTTATCAAAATCTGTTTAATTCTCACAGGAGTCTCATGAGGGTAGGTAAGAGGTAGAGTGGAGATTTGAATTCAGGCAATCTGACCCCATGCTGCAAACCATTCTACAATGCAGAAAACACACATAAAATGTTTATAGCACAGAGCCTGTCTCATAGCCAAAACTCAATATTGTTTATTAATAAAATAATTAAAATAGTATTGGAACCTTTTATCATGCATACTTAATATTTGGAGTCCTGTGAGAACTGGAGGGCTGGGCCTCTTTTATTCCTGCATAGATGCCTATAACCTGGAATATTTGTAGGCATGGACTTGAGCAAAAGCATGGCATTTCTAATGTATCTTGAGAACCAGTTTACCTTTTTTGCCCTCCAGTGGAAGAACAAGAAAGGAATAGAAGCCAACAGCCCCCCAGAGAGGGTGGTGAAGATGGTTCAAACTTGGACTTCATGTTGGCCCTAAGTCTGCAAAATGAAGGCCAGGCCCCCAAGTTGGCAGAGCAGGACTTCTGGAGGGCTGTGTGTGAGGCGGAGCAGTCCCTTGGAGGTTCCAATGCTCTGAATGACATAAAGGGTAGGTTTGTTTAATATTCACTAGCCTTTGTCTCCACAGTTGTGTATGTTTTCTTAATTATATAATTTATTTAAAAAATGAAAGTTTTTCATGAGATAAAATTTGCCTTTTTTGTTTGGTCATTGCTTTTCCAACTTTTTATTTTTAAAAATTGTCAGAAAATAGTATAGCAAATATCTTATATACCCCTCATTTTTATTCACCATTCTAGTATTTTTCTTTGATCTTTATAATTTTTCCCCTTGAGCTATTTAAGAATAAGCTGCTGATATAACATTTTACCTCTATATACTTCAGGATGTATATTTCAAGAATAGGACATTCTAAATAAATGCACATAACTAAATATGTTTTTCATTTTTCTTCAGTGTGTCTCATTTTCAAAATAACCTCTTATACCTTAGTCATATTACAATTCCCTTTTTAACATATCTTTAAATGTGTTATTTTTATATTGTGTCTGAAAATATATCAAACTCTTTTTGGTCTTTGTTTTTTCTATTGATTCACTCATAGTGGCTTGCTGCCTCCCTCTTTACATGCACTCACAGGAGTTAGCCGAGTTTTCTGATGTGTTCCTCAGAGTATAATGCTTCTAGCAGGCACCTGGGGATACTATTGACGGGCACAGTTTTAAATTGAATTTTTGGGTTGGGTTTTTAAAAATCATAAATGTAGATTTTGGACTCGGATCTATGTGAAGGCCAAACTCAATAATATTTGTAATTCCTAGTTACTTTTAAGAAAAAACAAGAACAAACTTTTAAGTCAGAGAGAGGAAGGGAGGAGAGAGATAGAAACATCAATGATGAGGGAGAATCATCAATCGGCTGCCTCTTGCAGGCCCCTATTAGGGATTGAGCCTGAAACCTGGGCATGTTCCCTGACCAGGAATTGAGCTCTACCACTGAGAAACACTGGCCAGGCTTCATAAGTCTTTCCTGAGAATTGAAATAATGCACAGAAGGCTGATTAGTACCTAGAGTTATTGCACAAACTTCTTTCTTAATGAAAGTAGTGGGTAAGTGACTGATATTAGCTAATCAGGGAATGGTGGCCAGTAAATCTTTTTCCATAGTGGCAGTTTTTGCTTGGGATTTGTCTCTTGGGCAGTTTTGTTGGGAGGATTTACAACCCCACAAATTGCTCTATCTCTGAAATGTCAAAGGGAGTCACACTTTTAATTAAATCCCCACCAGGGGAATAACAAGTTGAATCAAGTTTGCTTTTGTTCATTGGCATCTGTGTGGCCTCTGATACCCAGGTACAGCTGATGAGACCATGTTGCCCTGTGAATTTTGTGAGGAGCTCTACCCAGAGGAATTGCTGATCGACCATCAGGTGTGTTGTGAATTACTGGAGAGTTTTAAGGAGGAATGTATGTAGGCCATAGTTGGTGTTGCAGGCCACATGAGGCCTTGAGAAAAAAATTTTTTTTTTTTAAATATATTTTATTGATTTTTTTTTTACAGAGAGGAAGGGAAAGGGATAGTTAGAAACTTCGACGAGAGAGAAACATTGATCAGCTGCCTCCTGCACATCCCCTACTAACGATGTGCCCGCAACCAAGGTACATGCCCTTGACCGAAATCAAACCTGGGACCCTTGAGTCCGCAGGCTGACGCTCTATCCACTGCGCCAAACCAATGAGAGCGATCACATTATTTTAATAGGCCCATTCTAGGAGTAGCACCTGTGTTTTACCGTGATGTGAGAACTCAGTCTTGTTCACTCTTGGGAAAAGTATTGCTCATTCCAGCAGGCCAGTTTGCTCCCTCCATGTGGTGACTACTCTGTCTCTAATGACCATATGTAGTCTGGTCTCATCTCATGCCCCATTTTGTTTATTGGAGCTGTACTGAAGTCCTTGCAGTTCCTTGAAAGGGTCAGGGCTCCTTACACTTTGTCTGCCTGGAAGCCAGGTGGCCTTCCAGCCCTGCCTCCTCAACAGACCCCTTACCTGTAGACTTGTTTCAGACACAACCTGCAAGAAACTATCCTGAGTGACACTCAAGACTAGATCAGAGGTCCTACCTATGTGCACCCTAAAAGTTCTGTGCCCACTTCTCTTTTAGTCTGTTACCCTGTGATGTGGTCTCCTGATCCCTTGTCGTCTGCACCATTGGCTGAGTTCCTTGAGGACAGATTCTGGGTTTTCCTATAATAGTTTCTGAATCTTAATACCTGGTATATGAAAAGTGTCAGATATTTCTTAAATGAACGTTCTTGAGCCATTTAGGAATAATTAGAGAATAATAGACTTTGTCTTAGGATTGCTTAGTGGATGGAACTACTTTTCCCCTCGACACTCTTGCTCTGTCTGATTTGGATTGGCCTAGTCTAGCATTTCCGAAATTTAAGCACCCCATAAGTGGGATAATACATATTTGAATAAACCTAGTTTTTGGTTTGGGAGCAGCATAAGAAAATCCACTTAAATAAGAATATTTGGGTTCTCGCTTGCTATGTGATTGTGAGAAGAATCTTAAATATTTTCCAATTAGTTTAAAAAGAATAATCACATGAACACAGTAAAAAGAGCACAGTAATGTTTAAAATAAAAGTAAAGTGAGCATTCAGTCTGCATTTCGTGACCCTTTCTAGTTCCTCTCCTCAGTATTAAGCCTTATTAAAAATTTGTGACGCCTAGAAAATGTTTTAATATTTTCCCCTTAACCTTTTTAAATCCCTTCTCCCTCCTTCTCCCCCCCTTTTTTTTGAGACAGACAAGCTGTAACCCTTCGCGTGCCTTACCTTCATTTAACATGGGTGGCACTTCCCCCAAAGAGGTGGTGGAGGACCCTGATGTCATCTTCCAGAGGTTTCTGCAGCAGGCTGCAAGTAACCAGTTCAGCTCTTTGATGGGCCTGAGCAATGCACCCTCTGTGGAGAGCAGCATCATCATCCCATGTGAATTCTGTGGGGTCCAGCTGGAAGAGGAGGTGCTGTTCCATCACCAGGTACAAGTCACTGAAGAACCATCCCCTTCACTCCATGCTGATCCTGAGTGACCCTGGGGCTTTCAGAGCTGAGGACGCCCCTTTAGTGTTTAAGTTGCATGCGTGCCTGACTTGGCTACTGGACATGCCCTGTTTTGTGAGTTTTCTTTACCATCTGGCAACTGAAGCCATCATGTCACTATCTAAGGACCAGGGAGTCAGGACTCCTATGCAGGTGTGGAGCACTGTCAGCCTGGTTGAGACGAGAACTCTCCTGATGTCACTAACATATTCTACTTTTGGCCAGGCAGATTCTTCTTTGTGGTGGTATTTAAGGCTTGCATTTCGGGAGACCTGGGAGCTAGTTCTTCTATTGACCATGGGGTAGATCCCGTTTCCTCACTGGGGATATCTGTAAATGAAGGAGTTATACTAGACAAGTTGAAGTCCTTTCTCAGCTTTTGTAGGATTCACATCTGTTAATAGGGAATACAGTTTTCTGCCCAATCTTTGTTTTTTTAAAATATATTTTATTGATTTTTTACAGAGAGGAAGAGAGAGGGAGAGTTAGAAACATCGATGAGAATCATCGATTGGCTGCCTCTTGCACGCCCCCTACTGGGGATGTGCCCGCAACCAAGGTACATGCCCTTGACCGGAATCGAACCCGGGACCTTCAGTCCGCAGACCAACGCTCTACCGCTGAGCCAAACTGGTTTTGCCCAATCTCTTTGTTATAGGGAGCTAACACTCCAGGTGTGTTCAGGATTGTTTCTGTAGTTGAAGCCATATAGCTGTTGCTAGACCACCACACATTTCATTCATGTAAATAAAGACTTCTGCTTTTAGGTCAATCAGTAGATAATAGACTGCTGGTTGTCTCCTACATGAGACTCTGAAATAAGCAACTATGCACATACTCTGTGGTCAGAGTATAGGTAGTATACTTTTCAGTGCTCTTGACACCAGCCGTTCCTTCACCCCTGCACAAGTCAGGCAGGGCTTCTTCAGTACCTTGGGTGCTAATAGGAATGATTGCTCCTTTCTAGATGAGTTTCCTTAGTCTCAGGCCCTCCCTCTCAGTGGTTGTCAAAGACCCCGGATAAGGTGTGTTCCCCTAACCTGCTGCTCCTTCCTTTCTTCTTCTGCTCTTTCTCCAAGAAATGACTCAGCCCAGAGATACTAATTTTTTGTTTTGTTTTGTTAGGACCAGTGTGACCAACGCCCAGCCACAGCAAACAACCATGTGACGGAGGATATTCCTAGACAAGATTTCCAGTCTCCAGAGACCTCACCAGAGTTGCCCAAGAGGCGTGTCAGACACCAGGGTATTAGCCAGGGCTGAGCCAAAGCTGCAGGTCTGCTGCTGACTCGGGCCTATTTACCGTTTCTCATCTGCTACTCTAACACGGGGGTTCCCTGAATCCTGAACCAAGCACAGTAGGATCTCACTACTAGCAATTGTGGTCCCATGTTAGATGAGCGGTCTTGAGTGTAGGTTTATAGGGTACTGGTTTGGTAGTGATTACTCAGCTGTAGCTTTCTCAGGGGACTATTTGGAGATAATTTTTAGAACTTACTGTGGCTACCTTGGGCCCTTACCTCTAGTTGAAATTTGTTTAGAGTATTCAATCATTATCATTATTATTGTTATTATTATTTTAAAAACATATGTTTTATTGATTTTTCCAGAGAGGAAGAGAGAGGGATAGAGAGTTAGAAACATTGATCAGCTGCTTCCTGCACATCCCCCTCTGGGGATGTGCCCACTACCAAGGTACATGCCCTTGACCGGAATCGAACCTGGGACCTTTCAGTCTGCAGGCCGACGCTCTATCCACTGAGCCAAACCGGTTTTGGCATTATTATTAAAGTGAATCAGGGACTAGGCAAGTAAACTGTTTTGAAACTCACTACAAAGCCAGTTAGACATTATTTTTCAAGGTTTGCTTACACATGATTGTTGGTTAGTTACATGAGGACTCAATAAGTATATAGTGTGGACAAAGTTGTTCTCAACCGTCTGGAGACTTAGGTTTCAGCAGCCTTTAGAGGAGAGGCAGTTGTGTTCTACCCAGAATCTTCAAGTTCCTGCTCCAACTCTAGCACTAATAGCAAGAGCAGTCTTTTCCCTAAAACTGGTTCTCTCTTTTTGCAGGTGACCTGTCTTCTGGTTACATGGATGATATTAAGCAGGAAACCGCTAAAGTGCCCACCTACCCTCTTCCCCCTAGCAGGCCCATTAACAACACGATGGCTACCTATAACCGTGTGTCAACATCCACTTCAAGCCCGAAATCTGGTTCCCAGCCCAGCGTCATGAAGCTCAACAACTTAGACAGCCAGGACATTCGGGGGTGGAATCGAAACAGCCATAATGGGGCCATGGCAGCTGGGCAGGTTCCAGTGATTCGCTCTGTTCGAAGTCTCTACCCAGAAAACCTTGCGCCCTCTTTCCCCTGTGGGCCTTCAGGGAGACATGGGTCAAGGTAATAATCAATAGCTCAGGAGACTATGAGTGTGGACTTTGCTTGTGCTATGGCCTGATTCCAGAATGTCCTTTTGCTCTTTGTTGTTGGTTTGTCTGCTCACAAAGAGCTGCTGTGTCTGGCTCCAGTTGTTTGCTGAGTTTCTGACATTTGCTCAGGGGCATCTCAGAAAGTAGTTTCCAATCCTTCTCTTTCAGTGGAAGGAGCGATGGTGGCAGGAACTCAAGGGTCACCGCCACAACTGCCAGCTTTCGCAACAGGACTGCAAAGGTAACGGGAGATCCAGCCTCGAAATGCTGAGTGAGGGCTTGGGAGCGGTGGGTGTGGTAGGCATGGTTCTTGAAGTCAGAGGAGCTGGCCAATAGGCCACTCGTGGCTGAAGGGCGGTTCATTTGCCTTTTGATGAAGAGGTTTATGGAAGCTTGACATTTCCAGAGCTCTGAAGGTATACGGCCTGAATTTTCACTTTCTATGTGGGCTTTTGTTTGTGTTGTTTTCAATAGGCAAAACCCCCCAAGCAACAGGGAGCTGGTGATGCCGAGGAGGAAGAGGAGGAGTAATGGTGTTTGCAAGAACCTGCACAGGGTTCCATCTTCTCTGCACAGCTGCAGTGCAGGCTCTGCCTCTCGGGCTCTGTGGGCAGAGGAGATTTTAGATTTACCTTTTTTCTAAGATATGACCGTTTTGTGTCTTTTGAGATTGTGATGTGGGAGTTTGGGAGTTGGAGGGAGGGCTAGCAGGGAGGCTGTTCAGAAACATTTCAGCTTTAGCTGCTGCCTTTTGGCAGCACAAAAATACAACTTAGGCCTCTCAGCCCACCAGGGCTCCATCTTTTGACAAACTGTCACCGCTGTTTCCTGGTGCTGTGTGGTCCTGGTGGAGAGAGGAGAGGGTTGTGGAAACCTGATTCTTTCTCCTGCAGGGGCCTAAATTTAGGAACTTTTGGGTAACCTCCTGTGTGCTGCCCCTCCCCACTCTACAATTGGGACTCTGGTTTGTGTGTGGAACAGCCCTGGGAAAGTGTTCAGGTCAGTTGCAATATATATTAGGAACAGGCTTTTGGAGATGAGTTGAACTAGAATGGACTCCGGCTTTGTTTTAATCTGTTTCTTTGGCATTGGGCATCACTGCCTTCTGTTTTGGTGGGGAAATGGCTCCTTTTTCTTTACTGCCTTCTGATGGAGACAGTGAGGGGCTTTCTGTCCCTGCCAGGGCCTTGCTGGGCTCTCCGGACTGGGACTGAGCCCTAAGCTCTGTGACTTAACTCTAAACCAAGTATCAGAGCTCCCATCTCCCTCTTTTTATTTTATTATTATAATAATTATTAACATCTTGTACTAGAAATAAAGTTTGTACTTGAAGTTTACCTGAGTCTTGTGGCTCCTTCTCCTGTGCACTCGGGAGACTCAGGGAGTATGGGGAAGGTGAGCAGGACTAGGCTTTCTCTGCTTCCCGGAACCCTGGCAGGTCCAGGGTGAGCTCCTTCTCAGAGCCACCATGGAAAACATTAAGGAGGTTCTTCAAAAAATTAAATAGAACTACCATATGGTCCTGTTACCCCACTTTTGGGTATTGATCCGAAGAAATCTGAAACACTCATTTGAAAAGATAGGGGTGCCCTTATATTCATTGCAGCATTACTTACATTACCCAAGACATAGAAGCAACCTAAGTGTCTGTCAGTAGACATGGAAAAAGAAGATATGGTATAAATGTACAATAGAATATTACTCAGCCATAAAAAATGAAATGTTGCCATTTGCGACAACATGGATGGACCTAATGGAGAAACTCTTCAGAGAACAAATGCATGGTTAGATGGGAGGGGGTTTAGGAGGATGAGTGAAAAGGGTAAAGGGGTTAGGATGTACAAATAGCCACTTATAAAAACAAGCAAATGGGATGTAAAAAGTACTATAGGAAATATAGTCAATATAATTATGGTATCAGGTGGATACTAGATCTGTGTGATCATAAGATGTAAATGTCTGATCACTATGTTGTACACCTGAAACTAATACTGAATGTCAACTGTAACTGAAAATTAAACCTTTTTTGAAAAGATGATCACACAATTCTTAGAGAAAATCAAAATTAGATGAAGATTATTTATTGGTGAGACTTTGTTCCTGTAGTGAGCTTTCTTTACACAGCAATGGTGTAAATAGCATCAAATTGAATGAAAAGTTTGTTAAATGCAACCATAAATAATTATAATAAATACACATCAAGTAACTTTACAGCACATGTGTTTTAGGGCCAAGGTTTAGATCTGTCTGGACCTCACTGTGCTCTCTGGGAGAAGCAGTCCTGTTAGCAGCAGGTAACTCACAGCTATCATCTCATCAAGTGATTGGCCAACAGAAGCTTCCCAATCCCCGCATGGGGGAGGTAGCTGACAGAATTCTGAGTTCATTCAAGGGATGGGAAGGGTTAGAGGGAACTAAGAATTTAAAAATACAGGAGGAAAAAAACACTTCTAATAAATCCAAAGGCTCTTTCATTATGCAGGAATGAAACAGGATCCTTGTCAGGACTACATCCTGCTGTGACCTCCAGTCGAGGGGGCTGTGGCCACATGAGGCAGTGGCCAACCACATTCTCCAGACGGGGACACTGCAGGCACTCACCTCCAGACACTGATCCTACATCAAACATAAGTGATGCAACTGGACAGTTAACCCAAGTTTATCTTCCTTAGGGGAGGGGATCTTTTCTACAATGGTCCTTAATGCAGTTCCTAGGAATAATAGGGAGGAGAGGGATGCTAACGGCTCAAAAATCCACGTTTCCATCAGGCATCGGAAGGAGGAGCACATCCTCCTCTTACCAGCATTCACACTCCAAACCACCTCTCAGCACTCACTCAGAACTTCCAATATTCACAATATTATACAATAAATACAGTGATGAATTCTGTGAGAACTGGCAAGGCCCAAGTGACAGTCCAACAAGATGGCATATGCTGCTCTTCAACAAAGTACCACTGGACAAAGACCCAGGTGGGGCACAAATGCAGGGGCAGTGGGCGAGCTGGGGCAGCCAGCCCTGGCACACACGGGGCAGCGAGGAGGGTACTGGGTGGGCCCAGCCAGGGGGGCGGAAGGACCTCCCTTGCGTCTCCGTCTGGACTGGAAGGTCTTAGTCACGGAAGCAGACCCCGAATTGAGCAGAGCACCTCAGACAGCTCTTTAAAGTGGGGGTGGGACCCTTTCCTCAGCTCCTCACCTCCCTCCACAGCGAGGAAGGGCCGTTTGCGAGCACAGGAGTGAGGAAGGCTTGCATCACGTGTTTTCCTATTCAGTCCGTCTCCAGCACTGTCCCTCTCAACCCTGGAGCTGGGACGCAGCCGCCTGGCTCTGAACTGACGTCGGGAATGAACCCTTTGGTCGCCTGCTCCTGAGGAGCACTCGGGGAACGCAGACCAGGGTCCCGGAACTGACGGAGAGCAGAGAGTCCGGGAGGGACCGCTGTGGACTTTTCCTCAGAAAAACCCAGACCATTCACAAGGCTCTAAAGAGTAACAGAAACTTCCATGTTTGGGTAACTGGTCTAACCATGGAAGAAGGCCTGAGGAGCCGCGTCCAGGAGAAACTCTGGCTCCCGGTAGGTGGGGCAGGCCTGGCCACAGGCTTGTTTGTGGATGTGTTCTCGGAAGGAACAGGACTCCGAGAGGACGATGGCGTCTCATTGCCAGCTTCCTGCTGGGTGGTCCTGTGGTGTGGAACCATCTGGGGCCCTAGGGCCTCAGAATCTGGTGGCCACGAAGGACAGTGTCCAGGAAGATCAAATGCGACACAAACTGGGAACTAAACTACCCTACAAACACCGTGAACGGTAGCAAAAGAACCAACCCATCACAAAACGTACAAATACAAAAGGTTAAGTCTTCCAGGAGGCCCTGGAATGTGGACAAAAGTTCAGAAAAGCAAAACGTCGCCAACTCCTCACGCAGGGCCCTCCCTGGAGGGACATGCCTGCAGGGGCAGGCCTCCCTGCCGGCGGAGCAGTGCCTCGGTGACAGCCTCACCCTGGAGCTCCCTCCCTTCAGCCACTCAGGGGGTCTTCGCGGTAGTGAATGGCACAGCGCAGTTTCTCCAGCATGATTTCCAGAGAGGAATACTGGGGAAGCTTGATCATGAACATGCATGTCTCCACGCGGATGTAGCGAGAGTCTGGGGAACCTACGGGAAGAACGGGGTCGGTGTTAGAGGGCTGGGCTGGGATCCCAGGGAGACCTAGGCCTGGCTGGCCCTCACAGGGCACGGGAGGCGGTGCAGCAGATTCTGGAGGAGAAAAAGCAGACACACCACTGCTGACCTGAGAGGGAATCTTATTGCAGACAGCAAAGGGTTTGTTTCTAATTAAATTATTTTGCTGCATTTATTTTATTTTTTCCAAAAAAATTTTTTAATCCTCACCTGAGGGTATTTTTTCCATTGATTTTTGTTTGTTTTTATCTTTGTTCCCATTGATTTATAGAGAGAATGGGAAAGGGAGAAACAAAGAGAAACACTTATGTGAGAGAGACACGTCTTCCACATGCCCCAACCAGGGCCGGGAGCCTGCAATTGAGGTACATGCCCTTGACTGGAATCAGACCCAGCACTCTTCAGTCCCCAGGCTGATGCTCTATCCACTGAGCAAAACCAGCTAGGGCTATTTTGCTGCATTTAAAAGTTCAAAGATTAAAACATGTCTAGATTTTTAGCTTTTACAAATATTGGCAAACATATCAACACTGGACCTGTCTTGTTACTTGAAGGTCAGGTGTGGGAGGCATGCTACCCTTGGCCTTTCCCCCACTCACATCTGGGCTTTAGTGTTTGGGGACCCTGACCTGTTTTCTCCCGCCCATGCAGGGCCCCATTCCAATCAGAGAAGGGCCTTCTCCCCCTTGGCACATGACCAGGGAGGGCAGTACCTGCTGTGCCGTCTGGGGGGGCGATCTTCATGGGGTACGGGGGCACATGGGCTGTGTCGGGGCCCCCGTCCTTGCAGGGGCAGGTGAACGGGATGCGCTCCTGGTTGCAGGCAAACTTGATGAACTTGCACAGCTCCTCCTGGGCGAACATCTCCAGGGCCCCCCAGAAGAACTCGATGTGCTGGTCCGTCTCCATCAGCCCCACCTGGTACATGGTGTGGGCCTGGCAAGAAAGGCCCAGGTGTGAGCAGACCTGGCCTCTGCTGACCCAGGGCCTCCCAGGGCAGGCC
Source organism: Pipistrellus hanaki (assembly GCF_964339955.1). NCBI lineage: Eukaryota > Metazoa > Chordata > Mammalia > Chiroptera > Vespertilionidae > Pipistrellus > Pipistrellus hanaki. The sequence continues at coordinate 6,336,302 of NC_140521.1, read as the reverse complement.
AGTCCCAGGACAGCGCAGCGGGGAGACGATGGCGGACCCAGGGCGAGGACTGTGATGCCAGGGACCGCGAAGTCAGTTGTATCAGTGCTGGTTTGAGTGACTGTGGCCTGGGCACCAGACCTGGCAGCAGGGTTATCCATGTTACCACTCTGACCCCCTGGGCAGGTCCTGTCACCGTCCCACTAGAGGGGAAGTCACTTGGGCAAGGTCTCTCAAGTAGGAAGAAGCAATGCTGGGACACAAGCCCGGTTGAGGGAAGCTGGCATGGGCTGAAGCAGGGAGGGGTCTTGGCAAGGAAAGTCCATCAGCTCAGGATGGTGGCTTAAGGCCTGGGCTCTGGAGCAGGTGATCTGGGTACAGAGTTTGACTCTGCCACGTGCTGGCTGTGTGAACTTGGGCAAGTGACTTCTCTCTTGGCTTTCGGTTACTCAGCTGTGAGAGAGGGTTGAGCGTAGCTTCTCCCATGTGCGAGGAGGGTGCTGGGGCACAGGAAGTGCTGGGACAGGCCCTGCCCGCCCGCCCAGCCCCAGCTCTGACCTTCAGGAACTCGAGGTTGATGTATGGGAGGCCGCAAGTCCGCAGCTCCATCTCCAGAGGGCTGAGCGTGGTGAGCAGCTGCAGGGGCACGATGGAGCCCAGGCCCGCTCGCACGGCCGTGGTGCACTCCTCGTTCTGCAGCTCCCGCAGCCGCAGGCTCCGGATGGCGGCTGCGTAGATGTCCTTGTTCTCCCACCTGTGGGGTCAGGGGTCACGGTCGGGGAGGAGGCCGAGGCAGCTGATGGGGTTGCCCTAGGTGCCCAGTTACCCAGGTTTCCCACCTCTGGTGACACCCACCTCCGCTGGTATTTTCTAATGTAAACGGCCTTCTACTGAAGACAGTCCACCATCTTTCTTGAAGCCCAGCGTCCTGCCTCATTTCCCTCCCGCTGGTGAAAGCTGCCTGTCACCTAACCGGGACCCTGGTGCCGCTGTCAGACCCCAGCCGGCGGCGTGGCCAGGCCCCTCGTGCACACACTCACGCCACAGGGATGTGCCGGCCGCGGCTGCACAGCTCCACCTCCTCGCCCGTCATGGTCAGGTAGGTGAAGCGGCAGCAGGGCTTGTTGGGGCTGTCGGGGCTCTCGGTGGCCAGGTGCTGGGAGGCGATCTCGGCGCACAGGGCCTCCAGCTCGATCTCGTCGTTGATCTGGAGGCAGAGGCAGACCGAGGCTCACTGCCCGCCCGCCCCCAGGCCCCCGGGAAGACATCCTCGACCTCCAGATGGGCAAAGAGCAGGCACAGTTTGGGTGGAGGCTACCCTTGGCCATCATGAATGGCCCGTGGCATGGGCCTGGCCAATCAGAACCCGCCATCAGTTCGGGGTTGGGCCCGTGAGACCCCAACTGCAGGGCTTGTCCCATTTCTGTTTGGAAGCAGCAGCCTCATTCACGGACATGGACGTGATCGTGAGAGGGATCACCTGGTCTTGCTGGGGTCACAGACCAGGTTCTGATGCTGTCATTTGAGCACCTGGATTTGGTCTGAAGCCGCAGGCTGACGCTCTGTCCACTGACCCAAACCGGCGAGGGCTGTACATTTAGTTTTAATAGCAAGTCATTAAGACAATGTTTTTCCTAAGCTGGTTTGGGCTGGGTTTTCTGTCACTTGCCAGCAGAGAGCCTGACTCACTCCCATCTGTGGGTGACGCACGGTTCCTCCACTCTCTGGCACACTGACGTTATGTCATGTTTAAAAGATAGCGAGCGGTGTGCACACTGGGCTCCGGAGATGCCGGGGTCTGACCAGCGGAGAACAAACGCTCCCACGGGGGTGGAGGTGCAGGTAGGGGCTGCGCACGCAGTGTCCGTGCAGCAGCCCGCCCCGCGGTGAGGGCTGCAGGAGAGGCTGAGAGCGTTCCTTCCTGGGCCGTGGGCCGCCCCCCGGGCAGTTCTGGAGTTCCTGGGGGCCTTGCCCAGCCCTTCAGACAGAAGCCTTGCTGGACTATCTGCCTGGACACCTCTTACACGCCTGCCTTCCCCAGGCCCAGGCTGCCACCCAAAGCCCCAGGAGGACTTCTCAGAGCAGTGCCTGGTGGGCACGCACAAATGCCCAGACCGTGGGGAATCTTGCTTTGACCGTCTGGACAATCCATCCTCCCTATTTCTGCTGACATGCCGACTGCCATCCAGGATCTCGGTTTTGCTGCTCCCTGGAACAGTCTGCCCTCAAGTGGTGGCAAAGGGGACGACTACAGAGAGCCTGGCATAGAGGCCCTTAGAGGGTCCCTCAAGTTTTGTGCCAGAATCAGCTGACAACCTCCCTCAGCTGAGGTCCCATGGACAGGCACAAAGCCAGCCAGTCCCCTGCAGCACAGGCAGCTGGCCTCCAGGAGAGGGGTTAGGTGGAGGCTCGGCCACACCACCGGCCATCTCTAACCTGAGGAGAGGGGTGAGGAGAGAGGCCCCCTGTCAGTGGACAGACCGGACCCAACTGGTACCCTCGTTCCAGCCAGCTCCCCTCTCTGGGCCTTGTTTCTCCCTGGCCTGTGGGAGGAAGTGTGAGGACAGCCCTCCAGCAGCCCGGAGCCCAAGGCAGACCTGTCTCATGCCTGCTGAATGCATGGACGGCCCTGAGCAGCTCCCACAGGCTCAACCAGAGCCTGGGCACCGGGGCGCTGGTCTGTGCAGAGAGGGATGGTCAGACACGGCTGTGTCCCTGCTGCCTCTCGTCCCGCTGCACCAGGGGCGGGACTGAGAGCTCCATTCCCTCCACCTTCCCTCCAACCTCAGGAGGCCCCTGAGGTGTGCTCTCGGTGGGGTCCTGAAAGCTCTTTCAAGTGAGACTGGTCTGCTTGTAGCACTTCCCACCCAGCCCCTCTGTTCACTCAGGTGCGGGAACTCTTCACCCTGTGTCCCTGGGAGGCCTAGCGGGTCACCCGCTGCGGCTGCTGACGCCAGGGAGGAAGACTGGCAGCCGGAGATGGCAGGGTGCTCCCTGGGAGATCCCACCGTCTTTGGCTGGGGCCACAGAGGTGGCAATAAGGGAGGTCCAGGGCACTGCTCTGGGCCCTGCTGTCCCCAGAATAAACGTGCTTTTCACTTACGCTTTCGAATTTCTTGACGTAGTTGTACGTGAGTATGTCTGCTTCCTGCAGGTCTTGGTCAGGGTCCAGGGGCTCCCCTACCAGAGTCTTCCAGAAGGAGGGCAGGAGGTCCAGGGGCAGAGGGACATCTGCTCGAATTGCGATTCCCAGCAGCTGCCCCAGGAAGTGCAGCAGCTGCTCCTCCCCGTAGGTGATGGGGCTGGGGGTCAGGATGTACTTGCCCTGCACGTGGAGGCAGAGATGGGGTGGCTCAGTGGGCTGGGAAACGGGCCCCCGAGCTGGCCCAGCCAGGCGGGAAGGCCTGTGAAAGGGCAGAGCCGAGGAGGACACACCGAGCCTCGGGGCCTTACCTTGTTCTTGCTGACGGCCGAGCTGGGGCACAGCAGCAGGAGGGACAGCGAGGAGCTCTGCAGCTCCTTGCACACCTGCCACAGGAAGTGGCGGAAGGACCCGCCTGGGGAGGGGCAGACGGAGCCCATCAACATGGGGCTCGGCCGGCCTCCCTGCCCCGCACGCCCCGTCCACACTGGGAGCAGCACTCACTGGCCAGCCGGGCCGCAGCAGGTGGCGTGGGCGGGAGACCTGGGGTCAAATCCTGCCATGTCACCTACTAGCTAGGGGGCCTCAGACCCTCTATCCGAAGGGAACAGGATTTCTGCCAACCTCACAGGCCAGTGTCAAGGAATCAAGCACAGGCCCCGTGTAGGCAGCTCTCACAGCTGCGAGCCCACACTGACTTGCAGGCTTGTTGGCTCCACGCCCACCTTCTGTGCCAGGAGCAGGGCAGCTGTTCACTCAGCACGGCTCCCGCCCAGGCCCGGCGCTCAGTGTTGAACGGGTGACGCGTGACCCATGCAAAGAGCACTGGGCAGCGGGCAGCTTCCACGGCTGCCCCTCCATCGGTGCCTTTTGTTTTTTGCCAAGTCCTCTGGGGCTGGGCCTCCTCTCCCCAGTGTGCCCCTGGTCAGTGCCCCCTCAGGAAGCTCCGAGGACAACTGTGCGTGCTGTTGTCCATGCGGGAGGCCTGCTTGGGGACAGACGCCAGGGCTGGCCTCACTCAACTTCCAGAAGAGGCAGATTTGCCTGCTGAAGCCACCAAGTCCAAGGGCGGGCTTTGGAATGGGACAGACCTGGGCCGACCCCAGGTGGCTGCCTGACCGTGGGGAAGCTCCTTAACTTTGAGGTGGCCCAGGGCTGCCAAGGGGGCAATGCTGGCCTCTTGTGACATTTTTGTGCTCTGAGGGGTAGGGGTCGGGCAGAAGCACTGGGGGGTCGGGGAGGGGGCAGAGGACACCAGTGCTGCTGGGACGGTGTCTCAGGACCGTGGGGAGGGAGACGGAGCTGCCCCAGCAGCTTCCCCCCATCACCCAGGAGATGAGCTGGGCTTCTCCCATCGAGTGGAGACGGTTTCTCACTGTTTGGGGTAAAAGGACCCTGAGGGAACATTTTCTGAGCTGCTTTTCCTCGTCCTTACAGAGTGAAATGACAGAAAGTCCCATTTCTGACCGAGGCTCCAAACGACCTCTCTCTCACGGAGCACTTACCAGCTCTCAGCCCCCACCCCTCAGCCAGGGCGCCCCCGGGGCGGGGGCCAGTCCAAACGAGGACCTGCTGCCCCGCGCTGCCCCGCGCTGCCCCGCGCAGGAACAGCAAAGCAGAGGCGCGTCCCTGAGCCCCCCTGGCACAGCTCCCCCCGGGGCAGTCGGCTTCTGCAGAGCAGAGGATGAGGATGTGGCTTTGACTCTTGCAAATGGGGGAACCCTGGCAGTTTAGGCTAAAAATCAGCACAGGCAGTTTACTCTAACCGCGCCTCCACCCTCGACCGGGCGGAGGGTTCGATGGGCAGCCACTTACTGGTGCCGTGGACCTCCTCCCCAGTGAAGCGGATGTTGAAGGCATAGGTGGGGTCGCCGCCACTGGCCAGTTTGACACAAAGCTGAGAGGACGGCACGGAGGCCAGCTGCCTGGCAGCTTGGCAGAAGTAGGAGTTTTCAGAAGCTCTGATCTCCCCTGGAAAGAGAGAGAAAGTGAGAACACCCCCCACCCCGTGGCAGTGTTCGGCCCTCCCCCATCTCTGCCTGCTTCCCAGCCCTCCCCTGCCCCTCCACAGGCCCCTGCCCTCTCTGCTCTGGGACTTCTCCGCTTCTCTCCGTGCTGCCTGCGGGAGTCACTCCCGGCTCTCTGAGTCGGCCCCTCTCGTCCCTCCTTTTGTCTCCTGGGGAGGTCACCCCCACCCAGCCCCTCTCTGTGGTGCCAGAAACCGATGTTAGCAGGTCCCTGGCCAACCAGAATGAAGTCTACCTGCCCCGCCCTGCCCTGCCTCGGGGGGGAGGGGGGGGGGCAGGGCGAGAGGCGAGGAGAGGGTCCCCCTTCCTCCTGCTGCCTGGAGCGCAGGGCTCTGTGCGTGCGGGAGACCTGCAGGCGGGAGCCACGTGAAGGAGGACTGTCCCCACCCCGGACTCCCCTCCTCTGGAGGCTCCTCTGTACGTGTGGCCTCACTTGTCTGTGAATGCAGCGCTGCTGTTGCGCGCTCTGGTCTGTGTCGCTGTCTTACCTCCCACAATCTCCAGGGGGTCCAGAGTGATCTCAGGCGCCGCGTGGTCCGCCGTCCTCTGCACAGTGGCATTCAGCACCCGGTTCATGACCGTCACCTTCGTGTCGTAGAAGATCAGCCCTGATGGAGGGATTGGATGGCTGGGGAGGGCTGCCTCTCTCCTTCCCGGTTACCGAGGCCCGGGGGGGGGGGGGGGGCCCGCTGTGTCCTTCTGGATGCCCTTCCCTCAGGCCCTGGGTGGGGCCTCAATGGTCTTGATGCCAGACACTTGGTTAGGATCTGCCTGAACGTTACCTCACAAACCTGTGGGCTGTCACGCCGGGAGACACCCATTGGCGGAAAGACAAACCCACACACAGAGAAACAGAGAGGTTTGCTGTAGCATTTCCTGAAGCAGCAAGAATAAAACCACCCCTGTGTCTATCAACAGAGAAAGGCTGTGAGTAAGCTGTGAGCACCGACAGGAGGTCTGTAAGGTGAGGCGGCTCCGTGGATGCCCACAGAGGTCTCGGAGGCAGGTCACCAAACAGGAAATGGAGTTGCAGAATGGAACGCATAATACACATTCGGATTTAAAAAATAAGACAAAAATGGGTCTATTTGTATGTGAAAAATCTGGAAGCACACTGTTCCTGGCCATTTAACCTGTGTGTTTGCTGAGTATCTGCTCCTGGGTGGCCCAGCTGCTCCGGAGGAGAGCTGCATGTCAAGTGTACGGCTGGGTGGGGTGCCATCCTGGGCAGCGGCCTGGCTGTGGGCAATGGCCACGTGACATGACGTGACGCTGTCTGCCGCTGGCCCTGCAGGCCCAGGCACTGACCTTTGGCCTCCTGCAGCAGGGCGGCGATGCTGCGAGTGTACACGGGCGTCGGGCGCAGCTCCACCAGCGGCAGGAAGAAGGTCTCCAGCGTGGTGTTGAGCGACTGGAGCAGGGCGAAGCGCAGGCGCAGGCTCTCGATGGGCACGCCTGTGGGGAAGTGGGCAGTTAGAAGCCTCTTGGGGTCTCAGCAGAGCGGGGCTGAGACTCCCTTTGTGCACAAACTCAGGTGGTCCTCATCCACTGTGGATGTCACCCCCCACTGGGCCTGAGACAAAGGGCAAGGCCCGGCAGGCCAGCGGGAGGCCTGGGCTGTGTATTATATTAATATTTTTAAACTTTTAATTCTGAAATAAATACCAACTTACAGGGAGTTGCAGCCACAGTGAAGAGTCCTGTGTACCTTCCCCCAATGTGGGCTCTAACCCAGGAAGCAGGGCTCCGGCCCACCCTCCTCTGTCGTCCCCACACCTGTCTCCTCTCCCTCTGGAGAGGCAGAGGTTGGGACCATTCCTTGCCCAGACTTCCTTCTCAGTATCCAGGAGAGAGCAGAGTGGCTGGGGGGTGTGCAGGTGCAGCAGCAGCCTGGGGACAGGCACAGAAACAGCCCGGGCCACCTGCCAACACGTGACAGCGGCCATTTTCCGGGCTTACAGAGAACGTCCCTCCTGTGCGCGTTGTTTGTGTGTGTTCCTGTACCGTCCTGGGGGCTCCCCGCAGGGCAGGGCAGTGCACACGCGTGTCCAGAGGGCATTCCCAGGGCCACGTACTCAGGAGGCAGGCCACTCTGGGGTCGGTGGTGTCCGCAGGGTCCAGATACACCTCGTGGGGGTGGAGCCGCGCGGGCGTGATGGCCAGGTGGCGGCACAGCCGGTTGATGTACTGCACGAGTGCCACGTCCATCTCCAGGGTCCACTTCCGCGAGGCCTTGTGCGCGTGGCGGACGTCGATGCAGGCGCACCTGGGGGCAGAGGGCGCGTGGGGCGGGGGCTCCTGCCTCCAGAGCCCTTCTCGCTATTACAGACGCGTTGCTTAGAATTAGTTAGCTGTGCAATTTGTTCCCTCCCCCTCGTAAAATATAGTTTCTCATCCAACGTGGGTGATTCCCCTTTCAACAAAACCCCCAAACTCATCTGTTCACTGGCTTTGAAAACAAGTCAGAAAACGCGCTGCTGCACCAGGAAGCCCAGGCCCAACTGCGGTCTCCTCTGCGCCCCAGGGAAGGCCCAGAACAGCTTCTCCCCGAAAACAGACTCATAAAAGCATCTTCTCGCAGCGTCCCTCCTCCATGCCCAGCACTGCCTGCCGGGTGAGGGAGCTGGAGGGAGAGGGCAAGGAGACTGTTTGGTTTGCCAACACCTTGTCTGCTAGGGGCTCTCTTAGAACGAGAAAGGGAAAGCAGATGTGTCTGACCATGAAGACTCCAGAGCAGTGACCTTGCTGTGCCTGACAGGGATAGAGGGATGACAGATTCAGAGGGAAAAGGTTCTTTGGAATAAGAAACCGTCCCCATTAGGGACTAAAATGTGTTTCTTCCCTTCCCTCCCCACTCATATGCTGAAACCCACTATGACTGCATTTGGAGACAGGGCCTCTAGAGAGGTCGTTAAGTGAGGCCTTAGGATGACCCTAATCTAGTGGGACTGGGGCCCTTACAAGAGGACCACCGCAGGGATGCCCTCGCACCGAGGACCATTGCGAGCAAACAAGAGGCCACAGGAGAAGCCAACGCTGCTCCACCCTGATTTTGGACGTCCAGCCTCCAGAACTGGTATAAAATGAACTTCTGTTGTATAGAACAGGGTTTGTTTTCAAATGGGCATGGAGACCCACTTTACCACATGAAGAATTAGGAAGTAAGTCAATAGGCATTGAAAATGGCAGAGAATGGCTCCACAGGAAGTGTTTTCTTGGGGAGGTACCCAGGGGCTGAGGGACCTCTTACCTCTCAAAGTGGAGATCATAACCACAGGATAAAATCGCCCTCCAGACACTGCGGATGTCTTGCTTGGCTCGGTCAACAACAAACTTGTGAAATCCTTCCAAGGTCAGATACTTTTCCTCTGGGACTGATGGAAAGTGTCTGTGTTAGAACTTGGTGAGAACTGCGCACAGTGGGGCCACACAACATACTCTGGGTGCATCCTCTTTCAGGGCCAATCCATCTAGTCCCCTCTATCTCCTGTCACTCCAGCCAGCTCCACCCACTGCTCCCTGCATGCATCACCTGACCTTACGGGCCCCCAAGCCGCAGCCTCATGTCACCTGTTTGGTCACTAAGTAGTGCGGTGCTTTTCCGACAGTCCCTCCTGTCTCTAATCTCAAACACTCCTGACTAATTTTGTGACACTGAGAATAGATTTCTCCAATTCTGCCTGGGCCTTTAGGAGGCTAAAATTCTAATGTTCCAGGTAAGAACCGCCTGGAAGAGAATCCCCAAGCAGATGTCCAGATTTTACTTTCAGTTACAGTCATCTAGTTTTTGCCCTGGATAGATGATACTAGAAGCTTAGAGTGAAATCGTATGGCCCCGCCCACCTGCGCTCACTGCCCACCCACCTGCTGCTGCTGAGCTAAGCTCGCAGCCCCGCCCACCTGTTCCTGTGTCAAGTCCCCACAAGCCCTGGCGCACTCCGCCTCCTGGTGACCAGTCTTTTGTCATTAAGGCATGACCGGATTACGACCAAGGGGTTTTTATAATAGAGATTTCTGGAGCTGCTATTTTGACTTCTAAGTTCCTGGTCATCAAAGCAGCATTCTGGGCAGTTATGTTGCCACAGGGTCTTTGGAAATGCCGCTCCTGCCTAGACTAAAGCCAGGGGCACCCAGCTAGTCAGGCAAAAGCAGAGCTGGTTCCCGGTGGACCGCCCATCCCAGGAGGAAGCTGCCCCCACACCTGCCTGGGCCCCACGGCCTCACACACCTTCTTGCTTTTTGGTGGGTGACTTTTCTGGGTCCTTTTCATCCGGCTTGCTCTTTTCCGGGGACTTGGGCTTCACAGTTGGCTTCTTCTCGCTTAGAGCAGATCTGCTGTAGACCAGAGCATGGAGTCAGAGTGCCTGCGCCACCCCTCCTCCTGAGAGGACCTGGAGCCTCACTTATGCATTAGCTCACATCCTAGCTACGCCTTAGGCTTCAGACGGGGCTGGGTTTGAGATGAGCTTTGTTCTGACCCAGAATAGTTTACTGAGCAAATTATCAGGACAAATGATATGGTCAAATATGAAAAACGTTGAATAAACACTTTTCAGGTGTGGTTCCAGGAAGAAACCACGAGCCACATGGAGCTCCTTATGTTTAAATTAGTGAAATAAAATCACAAGTTCAGTTTCTTGGCTGCACCCACACATTCCGGGTGCTCGCATGTGACCACATCTGGAACGGCCCAGCCGGAAACAGCACAGCTCCAGCCCCACAAGCAGTTCTAGCGGACGGAACTGACTTATAATTAATAAAAAGTCCCCGTATTTTCTGGTGATTTAAACAATTCCTCTAGAGACTTCTGCTAGGTAACACTTTGCTATCAGAGTTTCAACTGTGAGTACTTGTGAGTCATAAGCCCATAGCTAAAGAAAATTCTATTAATATGTATGCATATCCACATGGAATAATATGTAACCATTTACAAAAAGGAATAAGGCCCGGCTGGTTTGGTTCAGTGATTGAGCCAAGAGTTCGCCAGTTCGATTCCCGATCAGGGCACGTGCCTGGGTTGCAGGCTCAATCTCCAGAAGGGGGCGTGAGGAGGCAGTCAGTCAATGTCTCTCTCTTATTGAAGTTTCTATTTCTCCATCTCTCCCCCTTCCTTTCTCTAAAATAAATAAAAACCATATTAAAAAGAAAAAAGGAATGAGGAATTTCTTTTTGTGAAAAATTAGTAAAGGGAAACGGCAAGGACTGGCAGTGAGCACAGCTCCCCGCTCTGGGCGTGTATGCATTTGCTTGTGTGTAGAGAGTTCTGGAAGGCTACAGAAGTAACACTGGCCGTCTCAAGGGCCGGGAGGCTTGAGGATGGATGGAGAGAAGGGTGGCTTTTCACTGCATATACTTGGAAATTTTGTACTATTTTAGCCGTTTAACATGTAAGAAGAGGATATGCATAGACACAAAGTTATGTACTTAAATATTAATTAAAAGCAGTCACTAAGCTTGGGTAGTTCAATTTTTTTCAATATGCACGTACTCAGCCCTAGCTAGTTTGGCTCAGTGGAGAGAGCATCAGCCTGCAGACTTAAGGGTCCTGGGTTCAATTCTGGGCAGGGGCATGTGCCTGGCTTGCAGGCTTGAACCTTGGTAAAGGGCTTCCAGGGGGCAGCTGATCAATGATTCTCTGTCATCATTGATGTTTCTATCTCTCCCTTTCCCTTCCTCTCTGAAAGCAATAAAAATATATTTTTTAAAAATGCACATATTCATTTTATAGCCCTTGCACAATAATTACACATTACTTGTAGAGTTAACAGGTTAGGAGTTTTGAACAAGTCTGTACATCTTAAATGTTTTATTGTTTGGTCTTGAGTGCTGTCCAGCCTGCATGGTCCAGATTTTACCATTCTTGTGAATAAAATGAAACGCTCTCTCAGCTGACAAGTCGAGGGCTAAAAGGGCCCCAGCAGCGGAGGAGGGCCAGGATGTCTGGCCTCCCAGGAACCTGTGGGAGGTGATCCCTGTGTCCCCCTGCGCGCCCACCTCCTGGGCAACGAGGGCGCCCACCTGACACTGTTGAGCACGGCCTTGTCCTTGGTGGGTGGCTTGGTGATGGGCCGCTTGGTGCTCACCACCTTCATGGGGTGCTGCTCCTTCCCCGCTTTGCTGTACTTGCTCTTGTCGAACTTGGGCTTGGGCACGCCGTACTTCCTCAGGATCTGGGGGGCACAAAGGGGACAGGGCTCAGGCTCCCCCCGAAGCACACCCTGGGCTCGGAGCAGGCACACGCACCGAGAGGGGCCGCTACCTGGGTGAGCTGGTCCTCCAGCACCTTCTTCGGAGGCCGGACGTTGGTGAAGAAGAGGTGGAGGAGGTTGCCTGGCGTCTGGGAGTTGATCTGCTCTTTGCTGAGATAGATGTCAGACACTTTGATGGGCTTGGCCGGGGTCAGGCTCAGCATCTGCTCTGAGTGGGCACAGCTCTTAAATATCTCCGTCAGCACCTCCCGGGCCCCGGGCACCAGCTTCTCGCCTGTCACAGATGGGGGAGGGCAAACAATGCTGCCGTGAGCGCACCAGGTCAGGGTGCGCCCCACAGCATTTTACCTGTTTTTCATAAACAATTTACTTTGAAGAGTGGGACCGAGACATTCAGGGGTGATGATGAGCACACCGAAGCCTCATGTCCCCTTTGTGGGAACGCACCTCAGCTCCACGCCCAGACCTCCCTGCTGTAACCTGGGACGGCAGCCACTCGTCCCCTGGCCAGCTGCAAATGACAAGCCTCCTGGGTGCAGACCTCAGCGGTCACTCTGGACTCTTACATGTGGAAGACGTAACTACCACTGGGTTTGAGCCATTTTAGTGCAAAGTACAAGCTGTTAAATACTTATTACTTGTTAGAGAACATGTTTTAAAACTGACACAGTGAGCAGGGTTTTCTGATATGAGCACAGAGAAAATACTTATTTTTTTGTCCCAAAAGGTGCTCTCCCCTTTCTTGCAGGGGCCTGTCTGCAGGTCTCCCGTGGCCCCGGCCCCCTGAAGAGCTGACTGGTTTCCTCCCCAGCCGTCCTCCTTACCCTTTCTCTCTGGGGGGGGTGACACAGCCACACCCAGGTTGGCCTCGCTAGGAGAACCAGGGCAAAGGCCTTGCAGGCATCTGGGCTGAGGGTGGAGGGACGGGTGTGAGGAAGAGGTAGTCGAGCTGAGTTAGCAGAACCACAACTTGGAAGAATATTGAGAAAGCGCATGTGGCAGGAACAAGGCAAATGCGTCACCAGAGACTGAGTATCGTATGTGGAAGGTTCGACTCTAACAGAATTGGGAACTAGAACTAAATTCAGATTCAAAATATGAGAAGACTGGGAAAGCACTAATTGTGGCAGAAAAAGACCTCAGGCTTCGCCCAGCTCTGACACTTCCCATGTGGGCAGCTGCAGGGGCGCGATATCCACCAACAAGGGGACAGGCCTGGGAGCGGGCGGGGAGAGCAGGACAGCACCCAGGCCGCTCAGGCACAGATTTCCCCCAGACTCCGCGATACACATTTTAATGCAGTATTATAAAAATTAAAATTAATGACGAGCAAATATTAACAGTACTGTACCGAGCAATATTAAAGCCTGATGCAAAAGGAAAAATCAGAACTATTTAAGTCTGCAAATCCTGTAAAATGTTAACATCTTGTTCATTATACATTAATTTGACTCTTATGAACATTTTATTAAAATGTTATTTATCTAGATTATTAACTTTTGGGGAGCCCCATTAAATTTTGTGCCCAAGGCCTCACAACTCTAGTCCCAATGCTGAGGGAACATTTCAAAATTTCATTTCCGGGGAATAAAATCTCAAACAGTAACAACAAAATCCATACTCAGGATTACATTTTTGTACACAAAAACCAAAACAAACTCAATAACCCTATTATGAAATTTCTAACAATATTAAAGATTTAGAAAAAAGACCACGGTTAGAAGCTGAGAGACTAGTAGAAATACAAACAAGAACACAAAGAACTGTGATGACAAAATGAAAGGACACAAATGGCTGCCGCTTCGGGAGTGCAGCTCGGCCGGTGGCTGGCCTGGCGGGCCTTCTGCTGACTCGGCTCTGGGCCCTGGCAGAGCCGGTCCTGGATGCACAAAGGAGTGGGCAGCCAGACAGCGTCCTCATGCCTCCGCTGCCAGAGCAACAAAGAGGACCTTGTGACAAGGAGCTGGGACTGTTTCTTCCCAATAATTAGTTTTACAGGGTGAGGCATTCACTGTCCTCAAGCCCACAACCAAGCGATCACCGGCAATGTGACTGGTATGTTCTAGCTCGAGGCCAGAACAAAACAAATACACATGAAGTTGAACAAGGGGCGCCTGGCTAGATAAAAAGAAGCAAGCCCACGTCCAGGTGTGGAGCCGGCTGTGGCGGTGCCATTCCTGGCCCTGCGGCTGCCCTCCAGCCTCCAGCCCTGACAGCACGGGGAGGGCGGGAGTGCTCTCTCTACCTAAGAGGATGCACGCAATGAATCCTCCATTAGTCAAGCGATGAACCTCTTGTCCGTCTCCCCAACACCCCGAATCATTTCTTAAGTCTGCAAATCCTAGGAGTGCCCCCAGAGTTCCTCTATGAGATGTTAAAAATAGGGGACATTGCGAATGGGGATAATTTTCATTCAATTTTTCCTATAAATTTGAAACTGCTAAAAAAGAAGAATATTCATTTAAAAAACGCGTAACCCACCTTTAACTGACTTGTCATTGAAATAATCTTCTAACCCCGGGCTTCCCTGAGTGTCAAACAAGCTCTGATTCACTACAGACACAGTGAGAATCTCTTCCGTTGACATTTCCATCAATTCGTCTTCACCGTCCAAACTTGACAAACCGATCAAATCATTATTGTTAAATAAACTTGCTCGGATCTTCTCGATTTTGGCTCGGGACCTTATCTGTGTGAACAAGGAAAAGGGTCGGGGCCGGAGCAGAGAGTGACCTCCTGCCTTCCCTTGGACTCGCCTCATCTTCCGTGTTGGGCAAGCGGCCCATCCTCCCCTCCCCGACAGCACTACCTTCATGGAAACACTTCAGCTCTGGCCAGGTCTGTGGCTTTACCCAAAGCCCAGGGCCTGGTGTCCGTGCCGGCCTCAGAGCAGGTCCTCAGGAAGAAGGCAGCGAGGTTAAAGAGGCGACTCTAGGGAGCAGGCCAACCAACCACTAGACCCGTGAGGCTCTTTCAGGAAGGTCTGAGAACGCTCTTCCCAGCACTCCCTCTCTAGCTAAGCCAGGGATACATGATGTCACAGGATGCAGGGTTTCTAAACAAGGAGGCCAGGACACAGGTGACATCCTGAAGTGGAAATGAGACCTGGCACCCTGTGAATCACCTGCAACTCAGCATCACCTCAGACAAGGCAGAGCGTGTGCTCACTGCTCACTGAGCTCCCTGTGCTGGAACACCGGGGGGGCTGAGCTGGGCTGCACTTGGTAGAGCCCCTCAGGCAAAGTCAGCCCCTTGGGCCCTCTACCTCCTCCCACTCGCACGAGCTGGTTACTTTTGATATCAGTCTGGACAGCACTCTCAGAGCTGTGACCTCAAACTCAGGCAGTCAGCCTAACAAATCTGTTTCCAAAGGCTGCCCCAGGGAGCCCCTAAGTCCCCAGGACTTAATTCTGGGCCTTAAAGAGGCTGAGGGATTACAAGTGCTCGTGATGTCAGTGGCTGCCTGGGCGTGAGAGCGGTTACCTCCACGACTGCGAAGCCTTTGATGGGGCGCGCCGCGAGCTGCTGGTTGTCCAGGGACGTGACTGTGTACATGGAGCCCATGTCTGACGCGGAGGCTGTCTCGGCGTTGTCCAGCTGCTCCCCCAGGCTGCCCAGGCTGCCCAGGCTGCCGGTGCTGCACAGGGAGATGTCCAGGCTCTCCTGGCTGGACACCACCTGCGGCTCCAGCAAGCCAGGAGGGATGGGCAGCTCCAGGCCTGCAGGCAGCAGATCCACAGACAGGTCGCTGACCGTCTGCGAGATGCCCTGGGAGCTGCAGATGGAGGCCTGGCTGGTGGAGGCAGACGCACTGATGCTCATGGCGGGGGTCAGGCTGCTGGACGTGCTGACTTCCAGGCTGTCCGTGCTGGGGAAGCCGAGGGTCTTCTCCGGCTCGGCTTTGCCATCACTGCCCTCGGCCTTGTCTTTCGGCTTCTTGGGGTCTTCGTCCTGCAGGGGAATGTAGATCTCGTCTTTAAAGACCCCGCCGTGGGCATTGCAGGCCTTGCGGATGGCGCCTCTGACGATGCCCTCGTCCAGGTGGGTGGGGATTCCGGAGATCACCAGTAAGCGGCTGTGGGCAGTAGGGCCTACCAGGGCCTGGCAGGCGTCGGCAATGGCGTCGCTCGTCACGCCCAGCCCCTGAGGGTCCTTCCTGGTGAGGTGCCGGAGAATGATGAGCAGGGTGAGGGCTCTGTGGAACCACAGCATGTCCTCGGGCTTGCTGCCCCCGATGCTGAGCAGGGCGGCGTCCGAGTCCACGGAGCGGGAGGCCGGGCGCTTCCCAGCGGAGGAGGCCTTTTCCCGCTTCATCTTGACTTTCTTCCTCTTGGACAGGAGGCTGGGGCTCTGAGGAGTCTGTCCTGGGGAGGACGAGGAGGAGGAGGACGAGTCACTGAGGTTCGGGGTGGTTGCTGAGGTGACTCCGCTGGCCGTGACACTCATGTTGGTAGGCAGGGTCACTTCGGCCACTGCCAGGCAGCCTTCCATGAGGGCATGGAAATACGTGGAGAACCTGCCCTGGTCGGAGGCCACCGTTGTGCCTGAGCCTCCGCAGGAGCTGCCCGAGACCCAGCTCTGGGTCTCCTCGTCGTACAGCTTGTGCAGCTCGGACTGCAGGGCCATCAGCATGGCCAGACAGGGGTTCAGCTGCAGGGCGATGGAGGAGGACAGGCCCGCCGGGTGCTTCCTCTGCTCCAGCGCGTGCACCGTACGCAGCAGCTCCGCCAGGAGATGGAAAACGAGTTCCTTCACGCAGGCCGCCATGTCCGTGGTCCACAGGAAGTTCCCTGGAGCAAACACAAGGCGATAACAGTTACTCAGAGCACTCACTATGTGCTAGGCTCTGTTCTAAGCACTTCAACGGGCACAACCCTCACAGCAACCCCGTGAGACAAGTACTTCTAGACCCACCCTTCGTCCCCATCTCACAGGTGAAGAAACAGGCTCAAGAGCTGAGGGACTTGCCCAAGGTCACAGCTACTAATGGGACAGCTGGGCAGGCTGGCCCCACAGGCTGTGGCCTTAACCCCCTATGGCACGTGATTGCACGAAGCTGGCTTCTGTGTGATCACATGCCATAAAAATCATTGTTTTCTTTCTCGTAAGGTTATCAGATTGGTGACAAGTCACTAGAATAATGTTTCCTGAACTGCGGGGTGCTTAGTTCTGGGGGCATCCAGTCCAATTTCACCACACGGCACAGGAACACACATGAAAAGTCTTCCCTTTTCCAGCTGCTTCCAGTCCTCGTTTTGTCAACAAGAAAGCCTTCTTGGAGTTGTGGGTTCTGGACAGAGAGTGGGCCACAGACCAAGGGCCTCCCACAGGGAATATTTAGACAGAATTTCATAACAGTAACCATCTTTTTTTTAAAAACTGATTTTAGAGAGAGAAAAACAACTCTGTAGTGTTGAGCTCCAGGGCCCAGGGCTGCCCCACAGGGCACATCCCTCAGTTCACTGAGCTCCTGAGGCCACTTTCCTCTTATTTCTCTGCTCTCATCATCTGCCTGACCTCGGAAGGCCTCTGAATCTGTAACTTTTTCTTTCCCTCCAACATATTATAAATAAATAAAAAAATAGAAAAACCAAGACTTATACAGGGAAAATGTGCATGCCCACCAGAACACTTTGCTGTACTTGCTTTATTACATATCTATCCATTTGTCCCTGTAGAGGTTCAACCATAAACTCATTAGTTCTTGATTATTTAAAAATAAGTTGCAGACATTATTTTTTATTCCTAAACACTTAAGCAGATGCGTTAATTAAAGTTGAATATTTATTCAGAAATTTTTTAGGTGAATTCACATAAGGTAAATGCACAACTCTAAAGTTTACCATTCCATTAGTTTCCCCAAAATGCAACCCCTTTTTAACCTTTTAGGAGTATGAAGTCATAATGTTTGATTTTGCAACATCACTCACTTCCATGCCATTAACTTTACAACAGCTTTCACCTCCAAAGTTATAATAATGGCATATACTTATTTTAAAAATGTTTTTTATTGATTTGAGAGAGAGAGGAAGGGAGAGGAATGCAGAGATTAGAAACATCGATGAGAGAGAATCATTAACTGGCTGCCTCTTGCACATCCCTCACTGGGGATCGGGCCCACAACCTGGGCATGTGCCCTGATCAGGAATTGAACCAGTGACCTCTTGGTTCATGGGCCGACACTCAACCATTGAGCCACACTGGCAGAGCTATATTTATGTTTTAAAGTAAAGATGATAAATTAATATTCCTTGCATGATTAGTTGCCATCCCTCAAACAATGGAAATCCCCTGCAGATCTCAGATTTGGAAGCCTAGGCTACCTCTTACACTCTGTTCACTGCAATGGCAGTAACCTGACAGGAGGCTGTCCCCACTCGGCTACCTATGGTCACTCCCCCACCCATCTTACAAGCTCCTTCCTCGGGCCAACAGAGGCCCCCTCCCAACCCCGAGGGAGAGGGAGCCTCACCCAGCAGCCCCACCACTTGCAGGAGGACGGATGTGGGCACCGTGTCAGGCTCATCTTCCGACTTCCCCTCGCCGTCCTCTGACTTCCAGGACAGCAGCTGCTCTGCGAAGGCCATGGCCAGTGGGAATTCCAGAGGCAGGGAATGCAATACCAGCACAGCTCCGGGAGGTGGAGACACTCCTAAAACAAGAGCCCAGAGGACAGCTTGTGATGGCAGGACCTGATCAAAACAAGCCTGAGAAAGAGGCCTCCCAGGCGTCTGGAGAAACAGGGCCAGGAGGCCCGGCCACTCATCTGCTGACGGCAGGAGGAGCCAGGGGACAGCCCTCCGAGGAGCCCACACATCTGTGTGACAAAGGACAGATGGCAGCAATGGGAAGAGGGAAGGATAACTCCCCCAGTCAGGAAGATGACCCAGCACGGAAACAGTAAGACAGATTTAAAAAGATGCTTCATTGGAACGGTCCCAGGTTGGTACAGAGAGAAAGCCCTTTGGTGTAGCTGTAATCCTGAAAGAGCATTAAGTTTATACTAGGTGCAGAGAGAGAGTTACCAGGACCATGGGCTTTGATTCTCTTTTATTAGCTCCTGTCATTGCCATGGCCTGGAGGGGACCAAAGCTGCCTACAGGGAGAGGAAAAGGCTGAGGCCTGATGTGCGAGGCACCACCCCCACGCCTGCTGTCAGACGGAAGCAGGGAATCGGGTCCTGGCCAAGCCAGGAGGACCCTGCTGACAGGCCTGCACTTTGGTGATGTTTACATGGGAAGGTTTACTTGGGCACAATAGGCAGGACAGAGAACTTCTGTGTTTAATTAAAAAGTTGTAACAACAGCCGAGACCGGTTTGGCTCAATGGATAGAGCATCGGCTTGGGGACTGAAGGGTCCCGGGTTCGATACCGGTCAAGGGCATGTACATTGGTTGTGGGCATATCCCCAGTAGGGGGTGTGCAAGAGGCAGCTGATCGATGACTCTCTCATCGATGTTTCTAGCTCTCTATCTCTCTCCCTTTCTCTCTGTACAAAATCAATAAAATATAAAAAAAAAAAAAAAAGTTGTAACAACAGCTAGTGTAGGCAAAATACTATGGAAAAACAGACTCTAATAAAGAGACTATGAAGTTACTTAGCAATGACCAAATCACTTGAGAAACATCCTTTCATTTCATTCCCTGCAGATGGAATAGCTCTAGGACTGGGGCTGCAGAGAAGCTAAGGTTCATTTTTTGGGACTGAAAGTTCAAAAATATCTTGTAACTGTGTCTAGCAAGCCAGACAGTGTCAGTCTTTTTCTGTCAAACACACCAAGGAGGTGCCATGGAACTCTAGGCCTTGGTTATCCTTGCCTGAGGCACGGTCAGCGGGCTGTGGTACGTAATGCACGTGTTCAGCAACAGCCTCACCATTCACAGAGAGGGAGGGCTCCCTGGAGGCGTAACAAAAGATGCCAGGGAGACAAGACGAGACCAACCAGGCCTTCCAGCCTGGTCACCGGCTGTTACTACTCAGAGGGGGAACCAGGCTCACGGAGGCCCATGCCCCAGGGAGCCACATTACACCCGAGAGATGCCGCTTTTAATGAGCACTCGCTGAAAGGCAGCTGGGATTATTGCGGGCCGACACCAGACTGCTCTGCTGGGACATTCTAAATCGCAGGCTTCGCAACACACGCTGAGAAAGCACATCTCCACTTAATCTGGGCAGCGCCTGCCAGGCCTTCCCCAGGCAGGAAAGGGAGCTTTTCATTTCCTGCCTCAACAGTGCAGTGCCCCAAGCAGCTGTGTTCTTTACCGAAAAGAAGCTGGGACAGAGCAAGGTACGAGTACGAACCCCTTTCCGTGGTCAGAGAGAAGGAAAGCAGAGGAAACTTCCGGCTGTCCTTAGCACCAGGAGCTGCCGGCACTTACCCAGCTTGATGTGGACCTTGTCCGTGGACAGGATCACGGAGGGGTACTGGTTGGTGGTGGGCGGAGGCGTGAGCCCGGTGTTGGCCGGAGAGGCATCCCGCGGGTAACACACGGCCTCGATGAGGTTGAGCTGCCCATTGCGCTTGACCTTGTGGCCGAGCCCGTACACCAGCACACGTGCCCACGGCGCCTTGTACAGAGAGGAGCTGGGGGGGAGGGGCGGAGTGAGGGGAGCCCCCGTGCACCAGGGAGTCAGCAGGTGCTTTGTCATGAAGGAGGGAAGTGAGAACTGGGCATTCCTAAGTCGTTCCTACCACATTTCAGAGGTCATTCTTTATTAAGACTAATTTCTAAAACATGCAGGAACTGTAAATGATTTCCAAATATAGTAAAGCAATAAAGAAAATGTTTGCGTTTTTCTTTTGTCAATTTCCCCCGAATCCATTTTACTTTTCTCTCCCCCTCACCGCCTGGAGAAAACTTACTCTTTGCGGAATCCAGACTGACTTTCTTTGCAAGATACCACGACAAACGCGGCTCCGGGGAAATTAACGTCCATGCTGACTTTGGACTCGGAGATGGGGAATTCTTCGGAGGGGAACTGCTCTGGTGCTGTCTGCAGAGGGACAGTTAACAAGGAGAGGCGCAGGCTCAGCAGGAGAGCTTTCATCTTCCTGCTCCCAGCCAGGGGCAGGGCCACCCGCTCGCTGTCTCAGGTTCAGGACAGGAAAGCCCTTCGGAGGAAGGACACTATGGACAGGACAAGGCGGCAGAGTGTGGCATGAGGAGATCAATGTGGGGGGTGGGCGATGGGTGGAGGTGGGTTTGAAGAAAGAGTGTCATTTCTAGGAAATCCACAGACATCCAATAAACACTGGGGCCCAGTTCTGGGATCATAGAGCTCTGACTTTTACCTGCAGGAAAGAGCAGATCTGTTTCGTCAGCTCCAAGAGGCTCTCCTCGCCCTGGTGCAGGGTCCGGGTGATGGCCACGTGGAGCCACTCTCGCACCGTCTGGGAGCTGCCCTGGTAGAAGAGGTCTGTGGCCGAGCAGTTCTGGGCCTGGACGCAGTGCTGCAGAGACTGGGCCAGGAGGATTGAGCTGGAGCTGATGGTGCCATCTGGGGACAGGAAGGAACCACAGTTTGCCAGAACCACAACAGCCAATGGTGGTGAGATTTTAAGTAACTGACCAGACTGTCCAGTACCGAGCTAAGTTAGCTTGGACAGGATGTCTGGGATAACAGACATAATGATGATCCCGGGCAGGGAAGTAGGGGGGCCAGGATCAGTGCTCTTTAAATTCTGTCTTCTTTTAAGCAGCAAAACTATTTCCTAAAATAAAATGTGAAATGGAGGCCCAAAGACAAGTTGAACAGCTTGGGTTCGGGGCTTCCCAGAGCCTGCCTGACCTGCTGGGCTGCCCTGGCCCTCCCCGAGCTATACTGAGGAACTGCTAGGGCGGCTCAGAATGGAGTCTGTAAAGCAAATGTGAGCTCATCGAGGAAAAAACACTTCCACAAGCACTCTGGAGCTTCCCAGGCATGTTTTGAAGCTCCAGGTTACCGGGGTGGGGCAGTGGGTCCCAGGCGCTAAAGGAGCTGAAGAGATCCAGTTCAGACTGGCTGGGGCACCATGACCGTGAGATGCCCTCTAGACTTAGAGTGCCACCTGTCCCCTCACCTTTTGCTCTCACACTCGTGGCTCAGAAGTCAAGGGCAGCATGCTGAAGGCCGAAGAACCCAAGGAAGACTGGACTAAGCAAATTCATCACTTAGCATGCACCAGAGCAGCCAACACACAGCATCAGCTCTCACCCCGAACGCCCAAGGTCAGCAGATACACACAAGCTGGCCCATGAAGACACAAGCTGCCTGAAGTCACACTGAATCAGTAGGTCTGCTTTGGAGGAGTTTGATCACAGGAACATGTTCCTTTCCTTACAAAGCCAGACAGAAAGTCTGTGGCAACAGTACAGTGACCAGACTTCATAAACATTATTTAATTGTCCTTAATCCACAATTAGTTTGGGAAGCTCTATGAATGCTTAACAGATCAATGACTGAAGTGAGTGATATACTTACTTCATATTTTTCAAAGAGTGAGAAAGAACTGCCACGACCGTTTTGGCTCAGTGCGGTTATCTCCACCAGCCTGAAGGCACTGTGCTCAAATCGCTCCCCCGCCACGGACAACGCGTACACACTCTCAGACTGTTCCTCCCCGTGCTGGCGGCAGCAGTGCCAGCAGCAAAGCCAAGCTTTACCTGGGAGTGGAGGAGCCAGGAGCTGACTGGACAGCAGCTGCAGGTGCTCCAGGGTAATGTCTCGGATGGCAGGGATGTGGAAGAGGCGGGTAAACAGGTGAGGCAGCTTGGGGGCGAAGATGTTGAGCAGGGCCATGCGGCAGTACAGCCTGGCCAGCGCAGCCTCACACCGCAGCAGCTCTCTGCAGGGCAAAAGGCAGGGAGGTCACTAGGCGCCTCCCTCCCGCCCGCGCCGGACTGAGCCACAGGCCTCCCAGGGAAAAGGCCACAACCCGGGTTTCTCTCTGGCCCACGGTCTGTCCTCCAAGTTAGTCACATGTGTTTAGGCAAAAAAGGTACATTTATTCAATAGTTATGTTTGCTTTTTCCAAACTAAAAATCACTGTGGAAAAAATAATGAAAACTTATGTCCACACAAAAACTTCTATGACGTTCACAGCAGTGTTTTTCACAGTAGACAAAAAGTGGATAAACCCAAATGTCCATCAGCCGAGTAACGGTAAATCTGCACAATGGAATACTATTCAGCCATAAAAAGGAATGAAGTACTGATGATACATGTTACAACATGGATAAACCCTGAAAACATAATGCTGAGTGATGAAGCAAGACACAAGGACTGCATATTATACGATATCATTTTTACAGACTGTGCAGAATTAAGCAAACCCATGGAAATAGATTGGTGGCTGAGCTAGGGGATGGGAGAGTGCAAACTGACTATAATGGATATAGGGTTTCTTCTTGGGGTGATACAAATGTTCTAGAATTGACTGGTAATGGCTGCAAAGTTTTGAAGATACTAAAAACCATTGACTTGTCTACTTTAATGAGTGAACTGTATAGTATGTAAATTATATCTCAATAAAGCTATTAAAAATTTCACTGTGGGAATGTTTAATGTGATGGATTTATAAATAGGCATGCACCTTAAATAATGGCTCATTAGTAATTAAGCAGGTCCCATCTCTTGGTAAAAAATCTAATCTAGCTAATACCAGCATAGGGAAGACTCACTACATTTTAGTAGCCAATCACATAATGAAACATTCTCCTGGTATTAAGCACTTTAAAAAGGAAAGTTAGAAGCAGCCCTGATGTTTCTATCAAGTTTAGGTTTGAGCCCTAGTTGGTTTGGTTCAATGGGAGAGCATTGGCCTGTGGACTGAAGGGTCCCAGGTTTGGTTTGTGGGCTTGATCTCCAGTAGGGGGTGTGCAGGAGGCATCCGATCAATAATTCTCTCTCATTATTGATGTTTCTGTCTCTCTCTCCCTCTCCTTTCCTCTGAAATCAATAAAAATAAAAATAATTTTTTTTTTAAGTTTAGGTTTAATATCCACTTGGAGCCACCAGGGGTCATTTGAAATTGTCTAGGACAGTAGTCGGCAAACAGTGGCAAGCGAGACACATGTGGCTCTTTGGCCCCTCAAGTGTTCTAACGCCACTTCTTAAGAATAGACTCGCCCAGGCCAAAACCCGACTTTTGCGCATAGGCCACAAAGTTTCAATCGCACTGTATGTGTGCACCCGCACGTGGTATTTTGTGGAAGAGCCACACTCAAGGGGCCAAAGAGCTGCATGTGGCTCGCGAGCCACAGTTTGCTGACCACAGGTGTAGGACCACCTCTCAACCCCTCCACCTCACAGCAAAGCACCTGTGGCACAGGCCAGGTGATTCTACATCCCCTTACCTCTTGCTCTCAACTTTTCTTCCCAACTCCTGCCACTGTGCTATTATCTTTACCGGTTGCCTTCTCCCTAACTCCTCGCTTTGAAGGAAAACCCTTGTTGTCAATAAAACGCAGGAAGTGGATTTCGGTGACTAGAAAAGAGGGCTCAATTTACCTATGAATTTGAAGGTTGGTGTTGTCCAGTGTGACCAGTCCATTGGTGGCAGTCCTTCGGTAGCCTGCTGGGGGTCTTTCCAGCATGTCAATAGGATACCAGTATCGAACCAGCACTCCTTCACTTCGCAGGTATGTTTCTACCTGCACCAATTCATTTACCTACAATAGTAAAAGGAAATGTCTATTTGTTTTTCTACACTAACTTTACCCCTTAGTTTTAAAATACATATAAAACCAAAGTCTTAAAGCAGTAAATGCTAGCTGCATGTCACTGAGTCTAAAAGTTCAAAGACATTTGGTTAGTATTGCATTAAAAGTGTGTTTTGTTTTTTTATACCAGTTAGCAAATTTTTATTAGTAAAATAAGAGTTTCAATGTAATTATGGGTTAGAAATTTAAAAAGAATAGTGATCTATTTCAGTAACAGTTCAATGCATATTGTTGCCAGGTAAATTTTCTGTTCATTGCTTTGATGTCTGATAGCTCTACTTCATTACTAGGAAAATCAAAAGTAAACTCATGTATATGCATTCTGGATACCTCAAATGCCAATTTTTTATTTTATTTTATTTTATTTTTTGCTTTGAGGTCATTATTAAAACAGGGAATAAACTGTTTGAGAAATACTAATTATTACTTTAACAAAAATTCTGATTTTTATTTTCATACATTTCCATTGCTGAAACTATTGTTAGTTATATGCTTTCTGATAACTGGAGTCAGAAGTTTGTACCCAAAAGCAGCAGGAGATTAGTAGTACTACTGCTAGAATTTCTACTTGAAAGTTCACTTTAGTGAACGACCAACCAGTAAAAAGGAGTCGGTTGAAGATGTGAAACTTTCCATTTCAAATCATTAATGGAACCTAACATTATCTCTCTCTACCTAGATAGATACTAGAGCTTACTTAAATGGTGACAGACACTTTCTCAGGACTCTTGGGTTTAAACTATACATTATTTCATCGGTTTTTCTTGCATGGGAAACATCTAAATGCAAGCATGTGCACGCCACCTCAGGATGGCGGAGTCATGGCTTTCAAATAGGACCTCATTTTCAAAAGAAAGCTTCAAGTTGTCTCCCTCACTCTCTTCTGTTCCTTCTCTCTACCCCAAATCCTTGCTAAGCCACAGGAAAGGGCCCATCAAAATGGACAAGAAAACGACAATCTAATTTAATACACTTATTTTATATGCGGGAAATTGAGGCTGAGACAACCAGTGAGATGAAGTGATCAAAATCACAAAACCGGTTGTTGTTTTCTCTAGCCCTGAAAGCTGGAGCCTCGCCTCGGAGAGCCCAGCCAAGAACTAAGAGCCCAGTCTAGTCCCATTGGGCTCACATACTTCCAAAGCGAAGACTAGTCCCTAAGACTCCAACCTGGACCCCAATAGCCAAGGCCAGTCTGGAAAGGTGGGGCCTAGCCCAGAAGAGTAAGTTTAGACCTCAACAGCCAAACTCAGTCCCAAAGGGCAGAACCTCACCCCTACGAGCCCAGCCAAGTCCTGAAGAGCCTCATCTAGTCCCTAATATCCCCTCCTCCAGCAGGTCCAAGGAAGCCAGCCTCAGTGTCCCAGTGACTTCCACAGAACCTCCCCCTGGAGAGTCAGCAGCCAAGTGTGCTCACTTAGGTTTTCAGCATCCCTCGGATGGCACTTACGGTCCTTTCCTCTAAGGCAGTCATGTGGGGACCAGGGCTTCCCTATGACCGGGTCCATTTGATTTTAATGGATTTAGCCCGGATTTAGCCAAGGCCTAGGAGCCCTATCTAGTTCCAAAGGGCTGACACTGGTTCCAAGGAGCGGACACTAGCCCCTAAAACCTCAACCTAAACCCCAGTAGCCCAAGCCAGTCCCGAAGGGCAGACATCAAACTATTTCTTTGTTCTGGGTCTATAACAATCACGACTATGACAGATCAGGTCAAGGACAATGGAGGAATTTTTCTTTAACTTGGGTAGACAGCATGTAGGGACAGTCTGAACATGGCTGACGGAAAATAATGGCAAAGGCAGGTCTGAAGGAGCAGACGTGCTGAGAGGAGAGTTTATAACCCTTCTTCCCTGATCCGTGCTCATCTCAGCAAGGTCATCTGACATGACAGCAGTTAGTTTGGTTTCTTCACTCCTAACTTGAAGAGGAATCCATCCCTTTTTAAGGTATATGGAGTCTGAGCATGTAAGCCTCAGTATCTAGAAAAAGCTGTGTACTCACCGAATCCACATCTAAGACTACTCCATGAAGCCCAAAGGTTTTCAGCATCCCTCGGATGGCAAACTTTGGCAGAGCAGTTCCAACAGCACTGCTGGCTACATTATTGCTGTCCGGAGAGCGGGTTACTACTGTGAGACCTGAAGAGGGTAGAGGGAGAAATTTTTTTCAGGAGCAAGTATCATCATCACCTTGGGAGCCTCTATGCTAGGGTCTAAAATATCTCTACAGCATTGAGCAGTACCCTTGGTTTAGTTGTAGCCAAAAAAAGGAACACAGCTTGATCTGGAATATAATACAACAAAGTGTAAGAATTCTCACAATTCAACAAGACAAAGAAGCCAATTAAAAATGGGCAAAGGTTTGAATAAAAATTTCTCCAAAGAGAAATGAAAAGGTATCCAACATCATTAGTCATTAGGGAAATGCAAGTCAAAGCCACTTCACACCCACTAGGGTGGCTATAATAAAAATCCAGACAATAGTAAGTGTTGACAAGGATGTGGAGAAATTAGAACCTTCATACATTGTTGGTGGAAATGTAAAATGGTGCAATCATTTTGGAAAATAATCTTGCATTTCCTCAAAAGTTAAACCTTGGCTGGTTTTGTTCAGTGGATAGAGCATCGACCTACAGACTGAGGGGTCCTGGGTTCGATTCCGGCCAAGGGCACATGCCTGGGTTGTGGGCTCGTCCCTAGTAGGGGGCATGCAGGAAGCAGCCAATCAGTGATTCTCTCTTATCATTCATGTTTCTATCTCTCTCTCTCTCTCTTTCCTTTCCTTTCCTTTCCTTTCTGAAATCAATAAAGAAATACATGTATATATATATATATATATATTTTAAGAGTTAAATGTAAAGCTACCATATGAAACAGCAATTCCACTCCTACATATACAATAGAAATAAAAATATGTATTCACATACAAATTTGTACACAAGTGTACATAGCCAAAAGGTAGAAACAACCCAAATGCCAATCATCTGATGAATAAACAAAATAAGGTAATATCCATACAATGAAATATTATTTTGTCATAAAAAGGAATGAAGTACCAACATGTGCTACAACATGGATGACACTTGAAACATTATGTTGTATGAGAGGCCAGACTCAAAAGATCACATGTTGTATGATTCCATTTACAGTATATGAACTTTCCAGAACAGGCAAATCTACAGAGACAGAAAGTAGATTAATAGTTGCCAGAGCTAAGGGAGAGAGGAATGGGGAGGAGTAAGGGTACAGAATCCCTTTTTGGGAAATGAAAATGTTCTTGAATTAGATGTAATGGTTTGATGATTGTTCAACTTTCTGAATAAACTAAGAACTGCTAGATTGTATGCTTTAAAAAGGTAAACTTTATGGTATATGAATTAGATTTCAAATCAGAAGACAAAGAAAGGTAAATATATATTCCTGCCCCTGCCCATGATGTTCAAATAGTTTTGTGAAGGTCTAATGAGTGATGTTAAATTCTCTTTTTTGTGCTTTTTCATATTTTCATTTCCTCAAAATGTGTCATAGATTTTTAATCAAAAGTTTATACTCATTCTATGAAAATTCTAAAAAACACAATACAACCACATATTCCTGGTTTATTAGCTCAGCTACCAGGACTACCGTAAGCCTGAGAACCCTCTACTTGCCACCCCCCACTCCTCTCTCTGTACCACTGCCTTGTCTCACCTTGCTCATGTTAGTGAGCCCTGGGCATGCCAGACAGGTGTCTACTTGTGCCCCACCAGGAACTTTAGAGTCTAACATGGGAGAGCCAGGAAGAGGTCATGTCACTCAGAGAGAGGAGAGTCACCCTAGGAGAGCCAGCAGCTGCTTGGCTCATGCTCATGCTTGGGAAAACTCAACTTCTCATTTCATAGGATGTTTCATAGGTGAAGTAAGGGAGAAAGCAAAACCTTTTCGAACTTTATCAATTGTGAATTTGTTCGCTTCATCTTTAATGTCTTCAATGGTAGGAAGGTAAAGGTCTCTTGGGATGCCACCATTCTCCTCGTAGAGGAATTCAACCGTCTGTCGGGCAATGTCCACCATGCCTAAAAAATAAAACAGCACTGATAACTCTCCAAAGAGCACATGATCTTCAGGCCAACCATGACACTGACTTTTTTCTAGAATGAAACAATAAGAGAATCTTTCAAACACTATTGGTGGTGCCCTAGCCAGTTTGGGTCAGTGGATAGAGAAAGGGCCTGCAGATTTGATTCTGGTCAAGGGCAAATGCCGGAGTTACAGCTTGATCCCCAGTGGGGGGCATGCAGGAGGCAGCTGATCAATGATTGTCTCGTCATTGATGTTTCTCTCTCTGTCTCCTTTCCTCTCTAAAATAAATAAAAATATATTAAAACAGTCCTAGGCAGTTTGGCTCAGTGAATAGAGTGTCAGTCTGCGGACTAAAGGGTCCCAGTTTTTTTTTTTTTTTTTTAAATTTTTAAATATATTTTATTGATTTTTCACAGAGAGGAAGAGAGAGGGATAGAGAGCCAGAAACATCGATGAGAGAGAATCATCTGCCAGTTGCCTCCTGCACACCTCCTACTGGGGATGTGCCCGCAATCAAGGTACATGCCCTTGATCGGAATCAAACCTGAGACCGTTCAGCTGATGCTGTATCCACTGAGCCAAACCTGTCCCAGCTAAAGGGTCCAAGTTTTGACTCTGGTCAAGGACACCTGTCTGGGTTGCAGACTCGATCCCAAATAAGGGGTGTGCAGAAGGTAGCCAATCAATGATTCTCTCTCATCATTGATGTTTCTATCTCTATCTCCTCTCCCTTCCTCTCTGAAATCAATAATAAATATATTTTATATTTTATATTTTATATTTTATATATATATATATATATATATATATATATATATACATACACACACACAATATATATATATATAAACACAAACAAAACCACTGTTGGTGGGAATTGGGAATATGGTGCCTTTTGGGGAAGGTAATTATAAAGAGTACCAAATTGAAAATACTTAATGCTGCCAAAACCGGTTTGGCTCAGTGGATAGAGCGTCGGCCTGCGGACTGAAAGGTCCCGGGTTCGGTTCCGGTCAAGGGCATGTACCTTGGTTGCGGGCACATCCCCAGTGGGGGTGTGCAAGAGGCAGCTGGTCGATGATTCTCTCTCGTCGATGTTTCTAACTCTCTGTCCCTCTCTCTTCCTCTCTGTAAGAAATCAATAAAATATATTAAAAAAAAAGAAAAAAAAGAAAAAAAAAAAGAAAATACTTAATGCGTTACTTCCAGGAATCTCTAATGACTCCCACAGAAACACACTAGTGTGCAAAGAACACTCTGTGCAGCATTGCTTATAAAGAAACAATGGAAATAACAAAAATATTCATGAACACAGCATGACTAAAAATGATAGGTCATTATGCAGTCATTTCACTTTAGTTAATGTCCTTTTGTTCACAAAAGAACAAACTAGGACAAATGGAGAAAGAAGAAAGTAAGGGTAATGTTTTCCCCCTCATTTTTGTATGAATATGATATTTAAAAAATACATTTTTATTGATTTAAGAGAGTAAGGGAAAGGGAGAGAGAGATACATCAATGATGAGATAGATTCACTGACTGGCTGCCTCCTGCACACCCCACACCGAGGATTGAACCTGCAACCCAGGTATGTGCCCTAACTGGGAATAAAACAATGACCTCCTGGTTCATAGGTCAATGCTCAATCACTGAGCCATGCCAGTTGGGCGTGAGTTTGATTTTTACTACAATAAACACATGTTGCTTAGCGAAGAGAGACAGAGAGCTATTGTACATAACTTCCATCCAGGACTGGAATCTGCTCTGTCTTCCTTCCCTGGGGAGAACATATCATTATGTTCAATAGCACAGCCACTTCCTATATAATAAAAGCCAAATATGCTATATGTCTGGTTGTTTGGTTGATTGTTCAAACAATCAAAGCATAATATGCTAATGATTTGCTAAGGCCACTCAACTGCTTGCTATAACGTGCACTGACCACCAGGAGGCAGACAGTTGACCGGCTGACCAGTAGCTATGATGTGCACTGACCACCCGGGGGCAGATGCTCCAATTGGTAGGTTAGCTTGCTGCTGGGGTCTGGCCAATTGGGACTGAATGACACAGACCAGACATGCCCTGGGGCCCTTCCATGGTCCCTCCC